>NW_006799993.1:1502202-1612496 GCF_000485575.1 Poecilia formosa
CGTTGTGGTGGATGTAGCAATACCAAGTGACCACAACGTCAGGAAAAAGGAGCATGAGAAACTGGAGAAACACCAAGGCCTGTTTTGTGATACTAAAAACATAGCTACACATGGAAAAAAATCCTGTACTTAACATTACAGAATGTTATTCTATTAACCAGCCATTACATTGATCTTGTCTCAGAAAAATCTTGTAAAGCAGATTTGACATAAAGTTGTTTTGTGTCATGCCAATCTACAGCTGGTCGAAATAGATGGATGTTCAGACCAGATATAATCCAGGTTTTGTGGGAGGTTTCTTTCTGCTGTCCTTTGTTGTCACATGCCCTCTCAGGATGAGGACTACTGAAAACCCTGTGATCCCATGCTAGTTCCCTAGCATAAGTAGTTTCTTAGGATATATCAAATCCTGCAGAACACTAATTTTGCAACCAAGATGTTATTCTACAACAACGTGCCTTATAGAGATTGACTATAGTGATTTAAATAACTGAAGTTTTATCAACCCAGAGAAAGACCATTTGTTTGTTTTGTCAAACATGAGAAATCCAGGAAAAAAAATCTGAAAATGCAAATTAACTTCAGTGAGATCCTTTTTCCATTGTTGAAGGCTCTGTAAATATTTTAATCAATACAGAAACATTACAAGGATAATATAATTGTCGTATCTAACACGATGAATCCTTGATGCTTGACCCATTACACACAACTTCACGCCGTTTTGTTTTGTCTTTTACTTTTTTAATAAAGTACCTTCATGTTCTTACAGCCAGCTGTGTGACGTCTTCTAAATTTACACCAGACCTTCCATTTCTTCCCATATTCTCTTCAGATCAACCAGAGAGAGGTTCAATTCAGCCTCAAGTGTCATGCAAACCTGTATCTATCCTGGGGGTGAATTAAGTGACATGTCTTGACTGCTGGCCATTGAAGCAAAAAATTAGCCCACCGGTCCAATGAAAGGTCAGGCTAGAGGGAATGGAAACGGAGGGTCACGTTCCTCTGAAAGTCAGTAAAGCTGTCAGTGGCATTGACAGCAGTCAGAGAAGAAAGGTACAAGCTGGTGGGAGCAGTTTCGTCTGACAGACAAGTTGTCCTTTAGCTCCTCTGCTGGATGATGCATGAAAAAGTTCAATGTGTTCTATGAATATGTTTTGTTTGATTTGTTGTGTTACTGGAGCGAACAGCAGCAAACAGATGGTATCGGACTCTGTGTCATTAGGTTAATTGAAAATCAGTCAGCTTCTCAGAAACTTGCACTTTTGTTCAACCAGGTTATCTAATTCTCTCTACTAAGTTATCACGATAAATAAAAAGCAAACAGGTTCTAACTTTGTGTTGTGTTCAGTAATTACTTGGGAAATTACTTGTTTTTCCGTGCAACTTGGTCAGTTACCGCAATCCTCAACATAGTCTCTGTTTTTCTCATTAATGTGAATTTAATTATTCTATAATTGGATTCCCTGAGGAATCAAAGGTAAATGAGAATAATCTCACTTTGGAGTGAAATAAGTTGCTGATGACCCTATGATCTGTTTCATGTTTATAAGATAAGATGATGCGATTTGCTTTTGTAATATAGCTGAAAAAAAAAAATCAACATAGATATCCATGCATTTGTCCTGGACATCTTAGACCAACGTTATCTTGTAGAGATGGGAGTGTTTCCAAGCCAGAGACCTGTAGGGAATTTCCAATCATCATTTAATCAAACAGTGACGCTTTGGGGCTTTGTGCCACACAAGGAGCAGAAGAACATGCAAACTTCACCTAGTATTACTCTGGGAGATTATAAAAACTGGGCTTCTTCATTTAAGAAAATGTCACAGAAACATGTGACAAACCGCCACATGCTCAGATTACACTATTCTTAGGCTCTTTCCAGCTCATGAAATCATAAACATACATTCTGTCACATCCTAGCCTCTAACAGTAATGCTAACCTCTAATGTATAAACATTAGAAGATATTTAATAATTTTATTTTCAAACCACTAAGTTTGCAAATAAATGAATTCAAAACTACTGAAAAAAAAAATAAAACTGTCCACAAAACAATGAATGATTACAGATATTCATTGTTGGCAATTTTTTAACAACAGATGAGCTATTTTTTAAATTTTTTTAACAAAATAGCTCAACTTTAAAGTTGAACTGTTCCTGTAAATCTCTCTGAAAGACCTCACAGCTTACCCCGTACAGACAGAATGGATTCCCCCTTCAAAGTTTCACTGAAATCTGCTGATGATGCACGGATGACATAAATCACATCACCCGAGCTTTGAGATCAAGCAGATGGTCAAGATGATTTCCAACTGAGGCAGGAACATTTGAAGTCCAACTTATTGTTGAGGGGATCCACTGATCCACTACAGTGAAATGTCTCCCTTCGGTTTGCTGTGTTTGCCCAGTTCAAACTCACCCATCCCTAGACGGTTAGTTTTGATTTACACATAAAGTATATCGAAATGCACCTGGTAGTTGTGTTGTGAAACTTTTGGTGAAACTTGCCAAACTCCTCAGGCAATACCTCAAGATAAAGTGCCTGATGTTATTACAGTCACCCCTGACTTTTTCTAAAGAGAGATGATAAAAATAAACTCTAGATGCCTTGACAGACATGGCTGTTCATGTTTTTTTTTTTTTTTTTTATATTATGAGATAATCAGCCCTTCGTAGCATGAGTCATTATCTCTTTCCGTGGAGGAAAACAGACCTGCAGATAGCAAAAGGATGCAAAAATTTGCATACAGTTTAAAATCTGCATCACTGTCAGGAAGATTTCGTAGTAACATGTGACCATTTTTTTTTATCAGCCCGTGTCATGGGTCATAAGATAACCAAATGACTGCATGAGTGGCTTCTTCAGTTCGTCAGCAGACGGATTCAGATTCCCCCATAAACAAGTCCCACTGCCTCACCTAGAAAAAAAAAAAAAGCAATTACAGGAAAGTTTTTCAGCTGACAGGCTGCCAATCACAACTTCTCCATGTGTGCAGATTCCTCCCACTTTGTGCAATTACTTCACTCCCTTATTTTGTTGACACTTGCCTTTCAAAGGCTTCCACTCCACAATTTAGAAGTAAAGCATGGAGAGTTTCTTCAAAGCAAATTTATTCTCAGGGATTTTTCTCAGGTTATTGATAGCAACGCAGCTCAAAGAAATCATTTACATAAAGGGGCACGTAATGAACTAACAGACACTAAATATTCACTGTCTCCTGGTTTAACCGTTAGCGGCACATTTACTCCCCCAAAAAAGAGCCACATCACTTAAAATCTCAGCCGTCCACCATGCCACCGCCGCTTATTTCAAAAGGGAACGCCTGGACTTTGGTCTCATCCTTCTCATTACCTCAGAAAAGATCAGAAACTTTCCGTCTTCTTCGGGAGGCCATCTCTGCAACCAGCCCAGCGCCTTCAAATGATTCACCCCATTATGGAGCCAATCAGGTATAATGAAGCACTGGGCAAACCCGCTGGCTGAGCCAGATAAATAATTTAATGGGACTTGTCATCCCTCTCCCATCCAGCCGCTGCCTTCACTGAGGAGTAGCGAGACACATGAAGGCTTTCCAGGGTGGAGGGACTTCGCCAAACAGGTGACACTCCCCCACATCACCGAGGTCCACCTCCCACATCCTTCCTCCTCAGCCACCTCCTCATCCTCAAATCAAACAACCTTCCTACCCCACCCTTCGCTCTCCCCACTTGTCAGACGCCAGGAGACGGAGGGATGGAGATAGTACCACTTCGTTACCAACCTCTCACTCGGAGGCTTCAAACAGATTTCAGCTAATGAGGGAGCATTTAGAAACTCAGGGATGCCGGCATCCAGAGGTAGAAGGAGATGAATGGGTGGAGGTGAGGAGCGGTGTGCAGCGGTGGGCTGCACACACATCCACGCACACACGGGAACATCCAAACCCACCTTCCTTTGTCTGACCCACACACAGATAGCACACATTCACCTGTGCACACACACTTTCTCACACACGGCTCAGGGTTGTCAGTGCAGGTGAACAAAGTGAATAGGATATGTGACTGACAATAAAGATTTCTTTTAACATCAGTGAGGTGGAGGCGGGCAGGCCGGGTGGGAGACGCATGAGTCTGTGGAGACAGGCTGCAGAAGTTCGCATTACTCTGAGGGACCCGTCGACTGCATATGCCATCTTTAATGACGAGACCTCGCCAAACTGGCACCCAGTCCGCCAACCAGGAGGGAGAGAGAGCAAAGAAACAGGCAAACCCTCATTCTAAATCCTCTTTTTCTTCTTTACACCCCCCGCCTCCCATCTCCTTTAAATGTGAGTTTTAATAGACACTGCTAAATTTCCACTGCTGTCTCCTTAAAGTTTAATTCACCCACTTTTCTCCCACCCCCCATTAAAAAGCTGCGACAGCAGCTGCAAACAGGACATTATTATTTCATATTATGAAAACAGGGTTTTTAGATGAAGGGAAGGAGAAGAAATGCTGCAGAAATATTTCTATGGCACATTGTGGCAGGATGGGAACTGCTGTTTTCGACACCATATCCTCAACATTATCTGGGTTATACTATATTTTATTTAGAAGTCTTCAGATTCGGAGGTAAACTAAAGGTTACAGATGAAATTTTGTAGCTTCAAACAAATATGGTGCATATCAGTTTCATGTTGTTTCTGTGGTTTTGAAGTAAATCTTTGAAAAGTCAGTAAAAGTGACCCAGTTTGAAATAACAAAGCAGGGTTTCACAGTTTTGGTCCAGGAGAGCTTCTGTTCCACAACTTTTACACAGATCCGTTCTTGGGCACCTCTGTTGACATCCCAATAATTTCAGGACCTAGTTTAAAGTTTTAAAGTCTCTTTTGTGTACTTCGTCACACCTCGTCTTTCTGTCTCACACAAAGCTCTAACATGGAAGACTTTTAAAGACGCTTTGACACTTAAGCATAGAAGAAGCATTGCACTACCTTATCCATCTTCTGAACTGGTGGATCTTCACAAAATCCCTGAAATAGTTTGCATCCGGTCAAAATAAAATACAATTAAGCTCAAATTTATAACACCCCCTTCAGTTTTTTAACATTGTTACTTCTTTCAATAACAGTTTAAGAAATAACCAATTTCCTATCAGAAAGAATCTTCTTGGTTGACTTAAATTAATTTTAAATAGTAATGCGACAGTACATTTTTGGTTACTGTTCTCCTGACTTTGTTCGCCTTTAGAAATCGTCTCATTGCACTGTGACGTTGTGTCAGTGATGCCCTCACTGTCCCAACGAATGAAAGAGTTTTGCTCCGGTGGCACCATCAGTGTGAAGCTCGGAATAGAAAGCATTATGATCACTCACCCGCCCACCTCCGCACACTCCAAGAAAACACATACAAACGCCATGTAGCCATCCAGAAACCCCTCAGTTGGTCCCTTTCTCTCTAATTAGTAATTAACACGTTCTTTCGTGCAGGACTCTCTTTATTTATAGGCCGCTTCCTGCCAAACAGCCGATCCCGGTGCCAGGATCAGATGGATGCAGAGTGCGAGGTGTGCAGGGAGTCCCGGTCAGTCGAGAAATAATGGTTCAATGTTTTGGGACCAGTCAACTGCCTGGCCAAACAGCTTGTAACAGCTTTTTCAAATGAGTGGGTCAGATCGCAGTAAAGGGGATTCTTTAAAGCTCTGTTGATCGAGCTCAGTAGCTTTAAAATGGTCATCATTTGGCAGCAATGGAGTTTGAGAAGTGAGTAGCCAAAAAAATGTGCATAAGTATAAGTAGTGATACATCAAAATGATTTTACTCAAGTTGAAGTAAACGGTTTCATACTCCTAGAAGTTTTTTTTTTTCTTTTACTCAAGCAAATGCGATTGAGTAAATATAGCTAGAAACTTTGATTTCCATACATCCTTTGTGTCTTTTGAACATGGAGTTGCTCAGGTCATGTGATAAAGCTTCCAGAAATAAAGCTGATCTGATAAAAGGTGTCAGATCTCATCACTTTAGATGATGACCTTACTCTTCAGAGCATGAGTGTCCAGCTTCAGTCCTCTAAGGTCAGTGTCCTGCCAGTGTTTGATGTCTCTGCTCCAAAACAGCCTATTTCAATTCTCCAAGTTCCTCCTCTGCGTGTCATGAAGTTCTGCAAAGGCCTGCTAATTAATCATCATTTGATTCAGGTGTGTTGAACCAGTGAAAGAACTGAAACACACAGGACGCAGCCCCTTCTGTACTGGTTTTGGACACCACCGCTTTAGAGCTTCAGCAAGTGAAAAGAAGCAAGAAAGAGAGCTTTGCCAAGAGTCATGGTTAGAGAGCAAACGGATTTTCAACTTTTTGTTTAATTCACAGATGAGGTCTCATTTTAGTCTTTAACCTTTTCTAAATTAGCTACAGCAGAGCAACTGTTCAAACTGATCTGACCTGCAGGATGTCAGCAACATGAATCTGTCTCTCACCTGCGATTTTTCTTTCCAAACCTCCTCCTCAGTGAGAGTGGAAATAAGACTGGATGGTTGACTCTTTTCATAAATTTTAGTATCTTCTTATTTCAGGCTTTGCTGCCTCTTGGCTGCCATTTGTCCCCCGCAGGCGGCGGAGCCCATCTCTCCTCACACGGCGCTCCTTTTATGAGCTTTGCCTTCACTCTCTTCATTACAGCCTGCCAGGCGTCCTAGGTGGGACTTTCACACTCATCCCTCTGTCTGGATGCCTCCCTTCTGGCATTTATTATTTATTCTCCAACAGATATACTGTAATGTCCTCTTTAAACAGGCTCTGCTGAGCTGATTTAAGGCTGTAACGAGATGTACTGAAGACTGCCCTTAGAAAACACACACTTGTATATTGCATGGGAGGGTGTCTTAAAGTTTATGGAGCCTGTTTGTGGGCATTTGAGTCGAGGGAATCGTGTTGTGAGTGATGGATTGTTGTGGGATTGGTAAAAAAGTTATGCATTAGCAGAATGACTTTTACTCACAAGCTGCCAGTCGACTGTCTTTATTTTGGAGTTTTAGCTGGTGATAGAGAGGGTCATCTATTTTTGATCTCAGTTTGGAAGAGGGACGGTTCTGGCTGTTGATTATGCTTATGAACTAAACAGTTCAGATCACCTGGCCTTCTTGGACTCGCTACATGGTGAATCATTGCTGGTTTTATGGGACTTTAATGCCTGTTTGGGCATCAGTGTCGTTACCCTGATCTGAACCTGAGCAGTGTTTTGTTAGCAGACTTGATCGGTGGGTTTGGACCGGGTTCAGACACAATGTCTATGCACTCAATTGGGGTTGGGTCACATTTTGTCAGGGTCAGACAGACAGGGCGGCTGTGCGTTCAAACCCCAGCAGGTGAAGCGCTCATCATTTAAGTGGAGTCATTAAATTTCATTACAGTTATTATTATGTTATTCTGGATTCTCTATTCAACTTGAATATTAATTAACCTGCATAAAATTAAATGCGACTGAATGACATATGTTAGTATTATTTAAAATTTGACTTGTAAATATAACAGATTTTGTTTTACCCTGTCAATCTAAATGACAGAGTTAGTCTAGCACCAACTTTGGTCTACATCATGTTCTCAATGTAATACTGGAAATTTCAGTTACCATTAACTTTGAGGCATAATAATAAAAATAATTGAAATTGATTTGATGAGAAAGACCACTTTTTTTTCTTAGTTGCTGAATGTTACCTTTTTAACCCTTGAAAGCACTTTTGAATGGTTGAGACTAGTTGTTCATGATTTTCTGGGGATTGTGGCTGCAAACAGATTATTTTTCACTATAGGGCTCTCATAGCAACTACAGAAGTGAAGTTAAAAAGCCTTCATTACATTTTGTAGAAGATTAACCTTGTATTTTAAAATTACTGTGATTTGGGATAGGCAAGTCATCATTTTTGACCATTAAATCATGATTGAACCATTGCCAAGGCCTTGTTTAACTGCTGTCCAACATCACTAAAGAGAGACTACTTCTCTCTTCTAGGGTTTCTATCCACCCCTAGATACGTGGGTGAAAAGAGGATGCACGAGTATATCTGCATCAAAGGTCACCGAGCGGACTGGGATGCCCAGCAAGACCAACTTCATGATTAAGAACAAGAACATGGAGATGAGTTACCAAGAGCCTGGAGCCTTCTCTGTATTTTTCACGCTGCTCCTCTGAGCGGCACCTTCACAGCTCTCTGTGACCTTTCCATTAATTAACAAGGATCTAACAGACTGCAGAAAATGTAATCATATCACACTACGGAGACAAAGATTGGCCTCTTTGTCACTGAGCGTAATTAACATGAGTGGACTCTGTATTTCTGAACACCTCAAGAGACAAAGTTGAACTTCAAACCATGCTTAAAGAAATCTCTGATCAAATTGTTTGGCTTGGTTCATTTCTACTAAAAATACTCATATTTTAGTTTGCTGAAGAGGAGAACAGCCACTTTTAAAAAGCTTTATCCTGGTAAAAGTTTGAACATTTCCTCGTCTGGTTTGACAATTCTGCTTTTGATCATTTCTTTGCTAAACTTTATCTAAATCATGTTTGCATGGTGTCATTGTATAGTCCTGCTGAAAAAGGCCAAAGTCATCAGGGAATCCAGTTGCAACAAAGCTTATGTAAGAGGTGTCCAAGTAACATCCACTCACACACACTCACTCTACTTCTGTTTGCTTGTCTTCTTAGTTTAATGAATCCAGCCATGTGTTCCTGCCTGTACATCAACATGATGTGAGAACATATGATTCATCAAAGCATGCCATCTTCTTTAAATATCCTACAGTTCTGATGTTGTCATGCATTCCTTTTCTTTTTGTTTTTGTTTTTTTGGTAGTGGACACAGGTAAGCAGGGGCACTCCTGCTTGTCTTAATGATTGCTCTAGTCTGGAGCAATTTCGACTACAATGGCTCATCGTTTGGGTATGACCACAAGAGACAGTCTTTTGGAGAGAGTTAACCACTGTTCTTTTCCTCTGACCTCTTTTTGTTGATATTGATGTCTCCAGACGCTTAGAAAATCACACTATTGTTTGCTTTAGAGATGACTCAGTTGTCTAGTCAGCTCAATTTGGGCCTTGTCAAATTCAAACAAAGCCTGACAATCTCCCATTTCATACTTGTATCCAGTTACCACAAAAGATCATCAGTGCTAATCAACTCATTTTGTTCATAACATTATGTTGGTTGGAAAGCTTTCTTCACTCTATAGACAAGTTTATCCTGAACAACTATTACTGAGTTCACTTCACAGCCTTTAGGATTGGGGTTATATTTAAATGTTTGTTGGTCAGAGAGCAACGTTTACTGATGACAGAAGAGACAGATTGCAGCAACCTGGTCATAAAGTGCAGATGCATCTGATTACCAGATTCTGTCCTTGGAGGTCAATATTCTGCACTCTTCTGCACAGAGAGATTAAAAGTTGGCTTAGACATCTGTGAGTTTACACGTCATTCAAAACCTAAGCAAACATTGTTCAATTGTGCCACATTGAATAACACTCAGTTCACGTTCCACAGATAAAATACCGGGTTTTAAGTTCGTTTGAATGGAGTTCTGCAAGCCACAAAGGCTCATGACTCAATCTGACCTGTGTCTTAATAAGCCACCAAGGTCTTGTTCTCCCAAAATGATGGTGATAAAGTGAAGTTAAACCTAAAATTAATTTATTACCAGACAATTAAGGACCCTGGAGATTCTGCTCACAGTGGAACTGTTTACTCTTAACGCCTTTTGAATTAGGTTAAGGTTTTGACATTTCTGTTGTGTTAAGGGAAATAATATGTACCTTTATATGTAAAGATGAGATATTTCACTTCCTTTAGACAAAATTTTATGTCATAATTCCACATCTTCTATGGCACTGCTGAGGACAAACACAGAAAAAGGAGGGAAAACGACGAGACCTTAATGTGGGAGAAATGGAGCAGAATGAGGCAGGTGTTTAATTTGAGAATTAAGACAGTGTGAAAGTTCATCAGTATGCTAATGACTCTGTGGTCTAGGTGTGGCAGACGAAGCTTCCTCGACTGCTCAAGAGGAAGAACAACTCTGCCTGAATCACAGTTATAGTAATGCATGGAGAAATTATCACTCTTCCCATGACGAAGGAACAAAGGAGAGAATAACACTTTGTGGCCCTAGCTCTGATCATAAACCACCGTCATGCATTTCAGAAGTCATTTCTCTATGTAATGTGTATGATTCCACTTCAGGGCCATAAAATCACTGATTTTACACTGTAGAAAATAATTAGTTACCCTAACTTGTCACAATTTACATAAAACATATTGAAATAATAGTCTTTGGAAAAAACTAAAACAACTGTTCTAACAGCTAAGAGTACTGGGAGTCAGTCATGTTTCTGGTTGGTGATGGGCTAAAAGCCTGCTGTTTGTCACTAATGTAGTTTAGTGACAAATGGCTGTGATTCTCCCCAGACTGGTCATTTCAGGATTTCATCCCATCTATTAAATATACTACAAGGGTGAAAGGGCATTTTGCCATCAGATGTTAAGTAAAAGTGAAAAGTGCACACTGCTTTAAATTTTCCAACCAGAATGACTGAATGTACTGAGAAAAAGGCCAGACGGACGGACGGATGGATGTTTTAGCTCACTGGTTTGGTGAAATGCTAAATGAGAGAAAACTTTGTTGGGTCACATTTTAATGAAAGCAAAGTTCAAAGTATCTATAATATATATTAGTAATACTATTAGTGACTGTTGTTCAACACCTTGAGACTCAAAGTGCTAAATGTGACTAGCAGAGAAATACTGAAAATTCAATTTTCATCAAGCCATTTAAGCGTCCTGCAATTATGCAAGCTAGCGTATGTGTCCATTCTGATAGCTGAAAAATGCAGTTTCTTCTGTCAGAACTGGCACTCTGTACTGTAAGGAAGTGTGGAAGGCTAAGCACTCTCACTGTCTGGAGGACCCCTGGGTGTGGCCCTGTCCTCGGCAATGCAGATTTATGATACTCCATGAGCATCTCAGCAATTGCAGCCAAGACTGGAGCCAGCAGCTAATTAAAACCTTTCACTGGAATCCCTGTAAAGTCACTGATCCACCAGCAGTCATCAAATGGGCAGAATCAGCAGCAGAGCTGTATATTAGGACCATACCTTAAATGGCTTTGTGCTTGTATAGCACTTTACGAAGTCCAGAGGACCCCAAAGCGCTTCACACTACAGTCATTCACCCATTAACGCACACACTCATATGCTGATGGTGGAAAGCTACTGGAATGTAGCCAAAGCTGCCTTGGGGCAGTCTGACAGAAGTGAGGCTGCCATGCACTGATGCCACCAGACCCTCTGACCACCACCAGCACAGGCGGGTGGAACAGGGATCGAACCAGCAAACCACCAATTGTGAGGCAAACTCCTACCACTGTCACTGCCATCACCACATACAGTGAAATACACTCCAAAATTGACCATGCTAAAAATTACAATAGATCTAAATGAGGTCATATGGTATTAATAAGTACCAGTCAGCAAAGGCTGATGTGAGGGCTATCATAAGAAAGAAATGTCACTGGCAGCACAATGACAGTAAACAGGTAAGAAGATAGATTACCTCTAACCAAGAAAAACACTATTTCTCCATTGAATACATTTTTCCCTAAAGTAATATTTGACAAATTAAATTTTGGTTGTAAGGGCAAGAACAACTAAATACCAAGGGATGTGACACTGTACATGCCACTGCTGCCACAAACAGCTAAATCATGGAGTCAGCAGTCAAACCAGCAAGATGTCGCGTTGGTCTGGCTGCTGACCAATGAGTCATTCACCAGTCTCGTGCAAAGCTTTTCGTAGCTAAGCCTGCACTTTTAAGTACCTCTGATGGCGCCTGTTTGTTAGGTCTCTAAACTGCTATATTTTTTCTTCTATTCTTTATTACATATATTGTTCATGAAAATGTTTACAGCTGCAATGATTTTCAGACCTGTTCCACCACTTTATAGGAAAAACTGCAGAAGTGACTGTATGTGCACTATAAAATGTATTACATGTGAAAAAATGTAAGAAATTATAGAACCCTTCATATTAGATATCAAATTTAGAAGTTTTTATGGAAACAGAGTAAGAACAGAGGATTGTAGTTACGGGTGATGAATAGCATTTTTGTCAGCATGTAGAACAACAGACGTTTGATTAATAACTAAAAGAGATGTGTTCTGTCTTACAGGTGAAAACCTGACATTTTCTGTTGAGCTCTACAGATAAAGCAATTTTTCTTTTTTTCCAAAAAATCTCTTTGAACCCAATGAAAAAAACTGGCTCACATCTGATTTCCTGACTCCTTAAGACAGGGGAATATAATAAGGAAGATACACATTCCTTATTTTATCCTGTCTGATATCACTGAGTTAAAAAAAAAAACAGAAGAAAAAAAACAAGCATTAACGAGGAGTGGATGAAGTATGACAAAAGGGGTTCATGCACCATAGCTGGATGTCAGACAGAAATGTCAAGGTTTTGTTTTGGTGTATCAAATTATGAAACTGATCTAAGGGTTCCTGATGGAAGGATGAAAGGGTTAAAACAAGGGCGTATCTTCTTCAGTGGTGGAGAAAGTGCTCAAAAAATTTACTTAAATAAAAGTACAAATACACAGACAAAATGTACTCAAGTAAAACTACCACATTAACATTTGTACTTAAGTAAAAGTAAAAAAGTACTGGTTTTTAAAAACACTTAAGTATTAAAAGTAAAAGTACTTGCTGAATCGCTAATACAATATCATTAAGTGAACAGATCGTATTTAATCAGAAATGTGCCATTTTAATGAACAGTGCCACAAATAAAGCATGTTTTTATTGTGTTTACTCTCTGTAACATAGTTTAGACTTAGATATTTGATTCTATGCATCATAAGTTCAGGGATGGAAACATCTTGTCTCCTGTCCTAACATAGCATGAACTTCACTTTTTTTTTGCCACTAGTGGCTTTTATTTTTAAAGAAATCCAACAGAAAGGGGATGGAAAGAAGGTGGGTGGGGAGGACATGCAACAGAGGAGCCAGTAGCAGAGTTGTAGTCAAGACCACCAACCCAAGACCAAGTCAAGACCAGCACCAGGCGCTACGTGACACAAAAAAATTAAGTTTTACCTTCCAAATTCCTTCTCAAATTGATCTGAAAGATCCACATTCCCATAAAATACCTAGATATTAAATACTTAGAGCTGAAATAAATTTAATCAGTAAAGATCCGTCCAGAAGAATCGGATCGTTCCTGAATGTCATATCAATGCAGACTTTGGTTACAGCGTTGTCCCATATTTGTGACACCTCAGTCAACACCTCCACACAGTAATTCAGGCAAGAGAGACAACAGATCTTACCTTTCTTTAAGCTTTCCTTCCAAGTGACGCTAAAAGGTGGACAAAGTCCCCACCGTCTGTGAAAGCGAAGCGCTTTTGATTTTACATGTCGCCATATCTTATGATTTATGCAGCGCTATTATATTGCTGACGATTAGACAGACATCTTCTCCCGCTCAGAGGAAGCCACTGCGCATGTCTGGAGCTCCGCGTGCGAGTAAAGGTGGAGGCGATGGGTGACAACAGACACTAAGTCACGTTATTGCTTGGATTTTAAGACGCCACCTTAAGACCCTGAACTTCACATTTTAACGGAAAAAAAGAGCAACGTGACTTGGATGTAACGAGTAACGCGAAAGTTTTGTAGAAATGTAGTGAAGTAGAAAGTACAGATACTTACTGTAAAATGTAGTGGAGTAAAAGTAGAAAGTATCCATTATTAAGATACACACAGATACACGAAAATTGTACTTAAGTACACTAACTTCCCACCACTGATCTTCTTTTTTTGTGTTTTTTTAAAGTCAAGTTAAAAAGCAGTTTTAATGTCTTCACCACCATTTTCATGTCATTGTCCATTTTGTGACAGCATATCTCTAATTTATTGCTAAACAGAAACACACCCACTCCAAAATCCAGATAATCCCAATGATTACTTATAAGGTTTGATGAAATACAGTAGAATGAATTGAAAGCTATTCAGTCATTTTGTTTGACTTGAGTCTCCAGTCTGTTCTGTAAATTAAATTACATTTTCTTAAAACAGAAAAAGAACTTTATTTTTTTTCTGCAGCACTATCTTAACGAATCTATGATACTTCTGTATATTACAAAAAAAAAAGATTTATTCCACAGATTGCATTTTCCTCCTACAGTCACTCATAAACACAGCAAATCAGAACAAAACCTGATAAAACTCTCTTCCTTTCATTTCAAATCTCCTCCATTTGTTTCTCCCATGCAGCTCTCTTTCTCCACTCTCACAGCTTGCCGGGTGGGATTGAGGTTAAATTTTTTGTCTCTACAAAGTCATTTAGCCAAGAGGCACATGCTCAAAGATTTATGAGGAGAAGCAGAGCCAGGGGTGAGCTTCTCAATTTCCTCCAAACAGCATCTTTGTGGAGTGAAAAACCTGTCTCTCACTGCAGCGTGTTTACATACAAACAGTGTCAGGGAGCTCGCAAATGTTCGCTAGAGCAAAGCCTAACGTTTACATGGAGGGTGACACCAAGTCTGAAGCTACATGCTCTGGCTTGACTGGCTGCTGTGCTGTGGCTTATCTGCAACTTTATACTCTGTCTACACAATGCTAAAGTGCTGCAATACCTTCTGAAATTACCTTTGAAATAATCAGCCTCCTTTCACAAAATGAGATTGCATTGTGATTTTTTTTTTCAAAATAACTTTGATTTGTTGGATATTAGAATTAGTGAAAACAAACTCTTATTCCCAACATAAAAGAAACAGTTTTCCAAAACAACAAATAATGTTTGACTTTGCTTAACATCTTTATATGAAGCTTTATATGAAAGCTTTCAAAAGATTTCTCAATTTCTCCCTATAATGAGACAAATCAAAGGTTAAAAATGTAATTTATTAAAAGTCCAGAAAGCTCTAAAATATTCTGTATAAAAATGTATGACTGGTAACGTGTCCACCTTGGAATGTGAATCTTTCTTTTACTTAGTCAAGTTAATATGTGTTTGAAAATGCATTATGAAAAACAAATCTAGCCATGAGAAACTTAATAAGGCTAAAGGCTCAAAAACTGAGTCAAGGGTTGGATTTTTTTTAGCTAAAATTATCAGTGAATCAATCATCATTTTTCTTTATTTGTGGCAAAAATATTTATGCATTTAGACATGGTGACTTGTTGATATACAAGCCAAGCTTTGCGCTGATTTAGAAAGTGAATTGAAGTGACATGAAACATTTAAAGCAACAAGGCAGGTCAAAGTGTATTAGTCGTTAAAAAAAAATACAACAACAAATTATGAAACAAGCAACAAACATTACCTTTTGTCAAATGCCATCATGCAAATCATCAAGAAAAACCATCGTCAGTTACATATCAGATACATTAGTCAATGTTCCAGTTGTTTTTAATGAAAGCCGTGAAGACGTTTCTGCAGTTTTCTGGGAGTTTGTTCCAGATTTGTGGAGAGATTTGGGCTGGATGTCTGAGAAACACCACACTGTTGTTCTCAGCAAATGTCTGTGACAAGATTCTGCTGCTGCAGAAGAGGAAAGGGAGAATATTGGAAATCTGAAGTAAAATACTTCTGCAAAAATAGAGCCTACTTAACCTTAGGTGATGAAGAAGAACTGCAAAAACATTAATCTTCCTCTGGAGTTTACTTAAGAAAAAAAAAGTGTCACTAAAATCAGCCTGTAAGTGTTGCTTCAACTTGAAGTTGTTGTTTTTTGGGGTTTTTTCACAAGCTAAACTCCAATATTGTTAAAACAATAAAGTAGTCAAGTGGTAAACTCAGTGTTGAAATCATTTATCTTGCAATGATAATGGAATATTTTGAACTGTGAACTATGCGAAGCTCCTCCCCTCTCATACAATCTTGTTTTCATGATCATCACTGAAGTCAGTAAAAGAACAGAAGTGTGAGAGATGCAGGTCGCATCTCATCAAACTTAGTGTGCGTTTGTTCCTGCGTGCTGTTTTTCCTCTGACATGTTGTTTATCACAATGCAGAACTCTTATTATATATTTAAAGGACCTTTGAAATGATTATGAGCTTTTGGCCCATGAGCCTCGGCGTGGAGGAAAACAAAAAGAAGAGAGCGTGAGAGCATAAGGCAGAACAGGGAGAGGGGGAAGGAGAACAGGAGGAGGGAGGCACAGAAAGCGTCTCCAGAGCAAAACAAAAGAAGAACAAACAAATGCCTCCTTTTTACAGAAACAAGATAATAGAAGAAGAGGAGGAGGAAGACAGAGAAATCAGAGGTGTGTGTGTGTGTGTGTGTGTATTTTAGCATTTCTCACCTTATAAGGACCATTTCTCCAACAAATACTACATTGTGAGGATCACTGCTCCTTATGAGACCCCATAAGAGAAGAAGAAGTGATGTTTTTGAGTGAGGTTTAGGACAAGGTATGACTTGTGTTTAAGTTAGATATGGTCAGACATGTACTTAGGATAAGTGTCAGGGGTGAGCTATAAAAATGAATAAAAAATGAATGGAAGTCGATGCAAAGTCTTTCTATCTGCACAAAGCGCTTGTGCAGATAGAAAAATATGTTTGCGTGTGTGTGTGTGTGTGTGTGTGTGTGAGAGAGAGAGAGAGAAGAAGAAAGAAAGGGAATTGTGGGTTTTTGTTGTCGCTGGCTGTTGTCGGCACACAGTGTCACTTCTCTTTCAAACAGCATTTGAAGATGCAGGAATAACGCACCAAGCTAAAGTTTATGGGAGGAAACCAATGGGAGGTAGGGGGAGGGCTTGAAGTCCCCGCTCTGGGTGACACATCCAAGCTCTATATGTTTAAGAAAAATGATGAATTATAGAGAAACAACAGACAGACGGGACGTGATGATCAGAGAGGAGGAAACCTAGTGAGGCAAAGGTGTTTAGAGGCCAAGGATCTCTCACTTTCACCTCCCGTTCATTGTCTCTGCTATTCAGTTCCAGGAATAGTTTAACAAAAGACACGTTTTGTGTAAATTCAGGGTGAGCTCACTCCGTCATGAGCGTCATTTTTTTGTGAATTATTTTTTACTGTATAGGGGATCAGCTTCAAGTGAGATCAATAAAATAAAATAAAATCAAAAAAATCTGTTGGGCATTTATTCAATTGATTTTGTATATTTTATGTTAAAATGCAATATGCTCTCTTTTTGGATTTTGCATGTTGTCGCTGTGCATATACGGGTTCTCGGTGGGTAACTTTCTTCGATAGACCTAAAATATACTTTAGGATAACTGAACTGCTGAATTGACCTCAGGACTTAGTGACGGCGTGAGTGTGTGTGTGTGTGTGTGTGTGTGTGTGTGTGTGTGTGTGTGTGTGTGTGTGTGGTTAACCGGCCTGTGTGTGTGTCTGTGTTACCATGTGATAGAGCCAATGTTACCATCATATTTCACACCAGCCAGCATAAACCATGTGTGAGCTTTCATCGACATTCACTTTTCAGAACTGCTGCTTTTTTTTAGGAGCTTTGAAGCGTGTGGAAAGTTTAGGTTTCTCTTTTGTGTTTCTATATTTCATTTTTTCCATCTGTGGATGAGCATTCTAGCTCTTAGCCTTGCCCTGACAAACCAACTATGCCTGGCGGTAGCTCTGGCTATAATTCAGGGCAGGACTTAACAGCTGGCTGCCTGACAGGAGAGCTGCCAAACGCTGGCACTGAGCGGCAGGCTGCTAAACCCTTGCACATTTTTAATTAGACCCTCACAGCCATGTCTTTGAGCCATCATAAACATACAGACGACACGCAAAGCATCATTTGTTCTCTCACATTTGCTTACAAAATACTTTGTCACCTAAAAAGTTTTTTTTTTTTTTAGTGCGTCAAGCCTGATGGGCATTTCTTTCTATTTTTATATCATTATTAAGATAAGCATCCTCTAGAAAAAGACAACCATATGCAATAAAAAATAAATTGTAAGTTACTGCAATAATTTCTCAATGAACTAACGGTTTTGTGTGTGCAGGTGAATGTACGCCTCCCTCTTCTCAGGAGATGAAACAGCAGGCTGCAAATCATCTCATCATTGCCCTGACCTGCAGCGAGGAGCTTTCACAGACTCACACGTCCAGCATGAGGCCTGTCCAGCTCCACACGCCGAAACCTTAGGGCCGCCATGAGGGCCGGCAATGCGAAGGAAGCCCAGGAAACAATAGGAAGAGTGTTTATCGGAGCGAGGGCACCATGTGCAGGAGGGATTACCACAGAATTATGACTGCAAGACGCCTCGCCATCTGGGCACACAGTGCAGTAAAGGCACAACGTAATGAGTCTGCAGGAAAATAACGGCCGATGAAAAGGACAAATGTGAGCTGGGAGCTTTTATCCATGTCAGATAAAACTGGTGGGGTATATTTAGGCTTGGCATGTTAATGGGACCTTCAGGAGTCGCATTTAAATGTAGAGTAACAGGGATGGTTTTATTCAGTCTAAAACTGGGGTATAAGTTTAACACCTGTACTTTCTGCATACATTTTAAAATAAAAGAAATGTAACAGTAGGCTTGTTTTCCTGCAGATTAAAATAAACTATTTTTTTAATACTAGTCTTACAAGAACTGCGTGAATTACGTGACCATGCCAGGAGTTTACCTCCTGACAAACCCTTTGCATGCCGTTGATATTTAGATCCAAAAGCTCAATCCAGCCAAATATCGAAAACCCTGTTCAACTTGATAATATGATATTATTTCCTTTAGTGTAAAATAAGGCTTCATACAAAAGACCAACTTCTCCATCAACACACACACACACACACACACATAAAGTGCGCGCACACTGCCTTGCTTCCTGCTAGCTGGAGGATGCCGTTGGCCTTGGATCTAAAAAAGACTGCAATTTTGGATGACATATAACCCATCTGGTTCCTGAGTGAAGTAGAGAGGAGGTGACCGCTGGACCACAGTGCGAGAGCTTCATGAAAGGGCTAAGGGTCTTGGCATCCCACTGCACTGTGTGTCAAACAGAAGTAGTTACTGGCTGGTGGATGGTCACGTCTGGCTGTGATAACATCTGGACACCAGAAAAGGGGACAAAGGAGACTTCTGGCCAGCTAAACAGACAGGACTTAAAGTCAAAAATAGATTCCTGAGTGAGTTTAAGAAGGAGATCTCCAACCATGTGCCATCCAGACTCAAGGGTCAGTGGGTTTTTATTCCAGGATAAGGCCACATCAGCTTCTTTCCTTCCCTACACTATCAGACAATTAAATTGATTTGTTGTCAGAAATCAAACGTAATAATTATTTCGAATACATTTTATTTTCGGAGCAAATCATCCCTCTGCACTACTGCACTTCATAGAGATTAGAGATCACATAGAGACAATGCAGTTTCAATTAGAAATAAAGTCCTACATGAAAAATTTCTCCGTTGATGCTCTGTTGGTCTAAGACATGCCAGACAAAGTGAACAGAGCAGAAGCGCTAAAGTCAAACCATGAACTTTGCCTCAGAGGTACAAGCAACAACTTTAGATCCAAACTGAAAGTAAGTACAAAACGGTTTGACTGACACTCCCTTATACACTGCTAAGGTGGTCTTTAATGTCAGCGACAACTGCACATTGGAGGTCCTTTTTTTGTGCATTTAGGGTTCTTTGCCCCTTCCGCTGCTATTTCAAGCCAGTTATCCTTGCAGATCCAAAGCAGATAAGAAGGGGATAGTTGCAGGCTTGCCACGGCCAGACTCAGTTAGACTTGAGAGGCATTTGGCATCAAGCCCAGATGGAGACTGTAATCACTGCAGGCCTTCAAAAAGGAGTGTATAGGAAGGGGGAATGGATAAAGAGATGGATAGATGATTGAGGCTGGGATCACATCAGCCTGAAGCAGGAACTGAAATACTCTGCCTGCCTCTTTTTATGGCGACAACAAAAGCACAGATGTCAGTTTTCAGCCTGTTGGTGGTGCAGTTAACCCAAATGACACACACACACACCCCCACACACACACACACACACACACACACACACACAAGCACAGAGATTTCCAGCACACATTTATTTGTCTAAAATTGATTTAGACTCTCATTAATATCGCCACACCAATTAAGCATATATGATACATTTTAGACCAAGTTATATTATCTAACCTGAAATGTTGAAGTCTTTTCTCCTGTATTGACCAGCTATTAGTCAGTGTCCCATCAAACAGGCAAAAATTCTAACTGAAAACAAGACTTTCAGTCATGTGCGGGCACGTTTGTAACTACATTTACAAAATGCAGCCATGCATGTGCTGCACAATGCAGTAGTGTGTGGAGGGGAGGCAGGTGTGAGTCCGTAAGGCCAGAGCTCAGGTTCGCAGGCAGCTAACACAGAGAGAAAGAGTCTGCGGGGCAGAGTGCAGATGATAATCAGGTCGAGAAAGGATCTTAAGCAATCACACTCACTCACACACAGTTTTTGGTATGATCTGTGTGTACACCTGGTCACTCTGTCGCTCTGTTCCTTTGTCTCCCCTTCAACATCATTTCCATCCTCATTTCCTCACCATGTTAAGATGCTTATTTTCTATCTTTGGATCTGCAAGTCATCCTTAAACCTTTTACCACGGCTCTCACCCCATGGACTAATCATATTCCATAAATATTTAAAAAGTGAGGAAATCTGCTGGAGGTTACCTTATCTGGAGCTCCGATGATAATCATCTTAACCAGGACCATTATGATTTTAATTACCTGTCTTTGATTTCCTAACTCAGCAGACTTGTTATTCCTGGCCCTGAGGTATAAGGCAGGTTAAAAGGGTCTCTGGGATTAGCTCCCCTTGGATAATTGAGTCCATGTCAAAATGTACATTTATCCTCGGAGAAGTGCTTAAACTTTAAATCTCCAGATCCCTTTTCTTCAACCACTCAGTGACATTTCAGACCCGACTCGGGAAGATGCCACCAACTGCTGGCTTCTTTAGTCAAGCGGTGGATAGAAATATGTGCTTTTTTCAGCCTTTAAAGGTTGGACAAGATATGGCTTCAGTTTGAAATAAAAATATTATTTTTAATTTGTGATGGTGGAAATTTGCTTCTGTCGTGTCAATGTGACAAATGACATCAATCAAATGGACTTGATTATTTATAAACTTTATTTATTAGTGTGACCAGTTCAATAAAAGAAATTATTTTTGTTGATTTCCAATTCTGGGTTATACAAGTGAGTGTTAACACAATTCCAGTGTCTGACACCTGAAACTTTACCCAAAATGAATCATCAACAAAAAAAAAACACAAAGCAACAAATCTACCAAAAAACGTCTGGAAAAAAAGGGAAAAATGTATGTTGTAATGGCCTAGTCAAAGTTCAGACTTCAGCATGATTAAAATGCACCAAAGACGCTGTGCAGAAAACTCAATGAACTGAATCAACATTAGGAAGAAGATTAGACTAAAGTCTCTCCGCAATGATGTGAGAGAGAAAAACATCAAGGTAGAAAACAACTACTGATTTGCAGATTTCTGTATTGTTCAACCTGTTTTTTGTAGATTTGTAGCTGTGTTTACTTGAAACTATGTGTACTTGAAAACCTGCATTCAATCATCTTATCAGCAAGGTCATTCAATCAGTTTTGTTTGTTTTGAAACTAATGGCATGTGGGCTTCTCTAGAAACTATTGTAATGACGTACAACTGACATTTTGCTAAGTGATTTGATTAGATTTTTCAATCCTTTAGGTTGTACTTAGCGGATTATTGCATTTACACACAGACACATTATCCACCTGGTGGCTGTGTGCATGTTTACAGTGATGTTGGAGGCAGGCAACATATTTCTGTTTGCTGCAGGCCATCAGTGCTGCTGCTGTTGCTGCCAAAGCATGCAGGCCTGCAGACAGCCAAACCTCATTGTGAATAAAGAGGAACATGTTGTCTGGAAAGTGCTGATCTGGCTGTGTCTGAAACCTTCCCGACACCCACCCTTCTCCAAACCGCTCACACCCCACCTCTAAATCTGCTTTAAAATGGCAAGGAAGTGACAAACTGACTGGTGCTAACAAGAGGCCATAATTAACTGCAATGGAGAAAGCACAACACACACTCATAAATACATGCAGTGGACACACACGCGCACACAAGTGTTCAGATACGAGAGGGTAATACACAAACTGACTATGTTCACATGGGAGCTCTAACAGGGGCCCATCCAAGGCCTCATATGGGCACACACATGCAAACAGACTGGCACAGGGTTTTAATAATCATGTCTGGAAAAATTAACTTTGAATCCAGAGCTTTTCATGTTTGCCCACATGCTCAACAGGCCCCTTCCATCTTTACTGCCAGCTTTTTAAGTGTCTTCTGGCAGCCCAGCACTCACCAGCTACTTACGCACAAACCAGTTCATGACTCACAGCACCCGCAAAATTAACATACTTACTCTGAACTAAAACGATGCAACACTAAACACCAAAATATGTTCAAACATTCTGGACATATGGGCGCAATTCGTCATGAAGATGATGGAAATGCGCGGTTCAAGTCTACTCTGCATCCCCTGAACCAGAACCAAACATGGCGAAGCAGCATTCAGGTTTAATGCTCTAGTAATCTGGAACAAATGTCCAGAAAACTGCAAAGACGCCAAAGTGATACGTTTCTTTAAATCAAGGCTAAAATCCCATCTGCTAAGAGCTGCCTTTACGTCATAATAACAGAAATATCGATCAGTATATGTGATGTACATTTGATGATGGTTATTCTTGATGATTTTGATGATTTGATTAGCTTTATTATTAGATTTTCAGACGTACATTTCTAGTTGAAAGCGTTTTGTGTTTTTAACTTTAGTACTCCTACACCAAAGGGTTGTGGGGTCTGGCTTAGTGATGCTGCCAACAGCAGAAATGTGGGTCATTTATAGCATTCCGGAAGGTTGTGTGAGGTCTGGTCAGAACGTGGATTACACTCCCATTAGTGGAGATGTGGATGAGGGTCCCCATGCAGTTAACTTAATGTCGCTCACAGTTTCACGGATTGGGCAAATAAAATCCCAGATTGGTGAATAAAACGTGTGTCAGTTGGCGTTGTGAATGCAAAAGGTGTCTCTACTATGCCAACTAAAGAACATATTGTAAAGTGTAAGGCCTCCATTCATGAGCTAGTTCAAGAAAAGCCAGACGGTAAGCTGCAGCCCAAGTTGCACCTCATTTATATTCTCTAAACGGAAGTTATGCTATACACACAACACAATTGCCCATTATCTATGTGCACAGGTAGCTGTGAACCTGTTAAATATTCCATGTTTTCTTTCCATCTTACACTTTGGACCTCACATGGCACACCTCCCTGAAGACCACTCAAATTTCACCCTAATGGCTTGCCCACACACACACACACACACGCAGACACACACAATACATTTGCCAAACAAACACACACAGCTGTCACTCTAAGACCCCATCCAAACTAGCACCTCTTCTTCCTTGTGATTATGGAGAGTGTTTTGGCAGAAGGCGCCGGCCTAATCGCCATTTAGCTGATTCCAGTGAGGGGATATTTGGGGAAAAGTTGGTGGCGAAGTGCTTTCATGCAGGCTGCCAGTGATGGAGAGCCCCGGCTGCCTTCCATCTCCTGAATGAGGAGCAAATTATTCCAAATCATTTGGGAGCAAGAGGCAGAAGCAACCCCTTTTATTTTTTGGATGCATTAACAATGTTTTCACTGGCTTTGTTGGTGGCATCAGAAAGGTGGACCCTGCCAGAGATTAGCTGGATAAATTGCCTAATTGATCCATTCACTTTTTAACTGATGCTTTATTAAGAGGCTCTGGAGTAACAATAGGAGGCGGGAAAAGTCTCTCTAAAGCTGCTTTGGCTGCACATGCAAGCACACAGAAACAAACAAATCATTTGTTTCTTCCACGAAAGAGCAGGGCAAATAAATTGAAGCATCATCTGAGGTACCCCTGTCTGCTTAGATCCACAGGATTCAGGAAATAAAATAATGAAAGGAACAGGGGGTTATCCAAACCCTAGCATCATATAAGATCAAGCATAATTATGAAGTGGAAGATCTTTCTTTTAACAAACAAAAATCTGAAAAGTGTGGGACATATTTGTATATAGTCCCTTTTCCAGGGGACTATATTTGCTATCTTGTTTCTGAGTGATAGATTGTCTGTTGTGGTGGGAAAGTAACTGAACTGACATTTTGAGTTCTCCATTTATGATTCCATCTAGAATCCTGTGGGCCTCAGCTATGAATAATAATCAAAATCCTGGAAGCAAGAAGCTGAAAAAGGCTTTAGCTTTTGGGTGGATGGCAATGTCATAGAGATGCGGTCAGAAACTGAAAACAGAGGTGCTTCTCCACATGAAGCAGAAGAATGGATGCAACATTAATTTGTTAGCTTTTATTCTGTGGTAATGTTGCTATCAGCAGACAGCATGACAGTAGACATTGTCAGTGCAGCTGTAGAGCATAGCAGGAAGAGTTCTGGGGTTTTTATTCTCGTGCCCGACACGCTTACATTTACTCTGTCCTGTTAAACCTCAGACAAAGACTGGTTTCATGTCTCCTGAATGTCCCTTGCCTTGTCGTTGTCCTCCTCCCATCACTTCTAGCTCATCTTGATGGAAGAAGCACTTTCAGCTCTGTCATTATTGAACAAAAATTTATGTCTGCAGTGCCGTCAATTAAGAATCACTTCTTATGTACATGACAGTGTGTTCAAGATGGTACAAAAGCAATTAGTCATGTGTTTTCTGAAAAAAAAAAAAAGTAACCTGCTGCCGTATTAAAGTTGTGTTATTCCTTTCAATTCTCCACCACAAAAAAATTGAAGTCCCAGATTGGTGAATCTGGGACTTCAAAATAGACCTACAAGTCTATTTTGAGGTGTCAAATTGGAAAGTCGGTTTTCTTTTACGCGATGTTTTGTGATGTGTGCAGTATTTTTATAACAGAAGGTAACATAGATACTTGTACCATGTATCTGGAAAACACACAGTACCACCACCTTTTGCTCCAATAATCTCTGCCTAAAACCGTCAGAAAAAACCTTTCCAATGTGCACACAAAAAACATAAATTATACTAAAAGTTGCATAAAAGAATAATTAGGATACCAGACAGAAAGAATTAAGAATGAAAAAAATGTGTCCCCACACAACCTTCTGAGTTCATCTGTGTCATTGTCCTCTTCCATCTTCACTTTTTTTTGCCATGATTCACGTTTAAAAGCTTTTGCATGTTGATGCCGAATAGTGTGTGGGTGGGTGTTTAAAACAGCTGAACTGGAACTCCTTTAACAAATTACAAGTTGAAATGCAATTCCTAACTCTCCTAAACCAGTGGTGGGGTTGGATCAGGTTATGGTATCCGAAGAGCTCTGCTGAGTTGGTGCAGTTTGGCTGCCCAATTTGGCAGAAGAAGAACCCAGGCTTCTTGGTTTCCTAACTTCATGGAATCTGACGGTGACACCCACTTCAATCTGGATCCCATTAAATGACTGAGCTCACGAGGATTCTTGAAAGCAAGACCAAAATCTGAGAGTGTGTGAAAATCCCAGTAAATCAGTAGTTTCTGAAATACTCAGACCAGCCTGTCAGGCACCAACAACCATACAATGTTCAAAGTTACTTGAATCTCCTGTCTCCAAAATTATGAAGTTCGGTTTAAACTTCAGAATTGTCAAGTTGTTTAGGCAGTGCTGCTGTGATTGCAAAAAAAAAAAAAAAAGCAATTAGGTTTATCTGTCTAACAAATTGGCCAACAAGTGTATTTTGCTTTAAGGTAATGCAAACATTTCAACACCAATAAAACAGTGACTGCTCTATATTCCGCAAGAAAATCAATTTTTTTTATTTTATTTATTATGTGTGATACAGATACAACCCTTTAGATCGTTGTGTCAAAATAGCTTATTTCATGGTTTTATTTATCTGTGCTCATCTGCTCACTTCACTCATTTTTTTAGTTTAGTTTTAGTTTTTTAGTTTTGTTTCTCTCAGATATCTGACTGACAAAGATCACAGCTTGATTCCCTGATTTGGCCACCGTACCCTCCATGTGTAGTGTTCAGGGCATAAACCTCTGGTGAATCACCAATCACTTTGTGCTGGTTTTGTGAAACTATTCGGGGGGAATTGAACGGATAGGGGGAAGGTCAGAGTCCATCCTTTCATCTGTCTTTCTGTCCCTCCAAGCTCTTCTCCGCTGCCGTCAGTGTCCACTGACTGACGTCTTCACTCAGCGGTCAGATCCTGGGAGCCATGCCGCAACAACGCCACCTGATACACAACCAATACAAGAACAGTAACTAAATAAACATCGGGGCAGAGTGATGGCCAAACCTGAAGCCCTCCTATCAGCTATTCATTCCTCCATCTATCCCTGCATCCAGCCCGACCTCCTTCAGCATTGACTTTGGTCTGGTCACTCTTTCCCGGCAGTCAAACTGACAGCTGCCCCTCTTTGTTTGGAAGGAAAGTCAGGCTAATCTGCAGGCTAAAGTCATCAACAGTCCGATTGATTGTGAGCTGCCTCTGTGACGAGTTGACTGCACAGTGGAGCAGTTAAGATGCAGAACAGGGAGCACTTTGCTGGAGAAATGCCTCTAAACCTCTTTGTCTATGGATTTTTATCTGATGGACATTTAAATAGAAGTGACAGAGGCCAAATGTTCAGCCACTTTCTACACTATTTCTTACTTATTCCTTCTTTACAATGTATTTTTGGCTTTTTCAGAATGCTTAACTCACCATTTACTGAAGATTCTATCATACTTTTTTTAAAATCTTCACTCATTTAGTCTTAATCTCTCCTGGCAGGTTGAAAGAAACTCCTTTTGACCCCAACTTCCAGTGGTTTAATTTTGCAGCCCAACAGGATGTCTCCGAAATGTTGAGATCAGAGGTTCCACTGCGCGTTCACTTTCAGAAGTCGTCACCCTGAGACAGCCTTTCTGTGGAGGGGAAGTGTTTGCTAATTAGTGCATAGGTCAGCATGCAACAGAATATTTTTGGCCAGTGGAATATGCCTGTACTTTGATCAAGGGAGACTATTCTGATTGAACGAATCATTTGGCTCCAGGCTGCAGAAGTTCCTGGGGACACAGGAGCTTCGACCGGGCAGCTGCAGGGTTAATATTATGATGTTAAAGGGAATTAGTTGATGCCTCAGACCAAGATGGCTTAAACTCTTTCACATAACATACTCTCAGACCTTCAGTTCCTTTGATTTATTCCCACAGATGCAGATAAGAAGACTGCTAATGGCAAAATCAGTGCTGAGGAGCTGACTTCATGATTTTATGGACTCAACGAGTCAATCGAATCAGACTGAGGAAAGCTTGAAACGTGTTCAGGTGATTCAGATAAATATTGTGCACAATAGGGTACCATATGGTTGCAAAAATCAAATGGTTTGCCTTTGGGGAATTTCTGTCTGAATTATATAAAACATTTCTTGTAATTCATGTAAAACATTACATCCCTATCTGGTGTAGAAAACATGCTTTTAGTGAGTAATGTTTCAGCAACACCTTCCTGTCATGTTGTTTTTTTATATATTTTATATATTTTTGATACTCTGTGGAGCATACCTCAACACTGCTGTTACACCTGAATTTCCCTAGTGTGGGAAGATATTTCTTTTCTTTTCTATTCCATTCTATTCTATTCTATTCTATTCTATTCTATTCTATTCTACACAGTTAGCACTGTAAGCACACACAATTTGATCAACTTTTTAAGTGGGCATATTAAAAAGTTGTCACAACTGAAAAAGTATAAATCAAAGATGAATACTTTTTAGAGAGCTGAGTTTAATTTCATCTGATTATTGCCTATTTAAACACACATAGGGCCTGATCTGGATGGCTTTCTTTCCTTTTACTGAAAGAATGAATACATTTAAAACTTATTTCTATATTTATGCTGCTTATTTTTTGTTCGTATCTTAAAAAATTTAGTGAAAAAAAAATAGAATAATTTCCATCCTAATTTTGCAGGTAATTTAACACTTACAACAAAGCACTGGACATATTAGACTTTATTATTCTGTAGTTGTGTTCTCCATTTTACCACAATTTGTTCAGCTCAGTGTTCCTCATCTCGCACAAAATCTTATTACGGAATATTATCTGAACTTGCGCCTTCCTAAATGAATAAGTGATTTTTTTTTATGTTCTTGTAACTCTGAGTTTTTATTTGGTGATCAAATTCTCCAAACTCTTCTCCTTAACGGGTGACTTGGGATGAAATCAGCAGATGAACACTTTGGTGTTTTTTAACACTTTGAATGAGTTTGGTGTGTGTGCTTGTCTGAGCTCTCAGGTTAGCCTCAGGTTAGGGTAAAATTCTGGTTATCAAGGGGACTTCATCCTAATTTTTACGTGATTGTGTCTGAGAAAACACATTTTGTAGCTGTACTAATGCCTGCAATAGTCTGTCATTCTTTGACTTTTCGATCCTCCTCCCTTTGCACTGGCCTGTGGGAGCAATCGGCTGTGTGATAGCATTTGGAGGCATGGCGGAATCAGGCAGCAGGCTGCTCGAGTTACCCTGCAGCTGTCTGCACGACGGAGGGAAAGGCCCTGAGAGCAGGAACAAGCTGAACGCTTTGTGCTGACATTTCTGCTGCTGGAGGGAGGCCGAGGCGGTTTGACAGAGGCCCACTGGGCTGATGAGCTGCTGCTGCTAATGCAAAAGACCCTCCACTGCCATTTCCACTTTTCTGTGTGGAGTTTGACACTGAAGCACTGCTTCTGATGGTGATAAAATACTGTCCATGCTGTTACCAGTGACTCATAGCATAATGCTGCTATGTATGAAGCTTTATGGTCATGATTCGCAGCCTGTGGCATGAAAGGGTTGCTTAAGTACAAAGAAGCAACTGATGGTGTTGCTTCAAAGAGGAACACTGACACAGAAACCAGGTGAAGGTTGGGTAATCCAATTAACCTTTCGAACAAAAATGATTTTTGATTAAATTGCTGTACTCTGGCATAAATAGGCATGGTGAAAACTTACTTATGTTATATAAGTGCAATTTCACTTATATATTTATTTTTTCCAGAGGTCACATGAGTTGAGTGTTAGGTCATAGGCAGACATCTATGAAAATTTGTATACTATAGAGCAGGGGTCACCAACTCCAGTCCTCAAGGGCTACCATCCTGCAACCTGTAGATTCACCTCTGCTCCAAAATGTCTGAATTCCCTCACCAGCATTCATTCCTCTCTGCAATAGGCTGAAAACGAGCAGCTTATTTGATCCAGGTGTGTTTGAGCAGAGACGCATCTAAACGTTACAGGATGGTGGCCCTCGAGGACTGGAGTTGGTGACCCCTGCTATAGAGCATGATTAACTTATTGGGTTAAGTTATAAAAATGTTATTATAAAACATGGATCCTTCTCTTGTCCTTCCCCCAGCGTACAACCCAGAGGTTTCATAGTTCTTCTCAGACTAAACCTACCAAGATTCAGAGCATTAAAAAAAAACACAAAAGGTTTAAAGGGTTAGCAAAGAGCATTTCCACTGTAGGAATCAAAAGCAATGCTTACTTAAGCTCAGCCATGCATGCCAGCTTCACTGAGCAGGACAGTGAAGGTATGATGCAACATGATACATGAGTAGAGATGACACTGATTATGAGGGAGAATTAGAATCAGAAACAGAACATGTTTCCAATTATTTCACAGTGGATGTTTTTTAAAGGTTATTCCAGAAGAGTCTAATCTCAACACAAGGCTTTGGGAAGATGCTACATCACTGACCAGTGTCTCTACTTTCTATAAATCTAGACCTAAAGACAGGCATTTAAAAGGTCTGCAGTCCTAAAGGTTAACAAAAACTCATCCAGGAGATAATAAAAGAACCTAAACAAAATCTGAAGTTCTTGGGGGGCGGGGGGGATAATGTTGATTGTTTAAAAATGTAACTGATTGTTGCATCACTTTTAGGGAAGTAAAGATGTGAAAATGTAGTATACATGATTACCATAAAGGAGATTTATTTTTAAAAAAAATGTTTATTTTAGTCTAAAACCCTGTATTTAATCATATTCATAATGTTTTTCCTCATGATGCCACCTATTTTGTTAAATGCACCAGTCCCTCCTGCAGCAAAACATGATGCTGCCACCCTCATAAAACACATCTGCGAGTTTTGCTCTTGGTGTTTCAATGTTCCTCCATTTTCCAAATGTGGGAACATTTAGCTCATCGACAAACACTTCTTTAGTATCTTCATCAGATCAATTTAGCTGGTATTAGAAGTTGGTAAATAGTCCCAACATTAGATTTGTTAAAATGTTGAAGAGACAGCCTGGACAATGTCTTTATCTGTCAGGTGTTTGTTTGCAGGGCACAAGTTATGTAACCGGTGCCCTTCATTTGTCGTAAGCACTCATGTTTCATTGGCCAATGCAATGGCTAAATGGCTGTTTGGTGAACAATGTTTTGGATTTTCCCAGTTTTCTGAGCTGAGGTTGTCCAAGAGCTGCTTCTGCCTGCAGCTCTGCTGCTATTATCATCTAAAAATGCTGCACCTCTCAGCCAAAGATTAGTGGCTCTCCTCCAGGTATTCATGCTTTTCATTACCATATGGAAACACTTCTCTTCATCCCACGACCTCCTTATTCCTGCAGCAGCCCCCCCAACCCCCGTCATACACACGTCCCCTCCTTCCTTCTCCTTCCCTGCTCCTCTTTATAGATTACTGGCATGAAGAGTTGAAGCTGGCTTCAGATCTGTGCAGCTAACCCACAGTGGCTCTGTTTTGCCTGTCTTATTGCCTGCCCGTCTGCCTGCTCTGCGCTCAGCAGGAGGCCCCGCAGTCTTTAATGAAAGTCATGAGGGAGGAAGAGACAGAAGAGGAGGAGGATGAGGAGGGAATGGAAATTTGGCAAGCAAGTGCATGCTAAATGCTAGGAGTGCACAGGTTTGTCTCAGTGCTAAAAAGATTCAACTTTATAAAAAAAAAAAAAAGGATGCACGTGAGAATCACTTTTATCATATAACAACAAATAGATGAGGAAATTTTATTTGATTGTGAAACTGTGGAAATGTACATCTTTTTTATTATTCTTGCACTTCAGCCATGTTTAGGTTTTGGCAGTTTACACCAAGTAAAGTTTCATTACTGATGATTTCAGCTTTTCTTTCTGTTTGATGATTTCTTTTTTATGTACTTCCTCCACAATCACACAGTCAGCAACACAATCAATATAACTAAAAGGAGGAGAGTTGTTCATATTTTGAAAGGTAAAATTAAATCCTGTCACCATGTTCTCCTGCCACACAGAAACACGCGTGGAGGAGTGGACAGGGACATTGATTTTTCCTCCAAGCAAAAGAAAATTGATAGAAACAAAAGGAGAAAAAAATGCCTTCATTCCAGAGTAAAAAAAAAAAAAGTTTGGCAATTACAGAAGGCTTGCAGATCAACCTGCAGATCAACCTGCTGTCATCACAATAAGGTTTGGACAACAAAGACCTCCAGTTGTTTTAAAATTCCAGAATTATGTCAGAAGGATAATCTGTAAACAGAGTTAAACACTTTTAGCCCAAAAATGTATGTACATAATTTGGTAAAATTTAGAAAACTCTGTATATTCACATTTGTAATGATAGAATAAAAAGGGTTTTTTCATCTTATGCCTCCCAAATAACCACCTGGCTGGTAGATAGTGTGTAGTAGGTAGCATTTGATATTTGAACCCCCAAAATGCCAATCTTTGCTCCGTTTCTCCAACAGAAGGCCTTGGGCCTTTTTTGTACCCTTCCTTCCTTGTTTGTCTCGGTTCCAGTGAAGATTTTTTTTTAAGATGTTAATTACTGTTGTAAATTTATATGAACACACAATTTTTTTGTATGAGTTAAATTTTCATTACCAGTTTAATGAGAGGCTAAAATAAACGGGTTTCCATGTCACATAGTTTCACCCCAGGGAGACGATGTGTTGGACACCTATTGTCATCTTCAAGGATTGTTATTAAAAAGAAAGACCTAAACATACGAAGGTTGACACATGCAGGTGACATGGTTTTATAATGAATTAACTGAGGAACTTATAGACTTAGATAATAAGATACAGTTTAAAGCAAGTACACAGTGGAAGTAAATGTGAGAAAACAAAGGGCTGAAATACAAAGGAGGAAGACCTTCAACAGTAAGTCAATGGGTCTTAATTAGCAGAATGTGAAACACCTGTGCTCAAGTGGAGCAAGACATTTTTGCCTTTAAAAAATATATACTTATTTATGTATTTGTTATTTATCTCATTGCTTATTTACTTGTTGTATTTCATATTTGATGCAGCAGGTTGGTCAACATTTTTCGTTGAGGAAATGATTCACTTTTTTCATCATCATCATCATCATCATCATCATCCTGATAATCAAACAAAGAGGTGGTGGAGTAACAGTATTGGGGTGTTTTGATTTCACAGGACCTGGACAACCAGCTGTACTTCAACAGAAGCATGAATTCTGTTAAAACATCTTGAATGAAAATGACCAGCAAACATTTTATGACCTTACGCTAGATATGCAGTAGGCTATCAACTCTGAATGGAGCAAACGTAATAAGGTTTTGAAGTCAGGGCGCAACTTGAATCCATCTGAGACACAATGGAATGACCTCAAACAAGCTGTTCATGCTTGAAACCCTCCAATGTGACTGAAATGAAACAATTCTGCAAAAGAACAGAGGGACAAAATTCCTTCTCATCTATAGAAAAAAAAAACTCCGAACTTTCAAAAGCAAAAAGAGTTGGAGCTCACCGATCAGTTCTAAGCTTTGTTTTAAAAATCTTTATGGACTTCAATGTGACTCTGGGTCTTCAGAGACAAACGTGAAAACAACACCGAAGTGGACAACAAACACAGCCGAGTCGTGTTTCAAGCCTCTCGGTCAGGCTAAACAGCAGTGGAGGTCATCCAAGTGTTCGATATCCATATACATATATATTTATATGTATATCTCAAACTAAGTTCCATGAGGGCTGGTTTCCACCAACTACTTCAGGACGTCTGACTCAAATAATTAGCTCATTAGGAGAACACAGTATACCTTGTCCGCATGCTAAAGAGGTGATTTAACCCTTTGATTTGGGTTTGTATGACCAGGTGACATAGATAATTTGAAGCACACTGCCCCTTGTCAGGTTGACAGATATCTAGCAACAGCCCATTAGAGGAAAGATGGATTTTTGCTTTGTGATAAAGACATAAAAACATTAGTCTCCAAGAAGCTCACACCATAAAGCTGAATATGGATCAGTGGGCTCCAATTTCTTTGGCCCTTGATTTCAAAAAGATGTTTAACCTAAAACCAAGAAATCTATATTGAGATATACTATATGTTGCACACTTTGTGGAAATAAAAGCGTAAATCATTTTGCCTAAAGTAAATTTCACACCTAAAAAGGAGACTGTAGCTGTTGTAAATCCAAATCTGCATTTTTGGAAAATACGTCAATGAAACAGAGCAATCCAGACAATAATAAAAAATTCCACTATAAGATAGAAAAAAAAGATAAACTTTGAGAATCTTTACGTTTGAGCACTTCTGTTTCTTCTTAAAGCTCCAGTCATAATGACGCTCCATAAGTACAGGCTGTTTAACAAACTGTAAACGTCTCTCTCCTCCTGCAGCGCTTGAGCCAAGCTTTAATAAAGGTGAAATAAAAACTCTGCCATACACTCCTGCTCTTCATAAAATGTCTGGAGGGCAGAGAGCGATAAAGTGGCGGGGTGGGCTTGTACCTCCGGCCTTATTAATTGGCTGGGCCACTGGGGCCCCCGGGGCCGAGGCTGTTACCTGTGTGAAGAGAGGCGATTAATGCCTCCCCTTTGACCGAGCCCGGCTCTCAGCCCGGCTCTGCTGAGACGCTCTCTAATTAATCCACTCTTACTGTTGTAATAGGCTCCTCCTCGGGGGAGCGCTCGGCCTTGACTATAAGCCCCCCCCCCCCCCTTCAAATATGATTTCTCCTTTTCATGGTAAACAACAGGCTCCCTCGTGGGACGGACAGAGATGAAGGAGGACGGATTTAAAAGATGCAAGTACCGGAGAGTAGCAGGATGGGGAAGAATAGCCTGTAAGGGATCTGCTGACTGATACTCGCTGATGCTGATTACAGCAACACTTTCATACTCTAAGACGTGGACTGAAGTGACTTTACACATCACAGCTCTGTCTCTGTTCACATAAAGGTTAAGATGTTGTATGAAAGGACAAACTCTCCAGGGATGATGACATGCTGCCTTCAACTACTCTGACATTTTTACCGTAATGCATCACAACTCAACGGAAAATACGGAGTGCAATTATCTTGACAGTGGTCATTGGTTTTGCAGGAGTGCATGCATATGTCTCTGTAGGCTTTTGCAATTCACACAAGAAGTTATAATGGTGACAAATATTACAGAACGTCTCGGGTAAACTGTGATGTCAGCAGCTCCGAAGTAAAAATCGTTAAAGAGTGGGATATTTCTGAAGAAACGTTTGTCCCAAGAGGAGGTGCATTCTGTTCCAATATTCTTGAAATTCGCTGTACAAAAAAGCCAGAAAAAAGTCCAACAATCTGGTTAGAAAAGTTCTATGGTTCTCAGTCAACAATTATTTTTTGCATTTCAGGCTGCAGTGCATTCAATTAAGTGGAGCTCCAGTTTAACTTTGCTCACATTAATTATCTAAACAAGTAGAGGGATTTGTAAAATAATTAAAACAAACTAAACTTTACAGCAACATACCACAACACCACCACAAACATTAATGTATTAAGTTTTATGTAACACACCAACACAATGCAAGGTATAGTGAAATGAAAAGACATATGTGGTTTTGAAACTTTAAAAAAAATTGTATTTGAAGGCATTTGTGTTTACACTCATTTACTCTGATACTCCTAAATAAATTCCATCGTAACCTCCTCCAATCAGACGTTTTCTTATTAATAGAGTCCAAATATGTGTCATGTGTCAAATTCAGCTTTTCCGTGAAGAACTCGGGAGAACACCGAAGAAAGGATTCATCCAAGTAGCTCCCAATGGTTGTCCAAAAACCTTTTTATTTTAGGCACAAAATAAATCCAGACATTTTCTCCACTCCATCAGAGCTGGATTATGCAAGCAATATTATCTACACGTGAACAAAATGACAGCATATTCATTGTTTTATCCTACAATGATAAAGATTTAATTATCTCTTTATTGTGACATTTGTCATAATAAACTGTCTTGGAAATGAAAGTAAATATACCTGCAGAGCCGCTCATGTTGTGATTGAAATTAAGAAACATCATAGGACGCCTACTGACCTTCAATCTCAGTGCTCCGTGCTCATGTGAATCCTGGATTTATGTTTGATTTCACAACTTTGCAGAATGAGGTTGCCTGTTGAACTCTTTCACAAATGATAATAATAAAACTAGAAAAGTGTGATATTCGTTTCATGCATATTCAAAACTTACCTGCTAGGTGTCATTGCAATAATAAGCACTAAGCTGCTCGTCTCTATAGGCCTTGCATACTGATGGTGCGCGCCTTGCTCAGAAACAGCTTGAATCCAGAGTCACATATACAGCTCACTAATGAGAAAACAATAGGGGAGCCTCGGCTCAGTCTCGCGCCTTTTTTCCTCACACATTTCCATATACTTTCTCTAGTCTCGTCCCCTTTTTCTCTTGCAAATGTTCTTGTTACTCTCTTCACACTCTGTCCTCCTGTACAGAGCAGTGTGAGCATGTCTCTCTACGTGGGAGGTTTGGTGAGAATTCCCCTGAGCTCTGGTCTGGAGATGGAGACGCTGACGCTCTCACCTATCAAAGCCTCAGGCAGGGGTTCCACACACCCATGTAACTGATATTATTTCTATTTGATGATTAAGCCACAAGACCAACTGTGGCTGCTGCAGCATTTTTCACTCGGGGAGGAAGGTTTTCTTGGGCTGCCGTGGAGACAGTAAGGCAAGTTGCTGGTCTTTATACCGTGTTACCCAAAGGGGAAATCATGCACTGATACTCAACTCAGTGGTCTTTTGGAAATAAGTGCAGGCCTAACTGCTCCTCAACTTTTCCATCTATAGCAAAGAGCATGTGACAAATTTGTCAGACCAATATGTGGTTCATGTGCAGACAGTGTTCATATCTGGGGCAGTTTCTCCTGTTTAACCACATGGCGCAGCTGCATCACCAACAGTCAGATGGAGAAAAAGATTAAATGCATTCTTCTAGTTTGCAGAAGTGCATCGTTTCAAGGGCGGATTTTAAGTACAAAATCCACCATAAGAGTTGTTTGCACATGCAAACAACCTTAAAATAACTTTTACAAAAATCATACATACATTATGTAATTTAATTGCTCTTCAATTCAGAAATGCTTTCTGAATTGATCATCTATCACAACTGCAAGTTAAAAGTAATTTTTAAAAAAAAACCCATCCAGTATAGCTTGTTTTCAGAATTAGATTTTATTTAATGGACAGCAAATATGGCAGGACAGTGACAGCTGGATGAATGGACTGTGCATGTTCTCCCTGTGGATGAGTGGGTTCTCTCTTGGTGCTCCGGTTTCCACCCAGACTCATGACCCTTATGTCAACTGACTACTGCCCGCAGGTTTGACTTTGTGTAAAACAAACACAGGGCTCAATCCTGCCCAAAACTTTATGAGATATGGATTTTGACTTAAAGAATAGCATCCTATATACAAGTAGCTAAAATGATCAACCAGAGTCAGCAGATTGATTTATCTGATCAGGATGTTTCCTGAAAACCTCTGTTTGCAGCTTTCTGCTCAGTTGAGGAGGTGCTCATAACTCAGTACAGTCTCTGTCCAACAAAGATCAAACAGTGTGTGTGTTACAACCTGCAAGGTCACACAAGAGTCAATGTTTTGGCAACTAAAGAGTAGTTGTGTCCAGGGATGCAAAGATAAAGAAACAAGACCATGAAGGTTTGTTATTCAACTTTAAGATTTGACTATCGTTGGTAACATTGTATGGTCAATAGTATATTAAACATATTTCTCATACTCATAGCTTCTGATATTTTTTTTTCAAAAGTATATGCAGGACTGATCAGGATTTATCTGAAATATTTTGTGCAGCACAAACAGTTTTAATCAGAGGACTAAGGTGCTTCAGGAGCTCCGCGTCCCTGCGCTCTGCTCCCCCAGCCGCGGCCAGCTGCCACTGTGACGAGGATGAGGCCAGTTGCGCAGTCACCTGGGTCTGGGCCTGGAGGACAACAGCTGATGATGAATTGTTCATTTGTTCTGGCTGTACCCAGGGAGCAGGACTCGGAGAGAGACAGAGCCTGGGGCCATTACCCTGCCACAGCATATGCACTGCAATTTTAACCTTCTGATTTCGTCCAGAAATCCCACCTAAACACTCACACAAACATTGTCTTTACACACACATCCTCTGGCTGACAACACACCCCTCCCGCCCCTCTCTGACCCAATTTTGACGTGCAGTGAGAGGGTCATCAGGGGTCACGTCTGCATGGAAATTCAGGGTTAGAAGGAGGAGGAGGGAGCATTTGTGGGACCAATAGCCGGAGGCTGCATCTTATGCACACGCACACACACACAAACGCAACGCGATGCAAACATTCATGCTGCCTCTGCAGGGGGCCAAGAGTGTTTTGACACTTTCACTTATACATGGAGAAACATCAGTGTTGGGGATGCACTGAAACTGAACACATGTAATGCAGACAGTGAGATATGAGCACAAACAGGTTGAGAATGGAGTGCAGGTGCAACACATAATCTCAAAAAGGTGAATGTTTAACTTGATTTTTTCAACACAAAATTTTAATCTCTAAATCTATAAAAAAACAAACCTGTTAAGGTTGTTCATCCCTAAACCAGTTTTTTGTGAAATTATTACAAAAAACAGAAGAAATAACAATAATTTAATGCATATTCTTTAGAATTAATATAAAATTGTATTAGTTACTGGAAGCATTGGAATGAATTAGTAAAAACAAATAAAAAATAAAAAAAACAATGCACAAAGATGAAACAGCAATGCATCTGTGTGCATGATTCACCTTGGCTCAGAAATGATCGATTAAATTCACCTTCGTATCACAAACTATTGACTGATATATCTGATTGTCTGCAGTCTAGCATCTTAACAAAGAAAGCCCCCAAATTATTATAGAAGTAAAAAGTAAATTATGTTGAGCAAGGACGTTTCAAAAGGAACGTGATTCACCTGGAGCAGAGTGAAGGTGGACAGACATTAGAAATATTAGTATGTATGGAGAGAGAGAGAGAGGCTCGCAGATTTATAAAGTGCTATTTATTAACAGATTGATCCATGTGTCTTTGAACATGACATTCCCCCACATGGTGCTCCAGACAGACGTTAAACCCTGTCCCGTGCAGAGACATCACAGCGATCAGTTCTTCCTCAGCGAGGATCATTTTCCCTGGAATATTCTACTAAATTCGGGTCTGGGACAATGAACAAATCGACTTCAGCAATTTTGATGACCCCGTGCCATTTTCTATTTTAAATGTACTGTGACCATCTTCAACACTTTCTCTGTCATCTCTCCTGTGGACTGATTGGTTGAATACAACCTTCAAAACTTTGCAGGCGGATTCTGCAGCTTAGCAGCATCCCAGAGAAACCAGGGAAACCAACGAAGAATAAAAACAATTAAAAGTCCACCATAATGCATAAGTAGAAGCAAACAGTAAAACAAGCTTTGGAAAGAACAAAGTTTAGAATTGTAAATTAAGAACATCTTGGAAATGTTACAACAAATAAGGTCCAAATAGCTAAAAAGTGGGGATTTGTCTATTAAATGACGAAAAACGTGTAGCTGAGCAACTAGTTAATTCTTAACTTCAGTGAAGGAAGACAGAAATAAAATTATCCTGCAGTCCTTTGAATATAAAATTAGAGAACATTGTGTAATAATTATTAAACTTATCAATTCTTGCTTTGTACAGAAATAAAGCAGTACTATTTCAAATGCCCTGCTTTAAGTGTCCAGTGACAGAGAATTTGAAATGACAGCAGCAGGCTGGAGCAGCGATCAGAAAATAAACAGTTGGTACCTTTGGTTTTTTATACAAAGAGCATAAAATCGTGGAAGTCAGAACATGTCTGCAAACAAAGAAGATAATAAACTGCTTTTAGCCTAATTAATGGGTCATGTTTTCTTTGACGTCCCAGTTGTGATTTAAATGATGACCAATATGTTAGCATGACAGGAGGCGGCCGTGTTGGCTCTACCATCGTTTCTTGTCCTAATTAGAAAACGTGGGACAAAATAAGGTCAGACTGATTACAGATAACCAGGAAGTTGCTCTAATGTCTGCTTACTTGACCTCTGACCTCTCACTTTAGGGCCAATGGGTCATGTTCAAGTTTCATGAGGTGAGGCTGTTATGGAGATGAGTCTCTAACAAGGAAGGTTCGAGGTTATGACCTGCCGTCCACTAATAATGACCTGAGATGGCTGCAGCATTTATCAGCCGGAAACAATAGACATGCCCCGGTGGGTTCATATGAATATTTCAGGATCGTCTCAGAGAAGCGGATAACTGATTATCCTGTCAGAGCTCCACGAAGGGAGAAAAAAAAAAAAAATCAGCCTCTCATTTAGTCGCAAATCAATTATTATTTAAAGTCAGTGTCAAGCATAAATAATTTAATGCATTAGCCCGTCTGTTGTCTGTATGTTGCTCAAAATCTTAACCTTTTCTTTGTTCTTTGAAAATTATCTAATGTTAAACTCCAATAATAATAGATATTGCTGGAATTGATGTCTGGGTCCATGCCAGCTCCCAAGATTCCCAGAGTCATTACAGAGAAGATTAATTCCCTCCATATTTGTACATCCAATTTGACCATTGCAGTCCATTGACCCCGGCATACCTTGTGGTTCTCCAGCCTGACCCCCAGCATCTGTCTGAGACCACCCAATGCACAAAGCAGCACAGGAGGAGCATACATGAGACAGTGACCGGTCTGTACTGTGTGATATTTGGGTTTTAAAGAAGCACATGATTTTCCTCTTTGGATTTTTAAGATTTAAGTTGTATAAATACAGAGCTGCCTTGCCATCAAGTTAAAGAATTGGATCATGAAAAGATCAGAGTCATCAGACCACATGACCTTCTTCCGTTGCTCCAGAGTCCAATCGTTATGCTCACTTGCAAACTGAAGCCTATTTCTCCAGTTAGCCTCACTGATTAGTGGTTTTCTTAAAGCTACACAGCTGCACAGTCCCAATCTCTTGAGTTCTCTTCTCACAGCGCCTGTGGAAATGCTCTTACTTCCACTAATAAACATAACTCTGACTTTTACTGTTGTCTTTCTGTGATTTGCTTTCAAGTGATTGTCAACAATTAAGGATTTTTTTCTGACCACATTTCCTCCTCCAGGATGATGGTTTCTCACTTTCCATCAAGATTTTAGCAATATGTTAGACAACTTTTAATCCAGTGCAGTTTTAGAAGTTTCTGGAATCTCCTTAGATGTTTTCATTTATCGATGCCAATGACTTACTACTTCCTTAAAAGAGTAACAGCTTTTCCATGACCATCAGATGCGTCTGTCAACATGGTTGCTTTAGAAATGAGAAGATACTCAGTGGATCAGTTTGGGTCAAGCAACTTGCTGCCAGTTTTCACCTTACCAGAAAATAGTGCCTGGAAATATAAAATGTTTATGGCTTTTTATGGGTAAATGAACTGTAAAACTACTGAAATTCCTACTGTAGAAAACACTGTGTTACTGTTGCTTCCTTTAGAAGGTGAAAGAAATAAATCAACTCACAGCAACCTAAATACATTCAGATCAGGTTATGGTTGCCAATCAACTCACTTTGTTTACTGTCAGTATGTTAATAACCTGACAGCATGAAGTCTGAATGTTGATTATTAAACGTTCTCACAGCTGAATTATTTTTCAGCCAAAACACATTCATGGGTCACCAGCTCACCTGTTCCCAGAAGTTTCATCTCGACTTCAGATATAAGAAAAGAAGAACTTTCTTTTTTTTATTTTTATTCCAGAACATGATGAAAACCAGGATCAGGTATTAATTCACCTCTCGCTCCTAATTCGGATGGGAACGCAGGGCAGGTCTGCTAATAACCGCCGACTGGTGGAAACAGAAAACGGTAGGGAAGGAGAGGGGAGGGTGGAGGAAACCAGATTGTGAGAAGAATAAAATTTCCACGGCTGATCTGCAGGAGCAGTTGTCGGGAGGTTAAGGTGAAGGCCAATCCAGCTGTAAGAGAGGCCAGGATTAAAGTCTTTGAGATATGGATCCACGGGCTCTCCAGCTCTCAGTACCAGGGCTTAAGTATCATATCCGTGGACAGACGATCAATACCCCGCCTTTCTTTTTCCTCCGTCTTCAAGGGGATTTTTTTGGCAGTGCTTTCATGGGGTCCTCTCCTCATGCCCCTAATGACACTGTGGGAGCTACGCTTCAGGCCGCAGGGCTTCAATCCCAGCCGCTGTTGAGTCAAGGGAGGATTTCATCCAGAGCATGTTCCCTGTACATATCTGTAAGAAAACATTCTTATTTCACATGTCATACATCGTACAGTATAAGCTCTCCATGGGTGATATGTAGCTCAGAGACAATCCATCAGATCTGTGCTGAGAGCAGATGATGAAATGTCCAATGGACATTTCTTTAGTCATTTACCTGCGCAGTAACACTCACCTAAATTATTTCCTTACATTATATTGAAATATTTCTGTTGGTTCAGTGACATCCCATTATGTTGCTTCTCTGTAGAGTCCAGTTAAATGAGAACAAACACAGTCAGTGACAGATTATGGATGCTGATAAAATTATTAGCTTTGATGTAGGGCATTGTAACAGATTGGCTGACGGTAAAAATATTGTCTAGTAAATTACTAGACACAGTTATAAGTAGTTGTTTCCCAACTATTACTATACGAATGTTGCATAATTTGTTGTTTTGTTGTATAATTTGGGTCACCATAACACTCCAGTCTGGAAGCTCAAGTTTATTTTTAAAAACGAGACAATACATATTAATAAACATTTATATATAAGTAAAGGAGACTGTAGCCAGGTGTCTAATTTCCATTTTTAGTTGGATTGGCAGCTTGATGTTAAAGCATAATAAGTAATACATGAATGAAAAAAACACAAAATAACTCTGGAAGGCAGTTGAATTATATTGATGTCTTGATGACAGCACGGAGAACAATCCTTAAATCGACCATTCTTAGACGGCCTTCTGTAAATGGAGAACTGAGACAGGACACAATACTTGATCTTGATTATAGGATTTCTGTATTTTTTTTTCTGCATTTCCAAAAGTTTCTATGGAACTAAACAAAAGAGAGGAATATTAGTTACATAGTTAAAAACTTAGTGTAAAAAAACATGGAAGTATCTATTTAAAGAACCCAATGCATTACACCAAGGCATCAATAGTCATCTTCATTGACAAAGAAAAATAATATAATTTTATCTATTTGGTTGTTAGGTACCTGAAGAAAAAAAGTTCAGAAAAAATCCCTGAATTTCTGTTGTAAATTATATCACAACAGTCTGTTGAGACCAGACCCTGTTTTTTTTTTTGTTTTTTTTTTTTTTTGATAAGACATAATAAAAAAAAATTCAATGGGCAACTTTTGGTTTGACTTGAAATGACAAAAACCTTGACATGAAACAAAACTGGGATGAGTTCCAGCCACAACCTTTGGTAATGCCACGGGCCACCTCTGATCTGGGATTGGTAGCCGACATGAATCAAAACGATCGATTGACCTTCGGCTCCACAAGAAACACATGACCTGGAAACAACAGGGCTGGCGACTCCAGTGTTGTGCCGTGAGCCAGGTCCAAATCATAGGTGAGGATTTGATGAGGTTCTGCTTCAAAGGCTCTCCAAGTGAGGGGTGGTGGGAGGGAATAACGAATTGAAAACATTTTCTAGAACCCTTTACAAAAGATGGAAAACAGGACAATTTCAAGCTTTGGAGTTCAGAGGAAAACCCCTCATGCAGAGACCAGGGACCTTCTCATGTTCTCCACAACACCGTAGTCATCAGTATAAAGAGGCAGAGTTTGGCGCCTGTACAGAGGTGGATTACAGCTAACCATGCGGTAAAGCCGGAGCATGTTATTCCGTGCACGCATCCCCAGCAGCCAACGCTGAAAGCATGACGCCGCCCTCTTTAAAGCTACCATTATGCCCTCCGTTTCATGAGTTCCCGTTTTCCAGAGGGTCAGTGTTCAAATTCGATTTCACGCACTACACTGGCAATGCTGGCTGGCAGCGGCTGTGAAAAGACTGAGGGATGAGGGAGAGATTAGCCAAGTTACGCTCACCTAATTGAAACCAAACGACCTCTCTGGGCAGCTCTCGGAGCATGATTAAAGCCTGGTCTTGGCCACCTCTGTTTACTTAAAAAAATGATTTTTCCAATAAATCGACACCCAGCACGGCCGATGAAGTCAGGAGGGAGGATTTGAGGCCGCAGCCGAGTCACAGAGCCGCGAAAACAGCTGCTTTAAATAGATTCAATTAGAGCTGGCTCTTTTCTCCTCAGAGCATCACAGCGCTTTCATGTCTGCGTCGGGCTGAATTTCCAAAGATGGCCGCCAAGAGATTACTGCTGACACATTCCTGTAAACTGTAAGAGATGCATCAGGGCCCCAGCTTTTAGGGTTCTGCCAGTGCCGGCCTGGCAGCCAGCGCAGAGGACAGCGGTGCCAGGAAAGCAATCCGGCTGTCCCGGAGCGAGGGCCTCCAGCCAGGCGGGCCCAAGTGGAAAGTGAACCTGCAGCGAGAGTTAGAATGAGCTCCAAGAAATAAATATGTGTGGAAATGACTGAGAGTGATCAAACTTCAGCGTGTGTTTGATATGGCTGTGATCATGCTCACCTCCCACTGTGCAAACTCCCTTCCTTGTTTAAATCACTCTCGTCGTATATTTTCATCCCTTCTAACGTGGAGTGATTCAACACTTCATCGGCGTTTCATCCTTTCTCAATCCTTGACTCACATTCTCTTAAACTGCTGAAAATAAATCACATTCGATAAGAGGACCAGTTTATTTCTCCCAGATGAGAACAGAGCATTGGTGCTGTTTAGTCTGGAAAAAAAAATAAAAATAAAAAAAACAGTTTTAATGAGGTTTGGAAAAGACTGAGGAATATACAATAAAAGACAGAGAGCGCAGATGAAACCCTTTGTGGTCCACTCGACACACCTGTTAGCTGATGTACTCGGGTGGAAGTTAAGACTTGTAACTCCTGTTTTGGGTGTTTGGTGAGACCCTGATGTGGTTAATAAAAAGACTAGAGAAGCGCTGTTAAAACAAATCCCCCAATGACTGTAACCTACACCAGACTCGGTGGTTTGTGCTTTAACATCAGAGGCATGCAGACTGAGCCAGGCCTGCTTTAGTGGAAATTACAACAAAATACAAGAGTGTTAAATTTCCTGTTTGGTCTGATCCACATTTTTCTTTCTTTTTTTCCCTCTGGGAAGTTTGAAAAAAAGTTTCAAGAGGTTTGCAGCACATTCAGGGAATCGATTAGAATTTCCACGTTCCATTCATTCTGATTTAAAATTAACCGGCATAATTCTTTCTTTAATAATTTACTAAGACGTAGCTGGCGCGAAAGCAGACGGCAGTTTGTGGCGGTCGTTCCAGAATCAACCCAACACTTCAGTTCTTCTGAAAAATGAACATCCTATTTCACAGGTTTAAGATCAGTTTTGCCATCTCAGATACTGACAGAGAAGAAAAAGGAAAAGCAGAGCTTGAGGCTGGTGCTGATGGAGAAGTTGTTCTAGTGGACTAATGCAGGAAAAACAAAGTCAGCAGCGTTGGTGTATGGTAGCCATTATCTACCTCCTCTTTCAGTGATTAAAAGCAATCGGCTGTCCTCTTGCCTCAAACCCCGGCCTCTGGCCAAACCACCGACCACAGTTATTTCTCCTGGTCCCAGAGCACCATTTAATCATGTACGCACGCTTCACTATTGTGGTAGGACCTGTTTGTATGTGCTGGGGATAGCTGAAGGGGAAGAGAGGAGAGAGTAATGGAAAGAGAAAGGGATGAAAGGCAAGTGATAGAGAACAAAATAACATAAAATGTTAGCTTTAATACCTTACTTCTCATTTTGTTTTTTTTCTTTGAACAACGGCATGGCATTGCTTTATTTTAATTACCTATTAGTTTAAAAGGGGTTGTGAAACAGACCAGCTTTTCTTGTAAAGTAGCATGAAATGGCATTTGTTGGTGCTAGATAAATAAATCGAATTAAATTGTTGAATTTATAGAAATTACATACCACCCAGGTACGCCCCCCCAAGAGCGCCATCTCTAACTCTACAGGCCTCAGTTAACATTTTAAAACCTACATTTCTTTACAGGACAAACACGACCTATCCTAACTTGTTCAAAAGAAAGCATAGCAGTTCTACACGGTTTCACTTCCATTCATTTTGCTTGTATAAGCAGTGTGAACAAGTGAAAGACAAAAACTTTTGTTATAATTTTACGAGATGACTAAACTCGACTTTGAGGTTCAAAAGATATTGTAAATATCAAAATCTAAAGATCTAGCTTTCTCCTTTGTTTCTCTGGATGTTAATCATTCCCATTCAGCACATATTGATGTAAGCACTGATGCTTTTAGACCTGGACTGACCCTTCAGCCCATCATCGGTCCAGATCTGAGAGGCGGCAGCATTCAGAACTACACATGCAGATTCACAACACAACTAATGAAATATATTCACATATGCTCTTCAAAACCTCTCCTGTGTATTGTACAACAAAACACAGTAAAGATGTTTACATGCTCTACTTTCAGCCTCTCTGCAATGTGAAATTGAGATTTTTAACTTTCCATTTGTATTTGGAATGAATCCACAGCCTGTCAAAGCATGCACAGATGGAGACCACTGACAGTTTAACTTGTGGCCTGAGGCCTTGAGGTAACTGTGCTCTCTTTGCTGCACACACTGAGTCTGATGCTACTCCAAGTGTTTCTGTAAACACATAAAATAGCTTGTGCATCGTTTCTTTTTTTCCTCTTTTACTGTTAATTTTCATAATTTGTTCTATTTTATACAGAAATATTTCAACCATTTAGACCCCCCCTGCCAAATTACTCTTTAATAAAAAAAAAGCGTCACAATTCTGACCATTGGATGTAGTTGTGCAGATCAATTTTATCTAGATAAATGATTTTTAATTCAATGCAAAAGACAAGATTATTTCAGTATAATTCTTCTTTAAAAAGGCAAAAGTTTTAAATGCTTTGCTTTCTCCCAGTGGATGAATGACTGTTAAGTCACTTTAGCAAACACACCAAATGGCAAAACTTCAGACAGCTGAAAATTAAATCCTCACCCAAAACTGAAAACCAACAGTCTGATTGTTGTTGACCTGTCAAAGCATAGTAGGAATAAAAATGTGAGCTCAGAATCTGTAAAAAATATCTAAAAATAATTTTTTTCTGCTGCTAATGCTGACACAGAATTGCATTTAAACAAAATATAATTTTTCAGCCGTTCTCCACGTTACGCCTAAGACTGAGAATATGGAGAGGGATCTATAGATCTGGGCTTGCCTTCTAATTGCTGAATCCTTTTGATTGAGAAAATGCCATATGAGGGAAAACATCAGCGTCTTGTATCCACTGAAATAATAAGCTGACCCAACCGCCCCTTTTCTCTGCGCCTTTGAGCACTGGCCAACCATCTGAATCCACTCAGTCCCAAATGAGCAGCTTATTTTTCAAAGTGTCTCTCATTTGTGCTCACTCTGCACCCTGACTTGGAATGGAAGGTGGGGAGGGGAAGAGGACGAGGTGGAGCAGCAGTGTCATCTTAGAGCGTGCCAGATTATCCTGTCTGGTGCAGAAATCCAGCAACGGGTCAGATTTTCCCTGGTGGATGGGTAATGTGGTGGGAAAAAAGGACTTCTGAATCCACACTCTGTCTCATGCAGTTGGAGTTATTTATATATATATATATATATATATATATATATATATATAGACCCAGAAAATATTCTGCTTGAACATTTTCCCACTAAGAATTTTAATTACATCCTTTAAAGAACACAATTAAATTAAAGCTGATTATAAAATGTAATAATTTATAATGGTGAATAGCTTTTATAGTGCTTTATCTAGTCCAGAGGACCCTAAGACATCATTCACACACATGCAACCATGCTACAACCCAGCTGGATATCTTCAACTTCTTTTGGTATAAAAGTCTCATCCTTTTTTATCTGTCAAGATACACACAAGCCAACTTGTTTTTACATTTGCAAACTTTCTCTTTTGAATTTGCCAGGATGTTTTTGCGAGTTTTTAAATCAGGTCGGTGAAGCTGGTTGATCACTTTACAGGAAATGCACCTCGTCTTCTGAACAGAGCATATTTTTTTAGCAATGCATCTTTTAGTTCTCAAAGAAACTTAAAAGAGGCCCTGGAAATGCACCTCTTTACTGAGACACAAAACCCTTTCTACCCCATTGCCCTCTCAGAAACCTCTGATATTCTCATGAAGTTCCTTAATGCCCTAAAGTGTGGGACGGAGTTTGATGTGTGAAAATATCCTTCATTTGCACAAGCTACTTGACATTTCTTAAAGGTTGGTGCACAGCCAGGTTGGCAAGATAAACTGGCCCCATTGAGGACAACCTACTTTAGTGCCTCTTTAATGCTCTTAATATAGTTTTCATCATATCGTTGCATGCAAGTGTTAACCTTTTAGATCTCACTTCGCTTGTTCTGTGGTAAGGAGGTTTCAAGGGTGAAAAGAATATCCCCAGGCACTGGTGACCACGCCAACAAGAAAGGTTAAATGATCTCCTGTACATGCATATCACTTTGCATGATTCTTATGAAACCTTGTAAAAAACGAAGCTACAACAACTGAAGAAATACCAAACATGTTAGCTGTGCATCACATTTCCTTTAGTCAGATTCCAGGGTTTTAGTCTTTAACTTTAGGCCATCATCCTTCAAACTTAATTACTTTAAAAAAAAAAAAAAACAGTTTTACAGCTTTCACATAAAATTTTTAGCTTTGCTTTTCTTTTATTTAATTACATGTTTCTATGGAACCATTCCCAGGAAGAGTAATGTTGGCATTGGTTTGAATTGTTTGTACCGTCCAGGTTACCGGATTATTCCATATTTTGACACCAACCAACTTGTAGGTGTCCATTCTGGAATCACAGCAACCACATTTGATTTAATTCAAACGCAGGAAGTAGATTTTTCCCCTACAAAAACCAAGGTGACCGAGGCAGTCAGTTATGTTGGTATTACAGTCCTCAAATGGATATTGTTTAATGTGTTACTATCATGATAATTTGTCTTTTTACAGCATACAGCAAGTCCATTGTTTCTGTCTAGAATTTGTGTGTCTGGATTGCAATCATCCTTTTCTACTACTGTTTTTTTTTGGCTGTGCACTAATTATTTTGTACCAATATTATTTTAGATCATAAGTGTTTCCATCAATTATTAATTTGAGTCATATCCATGGATGTTAAATAAATGGATATGTTTCTTTACAGTAGACTATAAGTACAAGCAAGACAACTCCTACAAGTTGGTGTTCTCCAAAGTCATTACTCAAAGGCTGGTCCCCTGAAAGTTTCTGAAATTTCTTCTGGTCCAAAACGTCTAAATCACAAATGATCACCAGTTTTCCAAAGAACTTAAGCATTAAAAAACAGAGAGTAAATGTATCACACATGACATGCAAGAGTAGAAAATGCATATTAATTATTTTTTTCTATTTTAGGAGCAATATCCAGTTAAGAAGCTGAATAAATGTGAAAGATTGCTATTATTTCAAAGCAAAGGTCCCGACAAAATAAACTAAAGATTACTAGCCAGGGTATCATGGCACAAAAGGAAAAAAAACAAACAGTTTTTAAAAAGTTATTTTGCAACAACATGAGTTTTTCCATTCCTTTCTTGCATGGCCAGTCATTGCGGCTGTTGCCCCTCTTTGCTGTCCACAGTATAAACACTGTCAATATTTTTCTTCTTCGTGATTCTTAAACTCTAAAATAATGCACATTTACTGTTTTTGCAGCCTGGGTCTCATTGGGAGGTGTGGTGCATGTCTGGTTGTGTAGAAATAGGGCCTCGCCCTTGTTCTAATTGATTGGCCCCATCAGATTATGTATGGAGGAGAACATTCAATTTTCAGCGTTCACATGTCATTGGATTCCCATGCCTCTCCAAAATGACTTCAATTTATTTCCCAGAGTCCTGCTAAAACAACCACAGTCATAGTAACAATAAGAAAGGGCATAAATTGTCTCTCGTCGCAGAGCTTTTGCCAGGATTGCCCAAGACCTGCTTACATTTTGCAAATCAAGTGCATGTGATGACCTCGCTGAGCTTTGGAGCTGTGATTGACAGCAGCATGATAAATAGTGAACCATTATGAAACACTGTGGATCCAAGTTGAACCTGATTGGATCAGCATGTTTGGGATAAATAACTTGGCACGCTCTGCCTGTCACCCACCAAACACACGATGATGAAGAGCAGCATGGAGGCTCTCTGGCATGGTTGTTTTTTTTAGAAGTTCGCTTTGGAGCAGCAGCCCGTAAAGTTCCTCCCTCGTAACTCTTGTTGCAAAAAGTTCAGAAAGCCGTTGGACTGTGGCTTCACCGCAAGTTCTGCTGCAGTTGACGCAATATTCACACATGGGTTAGCCTTTATGAGCTCCATGTGCGGCGCTTTGTTTCCGGGGAAGATTTGTTGTCAGCTCCTCTGAGAGGAAGATGGGCCAAGCCAAACTTCTCTTCTCCGTCAGGAGGGTCACCATGCTGCTCCTCCACACCCAGCAGGTGCTTATCCCGCCTCACTGAGGTGAGGAGTCAAGCGGCTGACATTAGAATAACAAAGGCAGGATTCGAGATGGCCAGGTTTCATAGGTGCTGCCACGGCTAAATCCCACCGATACAGCGGGGAGATTAGCAGAGTCAAAAGTGATCATGGGTAATTGGTTATCTCACCTCGAGCACCTCGACGGGTCTTATCCCCTAGTAAGCCTCCTTATACTCTTAAGTGGACGGTTGCTTTGGTGGAGACAGACGAGGGGAGCGAGCGGGGAGCTGAAAGTTTGGCAGCCTTTGAAAGGTTCATTGGAGAAAGTGTGAGGAGTTTGGGCTTCTGACGAGTGCATGATGAAAGAGGAGGGATACAGCTGTGCCAGCTCGTGCACACAGACACACATCCGCACGTCTCCATCCACTCTGGGGCTCCGTGTTAGTTTTCATTATCAGCTCTTCCTCTTCACATAATTGAGCACAATACATGTAGAGGGTGAATACATCATTAAGCGCCGCTTCCTACACAAACACGGCCTTCGGTAAACAGAGCGGAGGGAGACGGCTGCGAGCTCCCACTCTGACAAACTATAGACGGAATTTCATTGGAGAAACTTCCACAAAGCCTCTTTAATTGGTAATCCCAAAAAAAAAAAAAATAAATCTCAGAGAAGACGATCAGAATTAGGCCATATCATGGTGCCCTAATGAAAGGAGTGTTTTCCTTCTAATTTAATCAATATTAGAATATCTGCCAATTAGCTGCATTATTTTCCTTTGCCGACGAAATTCTCGTTTATCGAGGCCTCATCTCTCTCACTGGTCGCATTACAAATGTGATAACAATGGCTGATTCCTGATTCTGCAGCTGAGAATTAAGAAGAGAGGGCGGCGTCCTAATTACGCTCCATTCAAAGTGTTGATGAGGTTTAACTGGCAAAATTAATTAAAACTTACTCCCTCCAACCCCCTCTTCATTCCCGGTCAAGATTAGAATCATGACGTTTGGAGTATTTAATCAAAAATATGTTTCGCAATTAATTAAGATCTCATTTGCATATATGTACGTTACTTTGAGAGACAGGATTTCAATCAAACCTCATCATGGAGGTGTTTGTTTTCATTTTACCTCAGACCGTTCACGGGACAGTCTGTGCAGCCGGAAAGACGCAGCCATGTGGGATTAAATCCCAATCTCAGTCCTCTCCCCTTCACCTCTTTTTACAGCCACAGATTAGCTCTGCGTATCTCTCTCTCTCTTGAATTCCCTCATTAGCATACTGATCTGGCAGCAGGGCCGCTTTAATTGCAGATACACAGGACACAAAGTTTGTGAATAGGTTTCCGCTACTCTCGACTTGAGAGGGATTAAGCGACGTATCTGCAATCCAGACAGTTTGAACGCAACGAGAGACGAAAACGTGCCTCATCTGCAAGTTTCCCCCTCGTCCCCTTCTCTTCCCCCTCTTCGGCCCGCAGAGAGAAAAGGAGAATCAATTAAAGGAACACGTAACAGAAAGAGACAGCGAGCCTTTTAGTGCCGAGGTTAATGGTGAGTTATTGTATGAGAATGACTCTGTGAACATTGCTTAATTTGCCCTCCCTCCCTTCCTCTCCGTGTCCCTCCTCACTGTGCTTAATAGCTATTTTAAGAGCAATATGATGTATTACTCCAGGCTTTCTCCGGGGGAAACCCGGGGCCTCCTGTACTGAATCCATTTAAGACACCGTGGCGATCTTACAGTCACTCTCGGCCCTGTTCGAACCATGCTCCCCCCGCCCCCTCAACCTTAATGGGAAATTAACTGTTCAGAATCAAATTAAAATCCTGCCTGTGATCCTGGTCAGATCACTGGGAGAACAAGCAGGTATGCATTTTGTGAGAACCAGGCCTTAGGTGAAAGATGATTCAGAGGCTAGCTGTCCCTCTATTGTGAGCAGATTAAACTTAGGCATTATGCTACAGCAATATGAGCAAATGTATGCCCGGAAGGTTTATGCTATTTGTCTTTTTTTTATTTTTTTATTTGAGAATTGTAACCACACATTTTGTGTCACATATCATATCAAAAATACTTTTTATATAACTTGTTTGCTATGCTTTTCACCCCAACATTAAGAACATTGGGTATTTTCACAGTTTTGCTACTCTTAGGAGAGCAGGTTGTGAGAGAAATGTGAGAGGGGAAAGGCTGGGACAGGTCGAGGTCTAAGGTCTCCGCCGTGCCCATGAAGAACATGGTCTTAATGAAAGACGGTACTTTTTTTTTAACCCTTGCTTCCTTGTTATAGTCACAATCCATCCAAAGATGACAATCTCATTTCTCTTTTTTTTTCTCTTTTACAACAGGAGACATTCTGCTTCTGCTGAAAGCTAAAAGTTTCTGATTTTAAGGTTTAGCTTAAAACTGACCTGCTCTGCAATTTATCTGTCACGTATGTCTTTATTTCTGCATATTCAGGCATATTAGCTTTTAATAATGATGTGAACATTCATGAACGATCTGATTCTTTTCAACGGGTTTTGACTCTGAAAGTTACTGAGAGTCATTCTGTGATTTTTTTTTATGACTTTCCTTGTTTATAATTCTCTACACAGACCACAATAGTTATTTATTTTTTTTATTATTCAAAATTAGATTTATTTAATCGGACTACAACAGAAGAAAGGAGCGGCTGTATAAGCTCACAGAGCGCATGTGTGTTGCTCACTGTTTGTTTTCATCATGTGTCATGGCGGCAGACGTGAAGCTCTCTGTGCGATCTGGATGCGCTGACGGAGGCTTCATGCAGAGGGAGAGAGGATGAAGGTAGTCCTGGCGCGCTCCTTTCTTCTTAGTTTCTTTTTCCTTGTTGTTCTTTTGTTAGTGGTTGCAGTTAAGTGTTGTTTACCTTTACTCTGTTGCCTTAATTGTTACATTTCACGGTGCCAAAGTGGATTTTTGTTTCTGCCAACACAATGCAAGTCTACCTTTTCCTCTACAATTGTGACATTTAACTTTTTATATTACAAATTGCATTAAAATGTTGTTATATACTTCTCAGTAGACATTTATATTTTGAAATTTTATATTTTGTTTATATATATATATATATATATATATATATATATATATGCATTAACAAAATGTGTGTATATATATATATATATATATATATATATATATATATATATATATATATATATATATATATATATAAACAAAATGTGTGTATATATATATATATATATTTATATATATATATACACAACCTGTTTTCCTGAAAGAATGTATCGTGGATCTGTTTTGCGGCCTTAGAACAAATATAAATTTTACTTAAATCAGGTGATTTTACTTTTTGCGAATTTCACTCATCAAAACAGTTTTCTCTGAATTAATCTAAAATTATATTAGGGATAAAATGGCTTGTTCTTTTAAGAAATGGATCATTTAAATGGCTCTTTGAAGTGAATGCGTCATGAAGATTTGGTTTCCTTTCAAAGAGCTATTAAGTTCCACCACTAGCTTTTAGTGCTGCTACTTTTACAAGTCTAACATTTTTTTTGTTTTGTTTCGCTGTTCTGCGAGAAACGTACCGTAACTTTAAAAGCACAATTAAAAGCATAATATCAATACATTTGAATATTAAACTTGATTTTAAATTGCTGCATTACAGCACATGTGCTGGCAGAAGCAGTTGCTCTCAGTTTTGTCTGACTTCTAGTAGTGTTAAAGTATTCACTTTTGAAAAGAAAACGCCTGCAGCATCAAGCTCCGAAACATGAGTCAACAAGGGAAGCTGCTTCTGCTGGACAAACATTAGGAATTAATTAAAATGAGCAGAGGTGTATTTAGCTTTTTGCTACACGCTAACAAAATGTTTGAGGCTCCAAACTGGCAGTCTGAGCCAACAGCAGTGGATATATGTGAATTGTAGCCCACCCTCGCCCATGCATGCACCTCACATAAACACAATCCTTCCACGCACGCACCGACTCACATCCTCAAACAATAACAGGGGAGGCCCAGCTGTTTGGGCCTCCACACATGGCCAGTAGAGAGGCAGGGGAGTCGAGGTGGCCCCCAGCAAGTGTGCTTAGTGGAGGGTGAAGAGATCCACGGAGGGTCCCTGAAGGCTTGGGGGAGGTTTTAGCAAATTATAAGTTAAAGCCCCATGTGTGTGTGTGTTTGCGTGGAGTACGTGTGTGTGTGTTTTATCTGATCAGGGTTTAATGATGGCTGCAGCCTTGGTAATGAATGAGCTATTACCCAATGAAATCTGAAGAATGCTTGGCAGCGGCTGGCTGAGTTGGCTCTGAGGATCAGGAGCTGGTTCCAACATGCAGCGCCGATGCCATCGTATTTAGGACCAGGGCTTGTCATTATAAGAGATGGGGGGCTAATATGCTCTGGTCCTGATTGTTTGATCATTAGTGCGCTGGCTTTCACTCAGACAACTGTTAGCTGAAAACTTAGTGAAGCACGTCAAAGCCTTTCACGTCAAAATACACAAGTCAAAATGTCTAACTTTCACATGGATGATCAGAAATCAGTTTGTGTCGTTTTCTAGCCTTTTGCGTCTTTTAAACTGAATGAAAAAATTGTCTTCTCTACTGAACAGAAAGGCCTTGGATTTTTTTTTTTTTTTTCACAAACATGGGTGTGTATTTGCAGGAAAAGGGGGCGTGTATATTTGTGCACGTGAACTCATTCACACACATCCACATGAATGAGTGTACTCTGAGAGAACTGGCAAACCCGCGCTGCACAAAACGCACAGGATGAACACAGCGTCTCGAAGCATAAAGTTTGCTTACTTTGACAATGTCATCATACTGCCCTCTTTTGTCAGTAAAAGTCAGAGAGCAACAAAAAGCGCTTCTCTCCTCCGTCACTCCTCCACATTAATGAGGGACTTTTTTTTTTATAATCTGCAACCTCTACCATATAAAAGTGGGGACAAATGAGAGAATTTTCCACAACTTGAATTAAAATGCATCTGTTGATCGCTCTGATTTGAATAAAAGGCCTGGCTGAGTTTCAGCTTGCTGTAATTGTTAATCAATATCTTATTGAGTTTTTCATCCAGCCACTAACCCGGGTGGCTTTACTGATCAATCCGAAGCCATTCTGTGTCAATCATGCTCCTTCGTGATCATTTACTACCAATTGTCAACTGCAGCAGCCAAACTGTTTATTTGTAAGTGCTTCAGTGCAGGTAAGCAAACATTTGAGTTTGTTAAAACAAAAAACAAAACATGTATTAAGCGATTAAACAGCTATAAACTGCTTCTGAATTACACCTAAGATCAGTTTGTGTAGGTCATTAATTCTGGTGTCAATTCCATAATTTACATCTTTATATCCATCTAACCACAGATTTAATAGTCTCAATAAAGCTTTTCACAATTTACTGGAATCAAAATCTTTTAGTCTTTTAAAGGCACTTTTGTCCAGTAGAACCAAGTCAAGATTTATCCAGTCACATAAAAAGAATGTGTTTAACAGAGATGCCAGCAACTTGAAATGTTTGGTCATTTTCCAGACAAATTACCCGGCTATCCAAAAAAACATTTTAAGTATGTTTTGCTAATTAGGAGACTAATAGAGATAATTTTAGCTGTAAAAAAAAAAAACAACATTGTTGAGCTGATAGATCAGTCTGAACATGTCTGTACAAAGAATTAATGAATAATAAAGATAAAAATGAAGCTTTCTGCTACCATTCAGTCATTTTCATTTGCACACTTTAGTCGCTTGAATATCTAATAAGAGCAAAATACGTTCAAATAATTATGAGAAATTGTAATCATTTGTGCAAAATCAGGTTATTTTTCTTCCATACACAGCAAACCAAACGTGTGATTTTTAAGAAAGTTACATTTAAGATTTATTTATAAACAAATAAAATAATTAAATAACTGTGACAAAGGAAGAGTTGTTTCAAGGTGGTGTCATTAAAATAAATATAAGAAAAAATTTAATATTGTAAGAACTAATTCAAATATTGAGGAAAATAAGAAATAATGTTGCACTGAAGTGAATCACTGTTTTCTGAAGGCAAACACTTTGATAAAGTCTCTGTTTCTATTCCCAAAACTGTTAACAGTGTTTGAGATCAGCACCCAAACACACTCAGTGAGGCTAAGACCTGCAGTTCATTTCAGACACATGCTCTAGGTTTACTTATGAATCCACAGCTAAACATAGAATGTTATCAAATGAACAAGCCGTTCTAAAAACTCTAATCAAAGTGTTCCTGATAAAACAAGGACGGAGCGATGCATGTTTTACTTTCTTCAGGTCAGATCGTTTTACCATATGTACAGAAATCCAACTCCCTGAAAAACCGAGACATACAGAAAGTCTTGAATTCTTGCAATCAGGAAATGATTTTCTGCAGCTTTCAGCTTGATTCCTGTTGAATCAATTCAATGTTATATTGTGCATTTGCTGCCTATATTGTGCATATAGCAGCAACGTCTGCTGCTATAAAACCAGCAGACGTTTCTCTGCTGGTTTTATAGAGAATAGCTCCCCTGCTGGACTCCTGTGGTACTCCGCCTCAGCTCAGTCAGGCAGTGTCGGTGCTGCTGTGAGTAATTTCCACATGTATTATTCTGAACCAGAGCAGAGAGGAGAAGAGCTGGATTAGAGCCTTTTATCCAGCTAAACTGTGGCGTCAATCAGCCGAACCTTTAAACCAGTCGGAGGCAGGATCGCATCCTGCTCTGACGGACGGCTCCTGGAGAGGAAGGGAGGCCGAGTTGTGCCGGCTGCGGGGTCAGACTGCTCAAACCGAGGTGCTCCAGTCCCGCCTCACAGATCCAGTTCACAATCTTCTTATTGGTCACTGCTAATACCATCAAAAATCCAGTCCATCCTGCTTTATCCACTTACAGGGCCAACTGAGCTGGCTACCGGGATTAAAGCAAGTAAATCCCAAAGGGGGAAAGGAGTGAGAGAACCGCTGAAGTGATTGTGTTTTAGGCTTCTCAGGATCTCATCTCTTGTTCTGATTTGGAAGAGAAACTTGAAAGGTGTAAAATCTGATGCATGTTTCCTGTTTTGCTTCCTTCTTGTTACTGTTAATGGAGTGATGAAGAAAGCTCGCCCTCCTCCACCTCCTCCTCTTCACAAACACAAAAGAGATGGAAATCACTCAGAATGAAGGCAGGAAAAGTAAAAACTCACATCCTAAAAAAAAAGAAGAAAGAAATAGAAGTGGTTCCAGTAAAAAAAAAAAAAAAAAAAAAAGACCACAACCCTGAACTCACTTCACTGAGGAACAATTTAACCTGTAAAGACGTCGTTAATTTCTATTTTTACACGCTGCACACAATCGCAGCATCTGAGCCTTTTATCTTTGTCTCGCTTTATTATCTTTCTGTGCCTGAGTTGGTTTCCTTCCTGCACACATTTCTTTGTATTCCCTGCATGCAGAACACAAGCAGCGAATGGGGACCAATTCATCCAGTTAATATATCATTGAGGTTGTTTTTTTCGGAGTCAAATCCTCATAATGTCTACAATTTGATTTTATTCTTTAACTTAAAAGAAATATTTAGTTTTTCTAATTCTTTCATTCAGTTATTTTCATAATTTAATATTCAAAAATCTGATATTTATAAACATCTCCCAATTAGAAAGACATGTCTGAACTATTAGAAATCCTAATTTCATTCTCAGATCCAGATTTTACACCAGTTTTGTCTCTTCTTACAATTACTTCACATCCACCTTTGTCTCAGTTGAGCTGTCAAAATATATATTTTTTTCCAGATTACTGAAAGCATATAATTTAGAGATCAAACTGAGAGGGAGAAGCTGATTGTAATATTTATATTACCCTCACCCTGCAGCAAACAGATTTAGAAAAGTGTTTTTAAAAATTACAGGCTATCTCACTCTCAGCACAATGGTTGCATTTATTTACATAAAATTAAATAACTAATCAATTAATGCATGTGGTAACATTCGTCTAAGCATATTTTTTAAGTTCTCTTGTCTTTATAACTAAAATGTAAACAATAATAAATCTGCATGATGTCGCATATTTAATTTTTTAAATACAATTTCAAGAATCTGGTGCAGTATTTTAAGAAACCTGTCCAGGTTTTCTGCACACTGAAGAAAAAAAGTGAAGGAGAACTTGTCCTATTACATACATTTCCTCTGTGTCTTTTGTTGTATGCGTAATATTACCTTCTCCTTTCTAAACCAACTAAACCCTGTTTGTGTTAAGGGACACACACGTTTTACTTCTGTTGACTCTCATCTGCTATATGCCTGAAGTCTTCAATGACCTAACTACCAGCAGACGATGAATGCTGCCATCCTTAAGTCATTCTGTAGAACCAAAAAATTAGATAAGCAATTTGGAACAATTTGTCTTCGCTTCCAGAAATACGTTGTTTTTGAATATCCAACATTACATGTGTGTTTTTTTGTGTGTATATATATTGTGTGTGTGTATATATATATATATATATATATATATATATATACACAATACAAAAATTTTATATTTCCGTATTGCTTGTTTAAAAACATTAATATCATACATTTCCTGTAACCACTTCCTTAAAAAAATAAATAAAAAAATATATATGTTTTGCAATAGTTTACAATTTCACTTTCTGCTGCAACACCAGCCATTTGGAAACAGATTTACATGGACCGTTAATTTACTTCGACTCCAACTCCATAAGCAAGTTGCATCGGGTCTTGATATCTTTGTTTCCTTTCTCAGGTGGGCCCACAGGAGTCTTTCCAGGACCTTCATGATGTGGGATGTAGTTGTTAATGACCGAAGAGTGTGTTTTCTTCGGCATCAGAAACATGGGTCAAGCTAAGATTGAAGAAGTGCTGCAAAATTCCACTGAGCTGACCAGCACAGGCCTTCAGGACTCTGTTATGACATTCACATTATTAAGAGTGCTGCATTGAGAAGTAGTTTGTATAATGAGATCAGCAGATATGCAGTCCCACCAGGTCTTTGCTAATTGCTGCTGCCACTAGTCTGAAGGAGCCAAGTGGGGAAGTTGTGAGGTAGAGGCGCTCGGTGAGCCGAAGGTCGAGGTTTTATTTATTAGAGGTTTAGTTTTGTTTTCTTAAATCTAGTTTTGGTTTTATTGTTATTATATTGAAACCTACAACAGGAACCTTAAAGTCTGTTTTACTACAGTAGACATGAATGTTTCAAGGGGCATATTATGCATTTTCCAGGCATATAGACAATTTGTATCACATTTGTGTAACCATGTTATGAAAATGCTGTATATATTAAAAACTAAAATGAAATCCAATGACTTGAAATTGGCCTTCTACCCGTTCTGACACTCCCCCTTCAGTATGTTATCACAACAATACTTCTACATGCATTCACTGATGCCACTTACAGCCTTTTTTAGGAGTGACACTTACTCATTACTGCTGCTGCTAGTCTGGTGGAGCCGTGTAGGGGATGGATGTGACCTACGTACAGAAGCTGAGGTGGAGCTTTGGGTAAATAGGTAGCTGGCATGATTCTGGGTATGCATTTGATATTGATATATTATAGCATAAATGTCAAAAAACAGACACAAAGAGTAAATACCACCACAGCATTTGATCTCCTTTGTCAAACATGAAAAAGTTGCATTGCTAATGTTCCAGTCAGCTGCATCACACCTAACTGGAGAATATCAACAGTCATCAATAAAAAAAAACATTCAGAAAGAAATAATTTCACAACATAACTATGGTAACCAGTTAACCAATGCTTCAACTGAGCAGAAACAAGCTTGTAAAAGTTGGATGACCTTAACAAATCAAAGAAGCAGCCGTCTGCAACAAGCCGCCTGTTCACACATGAACAGATTCCTTTTGTTCCCTCTGAGTGCAGCTAAGCTGTCTCTCTATTATCCCAAAGCCCTGGTTATTTGTTGGGAAACATGATGGAGGTCGATACCAGAAGGACACTGGTGGCAAGAAGAACTTTTACAAGAGACTTCAAGAATCAGCTGCTTCCCTCTGCTATTGTTTGTTTGTTCTGCTATCACCAGCTCGTGACTTCTAAGGGTAAAATGTCGTGTCGGGTACCCTCTGTGGCGATCTCCTGCACTTGGACACCAACCTCTTCGCCCAAGAAGCTCGTCACAGACAAAAGAGGCCTCCTCTGCTGTCAAGATAATGCCACAGCAGCTATTGTAAAGTCATATGGCCATTGTGCGGTGAATTTCTCTGCAGGTTTGCAGAGGCCCACATACAGAGACACACTTCGGCACAAAGACACACAAAGACGACAGAGAACGATGACAGAATTGGACGCCTCTGAAGACGCTGCTCGTAGGAGAAAAGACGGGACTGAGGCGGGGCGGAGGGGGGGGGGACAAAAGAAGAGCGTTTCAAAAACACTTCTGAATACCGAGATCAAAGAGCAGAGAAAAGCGTGTGTGTAGAGAGGGAAAAAATAAATCATAAATACTGAGTAAACAAGGCGAAATGGAGTGAGTGGTGGAGCACAGCAGGGAAACGGAGGTGTCATAGCATCTTAACCACGACCACAAGGTGTCTTTTTCTCGCCGCACACACTCCAGGTCGGGTTATCTGCTGCCAGAATTGACTTTTCTCTTGGTGTCGCCGAAGGCCGGCAGGTGTTTGTGCAGCGCGGCGAGGCAGCTGCAGCAGAGTGAGGAGATAACAACCAGAAAAACAAGCCCTACTCCTCCACCTCCTTGTCTTCTTTTCTTCACTTTCTGTGACGGGGTTTTCTGAGGATGCCACAATCAGACAGACTTTTTTTTCCCTTTTTTAAACCCCCACTGTGGTAGAAAAACGTTTTAAAAGGGGGTAGATTCAAACCTGGGCCTGAAAAGAGTCAAAGAGGAAAGGGGTTCGTGACCTTCTGTGGGATGAGTGCACCCCGAGGACCAGTAGCGATTTGAGTGTTGCACCCTGTTTGTTCCGCTGCGCTGACATTTCATCACCTTTTATTAAGGTGGGAAGCCGTTATCACGGCTGTTTCTGTCTGTGTGAGTAAACGTGTAGGTGGGAAAGAGCACTGCGCGTCGTTTTTGGTCGTTTTGTCAAGCAATTTGAGACATTTAAATTTGTGAAAGTTGAACACCATCATTCATAAGTTCTCTTACACCTATTGCAGGTGGCTGTAAAAGCTTTTCTCCACAAACTCCATAAATTAGGTTTTAGAGACGAGTTTGGTTGTTTGCAAAATGACTAAGTTGTTTTTTTCCCTGCTGAAAGTTTGGGCCAGGTTGGTCCACTTTGCAAGATATTTTTCCCTAACAATTAAAGTAGAGTCAGTTTTAGCTGGTTGGAGCTTGGATATCTTTTAGACAACTGCTATGAAGATTAAGATGCAAAAAGCTTTAGAGTATGGTAAACTATTATGAGGTGTGGTCAAACTGTCTGCTATTCACAATCCTCTCACTTAGACAATGTGTTCTCTGTACCCACAGATCCATTTGTTTCATCTCTTCTCAGTTTTTACAGAGAACGCATTTAAACACTAAAATACTTTTAAGACCATTATGTTGCACTCTGAACCTTTAACATAATGATCTGCGGCTGAATCCAACTTGTCAACCCGCTCCATCATATTTCATTCACAATTACTGTCTGTCATTGTTCAATTTTAAAAGAAATCACTTTCAAAGAACAAAGAAACGACCAATGTCAGAATGTGGAAGTTGAGGTCTTTAGGGGTGAACATTCACTGTGAACATTTTGGGAGATTTCCGGACATGAAATATGTGGAAAGCCTAAAATAAAATACAGGGCAACCAATTGATTTTCAAAGTGTCTTAATAAGTAAATTGAGTCCATCTGGGACTCAATATCAGTACAAATCCAGCTGTTCTAAAAAGACCTGAGGGACTTGTTAGAAAAATCAGAAAACAAATCAGATCAACAGAAAAACCAAGAAGCACAGCAGACAGGTCAGGGATGAAGTTGTGCAGACAATCAACACAGGGTTAGGTTTCAAAGTGAAAGTTCTGGTCAGTCCATCATCAGAAAATGGAAAGAGTATGGCACAGCTGCAAACCCACTGCCCAGACAACCAGAGCAGCAAAAAGCTGTTTTATATATTTATTTATTTTTTTCCAAATCTGGAGCGATAAGAAGGCCAAAGGAAGTCATGTTTGCAATTTGATCCAAACGTGTTTCCAGAAGTTTTAGAAACTCTTGAGGGGACTTCAACAATGCACAATTTATTTGACTGTCAGTTTTGTGTTACAACAGAGAAATCTCCCATTAAAGTGGTACATCCTGTGCAGTTTATGCTTGATATAACCCAGGAAAATCTTTCCACCAAGATAAAATATATTTATTTTAAACCTAAACTTTGCCAATTACTCTGTTACTTTATTTTTCATGGATTATATTACTTTTATAATTATTACACTTATCCCTCATTGAGTCGTTTTTCCACAGTGACAGTTTCATCTCCTTGCTAAAACACACTTCCCTCCTGTTTCCACGATAATCCTTGCTCTGAACTCGCTCCACGTTTGTTGAATTCCTCCTAGATTCCACTTCTGATAGCAGAGTGAAGGCAACAACACACCCTCGCACTGTTTAGCCATTTCCACAATCAAATGGAAGAGTCTTGGGGGCAAATTCTACAAACAGTGCTGTAATATAAATTGACCATGTTAAAGGAATGGTGACAACATGCGCTCCCCTGTGAGCGCTTAGTTTTCCAGGAAAAAATGGGCTAAAATGCAGAGGCTGCAGTTTTTGTTTTCTCCATCCACAAACTCCACACCACATGTCAGCAGCTGCCACTCTCTGGAAGTTTGTTTTGTTTTAGCACATGATGTAAGGCTAATAAATCCACTCCTCCTGAATTTTTTCTTTACCCATGAATTCCATTATCTGCTTGACAATCCAGGATAATTGATATATCTTTCTCTCATTTTCGCTCTCCTCCTCAGAGAAAAGGCACTTCAATTATTCATTGTCTTCACTTTACACAGAGACAGAGAGAGATCTACCATACGCCACAAAGGCTTAACGCACGTTGTCACAGTTAATGGAAGGAGCAATCAAATATTTTAGGGAAAACCAAATATGCGGATGTGTCGGCTGCAATTTAGTGAAACATATTTTAACAGTGCGGATCTGAAGAAAGGAGAGAGCCAAAATGATTCAGGGAGAAATCGAATGAGACGTTTGATGAATTTTCACCTCTTGTTGCAGAGATTGTAAGTCGCCACCTACCTCTTAGGACAGGAGAGGAGAAAAAAAAAAAAAAAAAGTTGAGCTACTGAGAGTGCTGGGTGTGGCGTGGTGGCATTAAGTGGCGTAATTAATAGCATTCTCACAAATCGGTGGAAGTTATTAGGGTTGCATGGGAGAGAAAGTCGCGCCTTAAGAGGCTCTCAAATTGCACTCCAAGATTTGTCACTTCCAGCAGTCGTTTAAAAGCTCATTTGAAACTGTTGACCCCAGTTAACAGAACAAGCCTATTTAAGCTTTCAGTGAATGACTTCATATTTAAAGGAGCTAAATGAAGACAGAGATATTTGAAAAGCACCAATTTATTACCTGATAGAGACAGCAGAACTTCATTATCATACACTCTTCCTTTATCTGCAGACAGGTTTAATGTAAAGATGAAAATAAAAGATTATCTCTGAAAAACATCCATCACTGAAAATATCAGAAAATGTCACATGTGAGGGGGGGAGGGAGGAAAAAAAAAAAAAAAAAACACGCCATAATACACTTGAGGAAATATTTGCCAATCTAAAAATTTCACACGGTAAATGTTAGCAGAGAAACAGTGAAGCTGCCAGTGGAATCCAATTAAAGCAATCCTCACAATGTTTTTTTTTTTTTTTTTTTTTTTGAGGATTTTCACAGGAATGCCGGCAACTGGAGATATCGGTGCATAAATTAACCGGAGCGGACTTAATTACACACAAGCAAAGCAAGAGGTAGATGGAAGAAAAGAAGGAAAGAAAGGTAAACAGGAAGGGATGGAGGTGCAGAGATTTTTTTTTTTTTCCTTTTACACCAATAAGAAAGTCTGAGATGCTCACCGTGCTGCGGGCTCCTCCATCTGTCTCTGACACACACACACACACACACACACACACACACACACACACTGAGCAGAAGACACACTCCTCAGTCCTCAGCGGTCCAGCAGGAGCAGGTTAAAGGTGCCTCCTCTCCTGGCTCTGCTTGTGAAATACACACACATCGATACTTTTCACCTAAAAGAAACTGAAGTTTTACATTTTTACAAAAGAAAAAAGAAAGAAAAAAATAACCCTACATTCTTCCCCCTCCCCCAAAAAATTAATTTCTTCCTTTTCTTTGCTTCTGTTTTTGGAGATGTGAGTATTTTATGCTTTGCACACAAATGTGATGCATAGACTCGGCTTGCTCATATCTGCCTGCTCCGCACGTGGGCGGGTGTAAATCCTCATCCTGCTGTATATCCATTAGTAATGCAACACTCTAAAAATAAAGTGTGCCCCGGCGTATCAGTGCCTATGAACATGTTGCCTGTGTAATCACATTTTATATACTTCTTTTTTATCTGTTGTTGGAAGAGAGATGGAGGGGATTTTTATTTTTTTTTTCCCTCCATCCTCGCTGGTGCAGCAGCTATAGATGGGATGGATAGGCCAGTTGTTCCAACCAGGTGTTGGGTTTGCTTGGTGAAAGGTGAGATAAGTCCTGATTCTTTAACCCCGTTCTTCCTCCTCCTCTTTGCTGCACCGACACAAATCAGCATGCTTAGAATACACTGCATAAGTTATCAGCTCCTTGGATAGCGACACGTGAGGGGGAAGAGCGGCGGCAGAAAAAGAAGAGGAGACTTCTATCACTTAATGAAAAATAGCTTCTCTTTTGGACAGAACTTCACAGGGCTGCAATCAAGCCCAGGCCCCCAGTTCTTGACGTGCAATCGAGGCAAATCAAGTCAGCATCTATTAATAATATTTCCCTGGCTCCTTTCATTCCAGCGCATGTCCTACCACTGTCAACGCTGTGATGGAGCACTGCCTTTATCTCCACCCTGGCCTGCTCTGTCACAGTGATAAACAATTCTAACAAGAATCAGAATAAAGATCTCCCCAGTAGACTTTCAGAGATAGAGGGGGCCCTTTTTTTCTCATTTTCTAGACGGCAAAATTTAATCTAGTCCCCTCCCCGACAACCCCAACACAACCCCCCATCCCTCCTTCCGCCTGCTTCCTCTTCTGCTCCCCTACTCATCTTCTTTTTTTCCCCCCTCTGCTTCCTTCTTCCCTGCTACTTCTTTTTTTTTTCAAACCATCACATTCAAAGAGATGCAAATTTCCTTAGAGCTGGGACCTGATGGAGTTGGAGTGAATGCGAAAGGGTTTGGAGAAAGTCTGTGCGCGAAGGCCTGGTGAAGCCATTTCTCCTCAGTCAGCCTGACCACGTCACCAGATAAACTGTGAGCGGTTTGTGACTGAACATCCCCTGCGTCTTCTGGATGAGCAGTATGATAGAAAGTTTTGTGTTTCCAATGCCCTGAGTTTTGTTTTCATGTTGTAAAAAAGTTTTTAACTTTCAGAGTTTCTCTTCCTCAAGGAGGGTCAATAGCAATAGAGGGTTTTGTGTCTGATGCTGTTATTTTTAAAGCTTCCCAAGGCTTTTTTGAGGCTGATATTAACTTTGATTTTTTTTTTTTTTCCCCCTTCAGGATTTTGCATTGTCAGAAAATCAATGTGTTGAGTGGCATCGCACCAAAGGTCAGATCCAAATAAGAGCAAAATTCACTAAATTACAGATGGATGCTACATTGAGAACTTCGTTTTCCCAGAGTCTGAGAGAAGAGCAAATAAAAAGCACCAAAAGCAGATGAGATGTGACTTCTACTTTACAGTCTTGGTTTTCTAGAGCCAGACTTGGATGCTGGGAATAAACATGCACAGGGAATCCTCCTCAATGTAGAGGGAGAACAACTTGAAGGTCTAACGAAACAACATGTGTGATGGTGCGAGCTTGAATATGCTATGTGTTTTTCTAACTACCTGGGATTGGCAGTACACCAGTCATGAATTGAAGTTTTATGTGCTAATGTGCCTATTTTTCATTAGCAAAGTGGATGAGCTTAAGAGGTGTGATCCAAACCCAGCTAAATCAGGAGAGAGCTAACGGAGGTTTCTGGTGTGGAGGCTTTTGTAAGGTAATGTAGAGAGCTGACTGTATCTTCACTGGACCTTTAAAAATACAGGCTGGAGGCGTTTACAGATGCCACCGCTCTCCCTGGTTCTCGGTCGGCCATTTCTCTAAATGGCATGGTTAATTCTTTGGCTTGAAGCACAACAGCCGGTGGCAAGTGACAGTCACACAGCAGAAGATTAGTGTCTAGCCATTTCTACCGATTTAGTTTTTAGGTTCCCATGTCTACCAGAAAGAATCAGGACGTGATCTGATGATGCTTCATCCTGCCCAACAGCTCAGCATGAGGCGACAGTGCCAAGCACAGCAAAGAGAGGACTAGTAAAGATGGATTACATGCGAACAGATCTGTGACAAGCCGGGCGACAGCCATGCAGGCAACAGCAGACAGTGAGAGACAAAGAAGTGAGGGGCCCAGTGGGACATCAGCGATGGAGGGAACAGGACCTGGCACACAGGTGAGGGAGGAGTCATGTGACTGGGAGTGTTATTTGGGTGGGGGAGGGGCCTGAAGAGGCAAAGGGAAGAATTTGGGAAGGGGCATACAAACCTATGCATTTTTCCTCCCTTCATTCCAGTCTGGCTTTCCACACAGACCCACACCACCCACAGTCACAGCATCAGACTCTGGATCAATAGAGCCAGAAATATTGCATCTAATCCTCTACCTGATGCATTTTTAATTGTGAGAGAGAGAAGAGGAGGGCGAGATGGGTGGTGGGTGTCACAGCAGGGAGGATGGACGCCCCTTCTCAGCATCAGCTGTGTCACTGAAGTTAGATGGGTGACAAATCAGCTAACACAGATGAGGAGCTCAGAGTGCAAAAGATGGATCACAGAGGAAGACCTGGTCTTCACGCTACAGAGAATGAAGAGTTAAAAGTGGGAGTTCTGGTTTTCCAACAAGGTCTCTGGAAATAGTTCTTAATGCTGATGTTGAGAAATTCCCCACACTCCTCGTAGCAAAGTTGCTCCATTTGTTTGTTCACAAGTTCCCACCACAGCATTTCAGTCAATATGAACTCTGGGCTTATAGAATGTGTTTTTGCAAAACCTTGATTGTTTTTTTTTTTGTTTTTTTTTCCATATCTTCTGTCATAGATTTGCTATTGTGCTTGTGGCCACTGTGTTGCAAATGTCTCAGTTTTGAATCAAAGTTCAGCTATTGGAAAGATGCTCTCACATTTGGCTTTAGAATACTTTGGCCTACAGAGTTGATGGTCAAATGAAAGACTGCAGGGACAGATGTCCTGAAAACAAGCCCACATGGACAGTCTCCCACCCCCATACTTGAGAGGTGACATGAGGTGCTTGGGCTGACATGTTGCGTTTGGTTTGCTGTGGTTTCATCTACTCAAAATGACATCATTTCAGAACTGTGGGGGATCTTGTGAATAAGCTACGCGGCTATATTCTGTTTTACAGTGAAAAGCCATTTTTTTCATCATGTCCAAAACAAGTGTACATGTTTTTATGTTCTACTTTAAAACTTCAAAGTCCTTTTCTTAGCACTATGCAGCTTGCACAGTTAGGTGAGTGTTTCACTAATTCTGACTTTATGTTATGTATTTGTTTGCAGGTTTTTTTCTTCAAAAGCAGTATAGGAATACAGAAATGCAGTATAGTTGTACATGTGATAGCATGTGTACAATTTTTCAAATAAAACCATAATTCAGAGGTGAAATCCAGCCAAAGCAGCGCAAGGGGTCAGGGGTCATGCCAGGGGTTAGGACATGACCCTTTGCATGCATTAGACACATGTTGAAACCTGAAAGATGTGTAAACAAAAAGTGGAGCAGGCAGTATGTACTTATCTTATCAATGACTATAACAATTAAAATTTCCAAATGTTTCTCAACTCCAAACAAGAGGATACTGGGGACATCAATTTGACTTGCTAAAGAAAAGAATAATGTAGCCTAACTCGGTTGGACATCAAAGCACAAATGCAATTCTTAAAGGGCTGGCCTTGTTGCTTTGAAAAACAAGAAAGACCTAATTTAGACTGAAAGGACTTTGATTTTTTCTTTTTTTTTCTTTTACATTTGCATAAACAAATAAAAGAACATGTAAACTGTCCGTCTTTGAAAAGACAAAGGAGACAATCCAGATACAAGTAAAACTGTGTGAAGATGGCTTTAAAAAGTGGAAGAAAAACATGGCAATTAAGAATTTTATTCCAGTTTAAATGCTTCTTTTCTTAGCTCAATGCTACATTCTTGAGGAAATGTAAAATTTTCGATTGAGAGAGAGTTAACATTCATTTCCCTGATTCCTACTGGTGGCTTCTATATTCATTAAAGACATGTTTTAACTTGTGTTGTTTTTGTTTGTTTTTTTTTCTTCTTGCAAGTCATCCGGTATCACTCCAAATCAAGAATTTCAATTCACTTCATGAGGTTCAACTCAAACCTGCTGCACCTGTTTCCTTATGTTGATGATTTCAGGGGGTCTGATCTCATCCTCTACCTCCTTTACTTTCCATATGTATGCATTGCTTTTTTTCTCTTTGGTTTGAGATTGCATTACAGGATCATATGAAATAATTCTGCAAGCATAACCCTCTTTGCCATATAGACCAAGGGTGTTTTTAAAGAAAAAATATCCTTGCAGGTTTGACCCATATCATTAGTTCACTTAAGTTTTCAGGCTGCAAATTAAAGTTAAACTACTGATCAACTTTGTAAACTTTAAGCCTGATCTGCAATGAGGCGATTTAGAGAAAGTATCCATAAACGGAGCCAAAGCGGATTTGCAAAAGATACGTGCTCCATTCGACAATGCCAAGAAACCAAATTGGTAAACAGGTGTGTGAGTGTGTCGCTATTAACACCTTGGGAATGGTCCGTGGTTCAGTGTTTCCTCATGAAATGTGATTTTATAAATCCCTCCAAAAAAAAAATTATAATAACCTAGATAAGCTCGGGGCTTAAGTGATCCGCAGAATCAGTGGTTTGGGAGTTTAACATCAGTACCTCTGAAGGTAATTCTGATGCAAATGTGCATGAAGACTCCTAGATAAATGCCTGTGGCTGGTGAATGAGGTCCAGGTGGGAATGCGCTTTATATGTTTCAAGGAATCAAAGGAAGGGAGAAATATTCAGAGTGAGGGAGAAAAAATAAGTACAAATCCTAAACAAAATGCAGATGGCAGCTGTGCTGACTCGCCTCTTAGTGCTTTGTGACGGGCTTTGCTTTATTTCACAGGGTACCATCCCTCCCTCCCCTCTTACCTCTCTATCTCACCTTCACTTTCCTCCTTAGTCAGTTGGCTGACATCTCAGCCACCCTTCCAAGACCTGCTGCTCATCACTGCTCACTTCCTACTTTTCCATTTGTTGACCATTTTCAGCTGGTATAGCAAGAAAGATGCTATACCAGTTCCTCCTAAAGAGTCAAAATTGTAGTATTTAGTCTTAAAATAAGTTTAGATGGATTGTTATAGTCTGAGCTTTAACAGCTTTTTAATTTTTCAAGACCTATCACATTAAATTAGAATTATCACCACATAAATCTGTAATCCCTAATTTTGATTAAAATCATGTTAAAATACTGTGCACTTGTCTAATTCAGAAATACAATTATTGTATCACTCTAAAAAGGAGACTTAGCTTTGTATCAGTACAACCCTCTGAGCTAATGAGTTCATCATGTGCACTATAAACTTTCTCCTGTTAAACCTTGAAAAAGTTACATTTAACCTCAATAAATTTATTTAAAAAAAAAACAAATTGTGCAAAAATAACTAAATTGCTTCCTCATATTACTGTGAACTTAAATTATGCTAATTCTAGAATGATACCAGGATATTTTTCCAGCAAGCAGTTTTAACTAACCTTGACGAGGCATCAAAATTCACAAGGCAAGGGACAGGGACACGGTTTCTCTACCTCCCACCAGCTTAACATAACAGATATTCAAAATTAGCTCCTGGAAAGTCCGGTTACTTGTTTAAAATACTTTTCAGCATTAAAACTCACCAAGATGACTCACAAAGTTTTGCACGTTTTGTCTATGGTCTGCCTCTTCCATCGAAATGAGCGTTAAGCACTGTCTCGCTTCCTTTACAAACCGGAAGTAAAAGCAGAGAGACGATCACATTTCGTTTTTCAAAATAAGAGTTCTTTGCCTTTTTTTTTTTTTTTTTTTTATAAAAGTAGAAACAAAAGGACGTTTTAGCCTCCATAACAATTTCACAATAGTCCTGAAAACTGATGGGCTTATTTAACCTTCCAACCGCCATTGTAAACTCTCTGCAATTAAGTCTTAAAACTAATTCTACCGGTTGCACAAAAAGTAAGACTTATTAGCATATTGAGAGCTTTTAGAGCCCATGAAAGAAACATCATCAAATTACTGGTCATGATTCTGTTGTAATGTGGGTCTAAATAATAATTATAAAAAAAAATAAAAATAAAAAAACTCAAACTCTGGACACAGTGTTATAAAATCCTACTGTAATGCAAATGCTCCAAAACAATACATTAAAAAAGGACAACATGCTGGTTTGCCTTCAGTTTTTGCTTCTGCAGATGATACAGGATAACTGGCATTAGAGGCATTACAAAATAGGTCATATCAGATATGTTTTGAACTTATAATGACATTTTTACATAATGTAGTCCTTTCTATAGTTCTCTTATTATCTAAACATGTCCCTTTCTCATTTTATTTTACAACCCCCCTAAATATGAACGCTCTGTGGTAGAATAACATAAAATTTTTCTTAGCATGCGCAGCCACTCAGCTCTCTAACGCTGTGTATTAGATTTATCATGCAGAGTTAAAAGACCTCATGTTCAGAATCTAAATTTAACGCAATTACTGAAAAGAGAAATTATGACTGCGGTTAAATTTACAAGGCATTTATTTAGCCTTTTATGGGCTGGAGCGAATGAACGCTAATAAGAGACCATTTCAGTCATGCTCTGTAAAATGTAGCACTTCAGGAAAGCAGAGCTGGAGTTGAGATGCCACTGATGCTGAGATAAGATTCACAGTTGTGTGTGTTTGTTCTATTAATTACCATTTCATACCCAGATCCTTATACCACTTAAATCAACTCCTTTCAAATCTACAACTCTAATGAATGGTGAATTTAAAAATGTTCAATTGGATGTCCTCCACACTGAGATTCTTTCCTCCTATTATTAACAGCTCTGTGCCTTTAAAAGTGAAGTACACCCCTGCTGTTTCAGCTTCCCTCAAAGGCCATCACTTAGCTGCTTTAAGTGCAGACTAATATTTGCCTTGACAAAAGTGTGGCCTTCATATCAGTTAGCACCTGAATGGGTCTGTGACTGCTTTTAATAGGAAGTGAAGTGATGCTTTCATATCACCCCCTGTTATACACTTCCAAGTTGTCTGTCAATGCACAAAGAAAATTTTAAAATGAAGCGAGAAGCAAATTTTACATCTATCGTAGATCCATCTGAAGCTTACCCTCTAATGAGCCATTATGGTTAAACCCTGAACTTATGACAGTATTTTGAAAAAATGACATCAACACTGTTATAGTAACTTGTCGCAAAGTCTATATCAGTGAAAGGTCTAAACTATGATGAAACAAGGTTTAAAGATCTTGAGTTTAAGATCAAAATAAGAATTTAAGAAATTTCAGAGGGCAACCCTGTAGATGAACAATCATGATCTTCAATCTCTCAGAGTGTGCTGCATCAAAAATTGCATTTTTCCATAAATCAGTTCATCAAGAAACACTTAAAAATTACTACTTTGGACAAATCTTTGTCCAGTACTTTCAACATTGCCCAGGGATCCATTTGTTCCACCTCCAATTTGTGCCTATACTGTCTTAATGAATTGTATGAAAAGGCTGAATTTCACTGGAAAGACCAGCTCTTCACATGAACAGTATAATGGCAACTCAAGGGATTGCGACTGAACAGCTGTGTAGCCATAAGAAACTAACTAATCAGTGAGGCTAACTGGAGAAAAAACATTTTTTGGCCAGGCAGTGTATAGCAAAAATTAGGATCATCAATCAAAAAAATTACTCTAAATGTATCTCATGTTGTGAGAAGTAAAGTTGGACAGATTCAAATCTGTGCACTTCCATTGCTTAATACATTCTGACAATCTTGCCAACAAACGTCAAACACTTTGAAGTAGATAGAAACCAGCATGTTCAGTTTACCACTAAAATACTGTCATTTAATCACTAACAATAACTCTTGTAAAATATCATCTTCACTAATCTTTCACCTATTTTGTTACCAAGGATTATGCAACATATTAAAATTGAAATGACTGAGCGCCCCCTGTGCTGATGTAATATTTTTTGGAGTCTAGGAAGCACATTTCTGTGCAGAATGTAAAGATGTGTCAGTTATACAACAGGATCTATTTAGATTATTGAACTTTAAAGACACTTTATTACTGATTTTAAAAAATGTAAACAATTTATATATATAAAATACTTTTTTAAATTTTCTCCTCAGACAATTTTGCTGCATTGGTGGTCATTTGCTGGGTATGCTACAGCACTTATTCTGAAAAGCAAGCATGGTGAGAAATCATTTATAATAAATATGCTGGAAAGTGTTGAATTTAGCTGGTGTAATGCAATCTTTCCCTCTATGCCATCTCTGCCAAATCCACTAGGAGCAACATTTTTATACAGACTGGAGTAGAAACCCACAGAGTGGTTGTGGATTTTTCTTTTTTTTTTATTCTTTTTTTTGAAAGAGTAAGCTTTCTTGTATGTTTCTATATTGTTAGATGGATTAAAGTTTAACAAAACAACAGTTTTGGAATTTTTTGCAGCATGAAATTGATCGATATTAACAGATTAAATGAAGCTGATGAGAATAACCATTAAATCCTAACCTTCAAAAATATTACTGTCAGTGAAAGAAAAGTAAAATAAAAAAATAATAAGTAAGCTAATGTCGCTTTTTCCATCCTTCTGGTTTGAGGTTAAAGGACAAGATTAATAAATGTCCAGAAACAGAACTTAAAAGGGAAGTAGTCTAGAAGTCCGGGATGTGTGTGTGTGTGTGTGTGTGTGTGTGTGTGTAAAAAGCTCAGCATGTGTTCCCATTCCATGTTCTCCTTCCTGGACTTGTTACAGTTATTAGGGCAACAAATGTACGAGAAGTTCCTCGGCAGCAGTGGCATCTCTCTCCAGCCTTCAGCCGAGCGTTCCGTGGGGATCGCATCCCAGCGACGAGGGATGAGGAATGGCCTTAATGAAGTCAGACAAGCCGGAATACATGCATAAGAAAGATTTTAAATATTGATATGATGTCAGTGTGCAGCTGCATAAACGGGTTACAGTGGATCGGTTAGCTCTCAATGACCCTCGTCTAATACAGCAGCACAAGGGGGATGATTAGGCTCATCAGAGGTGATTGTGTATTCTGTAGGAGGCGCAAACACAGCACACACACCACTTAAATCAAAGCCTCCTCCTGTCTTCCTCTGCAGCACTTCCAGTTTCAATTCACGCTTTAAATTATTCACAGGCACATGTAATTAATGGCTAGTGAATTTATATGATATGGCTAAGCAAAGTATTAATGGGTTTTTATTAAAGGGCTCCATCAAGGTGCAGCAGGCCTTTCAGGGGCCCAGAATAAATGTTACTGTAATTACTCAAGGAGGAAACGGGTAGAAACAATCTGAAAGCAGATTCTCGCAATGTGACGCTCATTGCACAACAAGGAATAAAAGCAGAAACTCAGCACAGATTAGACGTGTGAAAAATGTCAGCTGTCCGGCAGTGGAGAAGTGAGACAGTGGGGTGGAATTAAAAAGTGATGAAAAGTGAGGTTCTGTCCAACACATCACACAAACATAAGGGACACTTGAGTTTCTGTGCTGTGCCACGACCCGATCGGTATTCCCTTCTAAAAACAAACTTCAGGTCAAACTTCAGACCCGTCCGCTCAGACACGGGTCAGCCTTAAATTATTCAGCCAGAGAGGGATGCAGAGACTGGCAAGATCAAGGAAGTCGAGCGAAGCTAGTTATACGCCAGAGAGCTGGTGGTGCCCACTTCTTACGCTGTAAACACCAACCATTTCCCAGCAACAGACACTTGTTTATTTAATTCCCCCACAACCGGCACAGATGTTTTGAAAAACAGAAAATATTTCTTGTGCTTCATGTTGACACATGGGTGAAGTGTCTGTGCTTGACTTTGATCTCACTGATCAGTCAGTCGGTTTGATTTGGATGGATTACACTGGTTTGGATGCAGCTCTTTTGGAAACCACTGATCCCATAGTACAAACACAAACAAACAGTTCAGATAGGTGGGAAATGGACATTTCCTCTACTTTGAAGTACTGAGCAAAAACCTTACAACTCGTTAACTTGTGCTAACAGGGCACCCTTGTTGTCAATGGTGCCACCGTCACCAGAACTCTCATGTATGCTATCACAAAGCAAAACCTATTAGTCAGTAGAAAGAGCTTTTTTGTGTACCTTTGCCCAAAATGAACAGCTAGTTTTCTGGGATCCTTTCGATTGATGCTGTAAATCACAGAGCATATTAAAATATTTATTTAATTTACAAAACGATTGCTATGTAAGAGGAGATTGGTACAGAATACCATATGTTTTCAAAAGTATGAGAATCCCCAACTCTATATTTCTGAGTTCAGATGATGCAAACCTTTTTATGTCCACAAATGTATGAAAATAAGCACGCAGAAAGCAGACTGCTTCTCCTAATATTAGTGGGACTGATTCAGTAATTCATTCATAAGGAGCTCCAACCAACTATCGAGTGCATAGAAATCAGCATACTTTTCTGTGTGAAATTTAATTTTTTATTAATTTTATGCAACGTATAAAATCGGCTTGCCACCAGTGAAGAGCTCACAGCATTGGCAGCATGCACGTCCATATGCACACATATTGAGAAGAAGATATTTGTAGATATAATTTTGTGAAATGGGCTTTCAGCTACAGTTTGCCCAAGAACACTGCATGTCCTTCCAAAGCAATCTCTTCAAATGACGCCAGGACAATTTGGTGGCAATCTGTGAATTTCCATGAGGGATAACTCTTGTAAATATTTTACTAACCGTTTCCTTGAAATACTATATAAATTTCAGATAAAGCATTTGACATGTCTGAAATATTTGCAACATTTGTGTCACTGCTGTAAACTTTTGCGCTTCCTCTGAAATCTTTCACTCCTCAAACTTTATTCATGACGATGAAGGGATGCTGAGATCTTCACATGGTTGTGGAAAAGAATGAGTATTAACATACCTAAAGGACACATGTATGCTCAGTTCTTGTGTGATATCACATGTTTCCTTTGTCCGATTCCTGCCTCCTTGTTCCAGTCCGCCTCATTAATTCCAACTGGAATCCATTTCAATAAGTACATCTCCCTCTCCTTTTCCATTACAGTGCAGCTGTCCCTCCCTCTCTTTCCCCAGTCATAGCTGGGGTTAACATGCTAATTCCGTTTTATGAGCTCTGACTGAGCCCACTCTGCTCCACTTACACGTGTACAATAATTATTACATCGCTTCTTTTTTTTTTTTTATTTTCACTATAAAAAATTCAGCACCCCGAGTGTCATGTCGGCGAAACCTGAAAATTTATTCAGCGAATAGAATGGTTAATTTCTCAAAGGAAAAAAAAAGAAAAAAGGAATGACCTAAAAATAGAGATTTACTGTGAGATTCTGCATTTAAATGAGCCCTACCTGTGTGATGGCCTGGCTGAGAAATCCATTTGTGTATAAAAAGAGGTAAAATACCCTACTGACACTAAAGATTATATTAAAATACAATGTGGGACATTGTTATACATATCTTCAAAGCTATTTATCTATTTGAAAAGACCCCTCTCTTTTGAATTTTCTTTTTGACTCGAATCATAAGCTTGAGTCACAATGTAGCAAAAGATTCATGTCATTATTTAACATCTGTATGATTGATTAATCATTTCCTGTTTGTACAATGATAAAGACTGCTGATGCTGTTGTTTCTTACCTATTTGAACAAAAGGTAAAAAATAACTCTGAGTAGTCTTATGGAAGAAAACCTTCATCTTCACTGCTTTATAGAGCGCTCCTCTCTCTGGTCCAGGTTACAGTAGGTCCTCCTCTCATTTATGAAACTCCAGATTGTGTTTTCATGATTCCAAAATATTCCTAGGCCTGAATGAATATGTAGTTACACCCACAATTTCTCCTGCCTGGGAATGCTTGGAAAATCTTTAAAGGGGATGCTATAACCATCTCAGCTGACTTTTTGATGTGGATTAGCAGTGGTTCTGTTCACATTGTTTGCAGATTATGGTGCTCTAAACTCTAACAGATGAGGTTATTGGTCTATCCTTTTCGAAGAAGCTTATTTAATTCACTTGCTCCATTAGTATCCATGTTTGTCCAACATCTCATGATCACAGGAGAGCGCTGAAATGTAAACTCAGAACTTCATCTGTGCGCTCGGCTCTTTCTTCACCTCATCCTATTGATGTAGATGCGTTTCTGATTCATTTCTCAGTCTCCCGTTCCATCCTGGTTCTGCAGGGGGAATCAGGTGAGCTCTAAAATTCTGCTCATCTCTGACGATGATGAAACACAGTAACCATTCAGTAAAAGTTGATTAAAAATCAGTACTCAAGTGTTATCTTGATTTCTTTGCGTTGAAGTCTGAGCCGATTTAAGGTAGAGCTTCATTTCTTTCTGCTACATGTCTTTCCTAATATCAAAGCACATATCAGAATGTGCAGGTGGATTTATTGGGGGCAGTCAGTCGCAGCCCACTCATGTAATGAAGCGAATGCACCAGACGAGTGGTCAGAGAGGCCCCGGCAACTTAATGACAGCCAATATCTCCAAACCCGGCTTGAAGGAAGGCTGGAAACATTTGCTCAGGAGACTCATTGGGTGTTTCAATCTCACCACAAATCCATTTTTATGTTTTCCTTCTGATTTATGGCCTTATTTTAACTGTCTCCCACATGCAAATGCCTGGCGACCGCTCTAGAAATATACATAATGTGATTCTCAGGGTCATCCCTCCAGCCTGTCAAGTTGAGGAGGTGCATTAAGAGTTTGGGGGAGGTGCAGGGAGTGACTGGAGGGGGATCAGAGGGACTCTGATTATTTTCTTCCAGCGGTCCTAGGTGAATGGAGAAGGTGGCTTTCATTAGTTCCTGGTCATACATTCATGACTCTTTTATGACTATTATAGTTATCCACACATACAAATCCCACCAGGCAAGATGTGAGTTAACGTATCAATAAGATACCCATATATTAAAATCTAGGATCTTTATGGCTAACTCTCTGTTTGCTGTAGCTGAGAGTCTATTTGGCCTGAATTAAATTGGTTTAATTTTATATTCTGTAAAACCTGTGTCCATCCTGGAAGTCTCCTCTCGATTCACCCAGAAAATACTGATTTGAAAATGATTCCTGGGCAGGTAATTATGATCATATATCCTGACATGTGTAGAGGAACTTTATTAAAGATATCTGTCACGCTGGCTTCTCTGCCCGTCTCTCTGCATGGACATGACAAAGTAGATCCATCAATTAAGCCCCAGCAATTGTATTTGGTGGGATATTAGCCAGCCTTTATATTTTCTTCCACATTATTTCACACATTTTTCACACATTGGAATATGTTAATGAGGAGGTCCAGACAGTTCCACCGATGCGCCCATTTCCAAGAAATGTTCACACACTTGGAGACAGACAGTTACTTTCGTGCAATGTCAATGCCCACGTGTCTAAAATCTTTACCTGACTGACTGATTCATTTTGCTTTGACGAGCTTTACATTCCAACTTGAAATGTAGAGATAGAGCTTCTTAAATAAAAAAAAAAAATATGAACCCATCATATCGACCCATCAAACTCTTTGCTTGCCTTGCTTCATGCTCTCCCAAAGACCTGCCTGTGTCCATGAGGTGAAACAATGCCTTTGTTTCACCTCATGAATTCTGCCGTATTCCACAACAAATCCTCTTCCACCAGAACACTGTTTGCACATCAAACTGTCCTGTCTTTAATGGGTCACTGTTAATCTCAGAATCATTTTTAAAGAGCAGGGAGATGAGAAAGACTTCAGAATCCTGGCAACTGATGCCCAAACCTAAAACCTAAAAAGAAAATTGTGTTTCCTTTTCCCCAGTCACCTTCTGTCAGTCTCTCATGGAGCAAATATAGTTTAGTTTATAATGGAAAATAAAGGAACCTTTACACAACATAAACAGAGTTCAATCTTTATCTTTCAGACATTATGAGGTTGACGGTAAGAAATTGATTCTCATTACATACTAGCTGGTTTAGCTTTTTTGCCAAATATAACCGTTATGAATGAAGAATGAAGGTAAAACAACTTTTTTAGATTGATCTGGCTTTTTTTTTTGCTTTTTTTCTTTTTTTTTTGTTGCATTCATGTCATTGAAAGCACATTACGCACATATTTGACATAAGTTGAGAATACAGCCAATAATGAAAAGGCTACATCCCTTGTTATTTTGTAAACCTAAAATCATACCTGGACTAAATGCGTTTTCTTGAGGATGGGTGCAGCCAAACCACAATGTGGGATAAGGATTTCCCTGTGTGGGTTTTAGGGCTGTTAAGGATTTGGTGCCATGCATTAGGATCCTATTCCTGTAGAAGCGTAGTTCATTGTTTCTATGTTTCTTTGACCAAAGGGCATTTTGCTTTTAATTTTAATCTAGAAAATAATGGTTTGTACGATGGCACAGTTAGTAGCACTGTTTCCTGCAAGGCAAGAAGGTCCTGGGTGCGAGTCCCAGTCTGGAGTCTTTCTGCAATGAGTCTGCATGTACTCTCTGTGCATGTGTGGGCACTTTGGCTTCCTCCCACAGCCCAAATAGATAACTGCTAGGTTAATTTCCTAAATTTTCCCCAGGTTTTCTAGTTTTTTGCCTCCGTGTTCTCATGTGATGGACCAGGTTGTCCAGTGTGTACCTACCTCCCACCCGTTGAATGCTGGAGGCAGGCACCATCCCCCCCATGATCCTGCAAGAAAAAAACATGCTAGATGATTGATGGATGTAGAAAATAATACAAAGATCAAACATCTTCTCTTGGCAGTCATTTTGGTGAATTTTGTCATATAATTCCCCCCCATATATCAGTTTTACTATGGATTTGTAGTAGAAACTGGAAAAGCAATGCCAATTTTTATCTAGATGATGACCATGAGCAGAGTTTGAGGATATGTTATATTCTTCTTTAAAGAACTAACTAATAGTTATTTTAAAGACATGTAAGAAAATTCTATCTGCCAAATTGCATCACTGTTACAGTTTTTCCCATCATGACGCTTGTAGATGAGAACATTTTTACTGCGAATCAGTCCTGAGCAGCTGCAGTTTAAAAGTCTTCATGGCAACCCCAATCAGAATCCGTGTCAGCCGAGCCCATGTAGGAACTTTAACAGAGCTTGTTGTTCTCACCGTCTCACAGATGCCTCGTTGTCATCCAGCAGCCACCCAACATGTCACGGCGGTCCGGCGCAGCATACTCAAGTCACTTCAGAGCATCAACCACCGAGGCCCAGATGTTCCTCAGCAGCTGACTGAGGGAAAGCGTGACATGTCCAGTCAAAGATGCAGCATCCTCCATGTTGGCCAACACCTGCCTTTACAGCTGCTCCGCCTCAGGTTCCGACTCGCTGCATCCACACAACTTTGGGAAGGAGGTGTTTGAAAGCTCCATCCAACAGTGAAGTTGTCAGTCTCGCATATGGCTGTGGGATTAGATGAGATGAACAATTTCATGTGGTGGAGATGAAGCGGAGGAGGGTATACAGTCTAATGTTTCTGTCCACACAAAAAATAGTTGATACTCTCAGTGCTTTCCTGTGTTTTCTATTTGTTTGGGCAATATTTAAATGCTTAGTTACTCCAGGAAATGCCTGATTCAGCGTAAGTAATCCACATTTGCTCGTGCATTTCTGGGCTACAAAACATTAATGTGTTTAGACACATTTCATAAATCTAACTCTGCTAAAAAACAAACAAACAAAAAAAACAATCAGATAAAGAAATAATATCAAAAACAATCCCCTTGTTAATAAAAGTTTTATTTTAAAAGGTCCACATTCTGTAACTTGAATGACTTCAGGTATTGACAATGCTCCAAACCAGGGGTCCAGTTCCTGTGAGCTACTATCCTGCAAATTTTAGATTTATTCCTTTTTTCAATACAACTAAATCAAGTGAATGGCTCGTTAGCAGGTCTCTGTAGGGCTGAGTAACACGCTGATGTGCTGAAGAAGGAACGTATCTAAATGTTGCAGGATAATAGCTCTCTAGGACAACATTTGGGCACCCCTGGTCCAAACCATGTTGCTTAAAATGCTATATCTGGACGTTTGGATTTATTATTTTTAGCTCCTGAAAAAATAGTTAATTCTAGGCATATTTTTTACAAGAGACCCAAGAAGAAGCACATTTGTCTACCTTTCAAGCAATGACTGTCTAAGACCATCAAAGCTCTAAGACGCTGAACATGATGCACTCCTTCGCAAGTAATAATTATCTTATTTGGAAGAGTTTTCTAATAAGGTTTGTTTCTTCATAAGGCTTTTAAGGAGGATTTTCAAACGGGTTGAGGTTTTAGAAATGCCACTCCAGAAGTGTAATGGTAGCCTGCTTTATCCATTCAAAAGTTTGTATTTTTGTGGACATTGTCTGGCCTAAAAGTTGTTGGACTGTGTCAAAACCAATCTGTAGATTGACGGAGGAAACCTTCTAATATGGAACTTAACAAATGAACAAACTTGACAAGTTTGTAAAGCAAAGACAAAATGAAGGAAAAGTAAGAAAGAAAAAAAAACATCTAATATGACATTCTGACATTATTCTGGGTGTTTGACTAAGTAACATTTTAACTGTTTCACAGTCTGATTTGTTGCTGTGCTGCTACTGGACACACTTTAAGGTGCAGAGTGGAAATGATCTGTTAAGAGTTCAGCCTATTTTGTTTTAGTTCTTTCACCCAGACGGTGTCCCCCTGAGCTGCTTGCTGATTGCTGCCTCATGATTAGTTTCGAAACATACTTTACATTTTAATTAATATCAAGAAGATCTTAGTAAACAAAAAGATGATGCAGAGAACATCAGTGGACGCATCCCCGTCATACTGAATTACAGAGAAGTAAAACGGGTCACAGAGATGTCAGGGTGGGGGAATGGGAAATAAAAACAACCATGTACAAAACTGCTGGGATATCGTCTGCTAGAGATGTGCAGGCAAACTTCATGCTTGACAGCAACAGCCAAAAGTCTGTGTCCATCCGTCCATCGTCATACCTGTTTATATATGCAGGGTAGTGATGCCTGTGTAAATCAGATTTTACAGAATATTGCAAGTGTTTACCTGAAGCTAAGGAAAACCCAAAATAATGTTGAATATTACATAAGGTACATAAGTTTGGCAGATTGATATGTGCTAACCTCAGATTATCTTTTAGTCTCTTCAGGATAGCAGTTGCTGCTTTACTGTAGTTTCTCTGAAGTTCAAACAAACTTTGGTGAGCTTCCTAATGCATGTCTTCCTGTAAGTGGAACATCTGAAATAGGTTGACATTTTGAGAAATGAGCATGTTTCCTATCAGCTACTTACACATGCCAAGAACAGAGCTGATATTAGCAGGCCATTAGTTTAGAGATAGTGGCGTAACCGCTGCTGGAGAGCCGCTTTTACATTAACGCAGCATGTCATGTGGTTAGTACAGTTTGACTGTTCTTCTGCCAGAGAAAGAACGCAGGCAGAGGCTCCCGTTTGTTTGGAGGATTGTACAAACTGCATGTCTTGCTCAGTAGTGGCACCAACGGTGAGTTGATTTTCTAAACACTGTTTTTTTTTTAAAGACATACCACACTTTGGATTTGTACATTTTTGGCAATTTCTTTTTGCCACCATTTGACACTGGATAAAGATTTTTAAAGCTTTAGAAAGTATTCTTAAATTTTACTGTACATTATTGGCATCTGTGAGACATCACAGTCACAAGAGATCTCTGTGGGCTTTCAGTAGATCAACTGATTTGACCAGATTTAAGATTGAGCCATTTACAGTACATCTGCTAGACATTTGTGGATTCCTGTTGTGCCACAAAAACACCACACCTTTGAGACAGGAACTGCGATGGACTCTATCATGGGGGCTGAAAATGAGCCCTCAAAAATATCCATATCCCTGTCAGATTTAGGTTTGAAGACATTATTTTAACTTTACCAACATAAAAGCTTCTCAGTGGAAGTAATATTGATGATTTGGAGTTGCCCAGCCATAAACCTGACTAGGATCTAACACAGAAGGAGCTAAAGATAAAGATGATGTCAGGAAGGCCTTCCAACCTCAACACATTGCAGCTCACCACATAAGAGCAAAAATTACTGTTTAATTATATTTCTGTTTCAGAGATACAACTAAATTGTCTTCATCTGCAAGGAGAAACTAAATCATAGTTGATGACAGTTTTTGGACATGAGCCCAGTGGAGAGTTAGTATGTAGTTTTATTGCAAAGAATACATGGTGCACTATTTTATTCCATTTGACTTAGATGTTTTTATTTTAATACATTTTTTTTATCTCTTAATATTTTTTTTTACAAATTATATCCAGGTTTCCATGGATGTAGCGTTAATAAAAGTTGATCTGGTTTTGTTATTTTTTTCATAAATGCATACCATCTCATTTATTGACTGGTCAGGCTGTTGGTCCAAACATTGACATAATTTCCTCCTCTCCCACACCAATTCCACCATACCTCCTCCCCCCCCAGTTTTTTTAAATCTGTGTCTGGGTTGTAAATTTCTTCCAATTTTTTCCTCCTTCACTCCTTCTATCTTTCCCCCCTTGTCTGAATTAATGAGATGGGGTTTGATCAGGGCAGCCAAGTGTTCAGTGGGAAATCTCGCAGCCCGCCTTGTGTCCCGTAATAGAATTTGCATCTAATGCATACATAAATCAAACATCTTTCTGGACATTTTCATATGCATAATGTCATTTCATCCTGTTTCTTTCTGAGTGGGGAGCAGAGCTGGGCTGAGGGTGGGGTGGAGGAAGGTTGTGCAGTGGGTGGGGGGGGTTATATGTAGGTGGCTGTGGAGGGAGTTGTTGGTGCAGAGAGGTTATTTTGTTTTCTGTTCCAGTTTCTCACTTTTTTGACTTTCTCTTAATGCTTTCAATTTATTTTGCTGACTGCGTATCCACGCTGTGAAGCCAAGCATCGGAGATCTTTGGGGTTTTGGTTGTCAGATACTTTTACTGAGAGAAAAGAAGGAGACAATACATGAGGATATGTGTGTGCACGCATACGCCTCCCTCTGTGTTTGTTAGCGCGTGTGTCTGAGGCATGTTGATGGGTGTTCAGACGCAGCAGAGGAGGCTGCTTCATCACATCTACCTTATTCTTGGGGGCTTTGTTATGTAAATGCAAGAAAAAAAAACTAGCAGATTCAAAGTGCTTTTTCTTCACAAGGAGGCAGGAGATAAAAAAAGAAGCAAGTGACAAGGTGTCTTGATTGTCCTTAGTGCTTTGCTGCTCCCGCTCTAACAAGGCTTGATATTGTAGAAATTCTATTTGCAACCGGCTCCATTTGCATGTCTCGGACAGTGCTCATGTGCTCTAATAACTCTTCATCTGCAGGGAGAAAGAGCACACTTACAGATATGACTGTTACGTATAGTGGAGTGGTTGTGTGTTCGATTTTAACCAGAATGATTCAGATTCTTTTTTATGTTGGATAGACAAACAATTTTGTTTTATTTTCCAAACTAAGAAGGTGAAGACTAAAACAGCATTCATGCTTTAGGAGCCAATTTAGCAGAAATAAAATTCAAACTTGTATTGTAAATTTGAAAAAGTAAGAGATTTGTTTAAAAAAAAGTTAAATTTAGATACGGATTCATGACAAACTGAGTGAAATATTTTAAACATGTATTTCTTCAAGGAAGTTCTGAATTTGAATCCCAACCTGAGATCGTTGTCCATGTTCTCTCTGTGCATCGATGGATTCTCTCCAGGTACCCCAACTTCCTCCCACAACCCTAAAACATGACCGACAGAGTAAATTATCTCAGCAAATTGCCCTTAGGTATGAGCGTGTGTGTGCATAGCAGTCTGTGTTGTGATCGAGTAGTAACCCAATAAGGGTGTATGCCGGCTCTTGCCCAATGACCACTAAAGATGGCCACCAGTCATCCCTGCAGCCCTACATGGACAAGCAGTTAGATTGCTAAACAGCAGAGCTAAACTGAACTGAATTACTCAAAATAAACCTCTCCTTACTGCTTTATCAAAGGGCATTGATGGAAAATTCAGTGGAAGAAAAATGTGGTTACAAAAAGGGCAACTGTAAACTCCACAGAGAATTGATATGGTCAGGAAACAGTCAAACTGTACTAACCACATGACATGCTGCGTTAATGTAAAAGCGGCTCTCCAGCAGTGGTTACGCCACTATTTCTAAACTAATGGCCTGCTAATATCAGCTCTGTTCTTGGCATGTGTAAGTAGCTGATATGAAACATGCTCATTTCTCAAAATGTCAACCTATTTCAGATGTTCCACTTACAGGAATACATGCATTAGGAAGCTCACCAAAGTTTGTTTGAACTTCAGAGAAACTACAGTAAAGCAGCAACTGCTATCCTGAAGAGACTAAAAGATAATCTGAGGTTAGCACATATCAATCTGCCAAACTTATGACAGAAAAGTTCATCAAAGTTGTGGAAAAATCATTACAAACATGTTCCGTTGAGCTTAATATTTCCATCAGTTCATGTTTTCATTCGCATCGTATCAACCCTGTTCACCTCTCAGCATGGTCAGGCGATTGAAATGGGAGAAAGGTAAAAATGGGAACCTCTCCGCCTCTCTTCCTCCCATCACTTCCTCCCACAGCCCTCCGTATGATTGAGGTCAGACAGAAAATTCTTCCCTGGCCTAACTAATGTGATTGCATCAGAGCAATCCCCTTAAACCACATCACAGACCTGATCTGCATACTAATTGGCCCTGCTCCGTCCTTGACACAGACCTTGGGAGGAAGAGGCCTTCAATTCCCCCCCTTCAGGGTGGGTGAGGAGGGCGTGTGTATATGAGTGAGGAGGAGCAGAGGGGTTAGAGGAGAAGAAAAAAAAAAATTCAACGTCCATCCATTGCTTACATTTCCACGCAAAGATGCCCCCGCCCTGCATAACCTCCTCCCTGCCACATGGTACACCCAGCCCCGCAACCCTCCTCACCCCCCATCACCCCTATCTTCTTTCTCTATGCATCAATGCAAATTATAACAATGGCCGGGGCTTTATTTGGTGGGGGTAAGCCTGCGTGACCTTCTGTGACGGGGAGCAGCAGAGACAAAAGGCCATTTTTCTCTGAATAAGCACACGGACAGCAGCATCTCCCCATCCAAGGCAGGAGGGAAGGTGGTGGAAGGGGGGTGGTGGTGACAGATAGGGGCCAAATCCAAAAGAGGAAAATGTGGGGATTTTTTAAAGTAAAAGAGGGCAGAGTAGAAATGAATGCAGGCCGATGCAGAAGGATCTGTAGGCTGTGGCCCCTTTAGAGGCTGCAGCGCCGGGCCAGACAACAGAAAAGACGGGAAAGATTTACATCTTTTATATTCCTGTGCAACCGCAAATGTCTGGGACTGTAGGGGAAATGCATGTTTTAAAATATCTTTTACTTTTAGTTGCAGTGATTTTGTTTTCACGTAAACATTTTTATGTAGTAATAATAACCTATTCCTCCGTTTCGCCTATGCAACTTAAAACCGACTGCGCTGAAATTAGTCATCGTGTCATCAACAGGATTTCAGTTTACATCACATTTGCATCTTCGCTTGAACAGAAGAGATTTATTTGCAGGCAAAAATGACTGCATTTTTTTTTCCCAGATCCCAAAACCAAATTATTCAAATCAAATGAAGGCAAGAGTTTATTAGGAAGATTGTAGATTTTTTCTTTTCTTTTTTTTTTTTTAAGCTTTTTGGCCTCCAGTGGGGAAAACAAATCACCTCCCAGATCACAAGTCAAGAGATGTTTTTGCGGTGGAGCTATATTGCCAATGAACTGTTGGCAATTGTGAGTCCTGAATTATTTTGAGTGACCTCATTCTGAACACTTGACATGTTTATTATGAGTAAGGCTGCATTGCTGACAATACAAAGAAGATATGTGACAGTTTTAACAGAACAGAAAATGACCATCTAAAATTCAACTGATTCTGGTCACAAGCTTAAATCTCCACTAAAAAAACACTTTAACTTGTGTATTTGGTCCATGATGTGAAATATGACCCTTTGTGTTCAATCTGTGATAATACACATCACATCTTTTTAGGTAGATTGAGCTATGAAAAAGTGTTAAATCTGACTGTTCAATTGTATGTAAATATATAGATGGATCTGTCATGTATCACGGACATTGAAGCAACTTTTAGATACATAGTGTAATTAGTAAAACACTTGTGGCCGTATACAGAAATGCAGTCGAACAGAAATGTTTATATTTCCCTCCCTCTAGTTTGTTTCCACTTCCTGTTTTTCATATCCACAAGCACCATGAATAGTTTTGATGAATGTCTATTGGACGTGGAGAGGAATCATTTACTTTGTACATTTTTCGCAAGATACCTACTTAGATTGAGAAATGGCAAAATAAACTCCAGGATGAAAATTGCAAAGTTGTTCACAGAGGAGGCTTTCTATAAAAAGGTGTGACATTTAAATTCATCAAAGTCTTTTCTTGCCTTCTATAACTAATTTCTGCATTCAGATCAACTCCGAACAACATATGTATTCCAGTGTTTCTTTTGAAACTGTGGAGTTCAATTTGAGGTCTTTTCTTTCAGTTTTTCTTTTTGGAAATACTCTGTTTTTTTTGTTTTGTTTCTTTCTTTTATAATTCCAAGAGACCTCAAGAGTCCGAGAAGCGGCAGAACGGCGTCCTCATGTTAAAGTCTCACAGTTGCGGATGTGAGATTTTCTTTTTTCTGTTGCTACTCTGTGACATAATTACAAAGAGCAGCATTTGGCTGTTTGGTCCATTTTAGATTAGCTTAATTTGGGTTAGTTAAGATTATCGATTTGCTACGAACATAAGTTGAAACATAAAAGCAAAGCAGGAGCAAATTTTATCAGACATGGAAAACAAACTGAAGGTAAGTGAAAAGTTATTGTCAGAAAGTGAAGACTAAAAGTAAAAATACATTGTTCACATTCCCCTTTAAATTATAACATTTCCTAAGTCATTTTCATCCCAAATAAAACATAAACACTCCCATCCCAAATTCACAAGTTCGATATATTCTGTCTTAGTTTGATATGATAACAACCAGAGTTTGAATCCCATGTGGCAGAGCAAACCTCACTGCACTCCATCCTCAGCTGTATATTTCTCCAAAATAACTTTTTAATGTCATATTTTAAATGAAACCATGTTTTGGCTTTGTTTCAAGCTATCACTCAAACTATTCTATTGAATACACAAACTCCTTTTAGTTGTACCAACTCACTGCTTTTTAAAATTCACTTTCACCCCCCAAACAAATCTTGGTTATTGTTTCAAAGTCAATTCTTTCTTGCCTTGACCATAATGTTTGAAATTTTAAATCTGGCCCAATCGACAAGTTTCAAAGTTTAAAATAAATGCATTAGTTAATTCCCTCCTTCCTAAATCATTTAAAATAACAATTCCTCTTTTTTGTGTGTTATGTCAGTAATGGTCGCAGGTTTGTTGACAAGGTGTTACCCCAGACTTCCACATAGTAACTAAACTCTAGCATGCTACTTTTTCCAATGTTCACTTTTGCATGTCTTACTTGAGGTTTCCAGTAGATATTGTGGTCTCCTGTTACCCCCAGAACTGTGTTTATATATTCTTGTGAAATATACAAGCTATCCATAGTTATGTGTATGTTCTATCCCACAAATAAACCTTTCTAAATATTAGTTTGGTTTCATTAAGATTTAAAGATATCAGTTTCATGACAGCATTACTGTTGTAACATCGCCAAAACTTGCTGAATATTTGGCTTTGAACAAAAATTCTTTATTGATATACAAGATAAAGTTTAGGACCTAAAACTGATCCATGTGAGACACCACAAGCAACCTCAAAGACTCTATGAAATGCTGCCTATTTATAACCTGGCTTTCTACCCAACTTCCTAAATGTCATGACATATTGTGTCTACAAATATTCCTGTCTTTTACTTTCTTCTATTTCCTCTCTCATTTCCTTTATCATTCAAGTAGACTGATTGATACCAAAACCATAATGAACGTCTATTAAAAATGTGTTTTTCAGTTGAGTTAGCATCTGAATAAATACTTTTTTTTAAGTAATTGACAAATTCTCGCCACTGGCCTATTAAAATTACCACTATATCTGTCCAGAGTCTTGTAGAAATTACATGTTCTATGCTTCTTTAAGTATCTTCACTGTGGACATGTAATTTATGTTTTTTTTTTTTATTTATTTTAATAAGGATAAGTGAAAACAGAGAATATTAGCTGTTCCGTTTGGGACGGAGCTTTTTGTCTCTCCAGCTGTTCTTATAGGGATCATTTTGTCTGAGAGCTCAGCGGGTTTAATCTAGCTCCGATAATTTCACCACGCCTTGTAATGGGGTCCCTGAAGACAAACCTGCGCCTGTTTTCACGGAGCTGGAAAACCTTTTAACCAACACACCATCCTGCGCTGAGCGGGAGCTATTTTAGCATCCCGCCTTCTGCCCCTGGGACCAGACATTACACAGTCACCCCCCGCCAAAGCTTCCCCACACAAACAAGAACCCTGCATCCACGCGCAGGCCTCAGCCTCATGCACTTCCCCTTAATGTCTGGCAATTTGCCAGGTTGTCACTGGAAAAGTAAGTGTTGATTTCAGTGGCAGAGGTACGCAAAGCAGAAAGGAAGGCAAACTTCAGAACAATGAAACACTCCTTTGGAGTTTATTTTTTATTTTTTATTTTACCTTTTCTTCCTCACCTCCTCCTCCTCTGGAAAAGGAGAAAGGTGTCAAGTTTGTGACAAGTGAATTGTTTTTTTTCTCCACTCCCCCGCCCCCCGTGCTGTGAAGGCGTCTGCGATGGAAAGTTTGGGGAGTTGCGTTCGTACAGATAGTTTGACCTACTTAGGTTAACGCTGCGGCTCCTGCAAAAACACACATGGAGAAAATTCATGCAGGGATTTTTTTTTTCTTTACCATAAACTAAAATCTAGATATTTTCTATTTTATGTCTTAATTATCCTTCAATTTTCCATAGAAATTCTTCTCTGGAGCAAAAAATAAATAAAATAAAAATACTTTCAAAATGGATCAGGTGTAATTATTTTTAAAAGGTTTAGCTTTCCTAATTATGGGAATCTCTTGTGTGAATTAGGCTTAATGTGATTTTTATCCTGTGTGCATTAGAACAAACTGCAGAGAGAAATCTAATGATTTTTCTTTTTTTTTTTGGGTGCATGGGTGGGGACATCAATTAATAACTCAAAACCAGAGTGTTTAAAAAAAAAAAAAACAGCTACAGCAAGATAACACATTGTTCATGACCTTTAAAGTAGGAAGTATTTCCACAGTTGAGACATGAATATACTAGGGTAATCAAAAGTGCCCTCAGTATTGCTTTAAATATCACTGTAAAACTGCAAAGCTGCTATAAATTTACTGCGTTGTGTTTGAATTTCCCTTTTGAAGTCTAAAATGTCTAAAAACGGAAATGTACAACATCTTGATAAGACTACTTCTTCTTTAAAGACATTAATCCTGCAGGTATCAGGTGATGAGTGAAGAAGGTATGTTCCAGCAGGCCACAAGCTGAAGTAAACTTTAAACACAGATGTTGCTAATTGAAATAAAAATGAGAAATTAGAATCTAAAGTCATTATAATCTTACGACTGCCTCAGGCTGCTTCGACCCAAACTTGTCAAAGCTCATTTGTATCTTCTTTATGCATGTGAAAGTATAATATTGTCGACAAAATGACGTGACAAAAAAAGAGAGATCAGATGCAAAGATTTATCTGAACCCAAGGAGAGATGATTTATATTCAAAAACACACCTGGAACAGTTTAATAAACTGAAAGTGTTATTTTTTTAAATGTTATAACACCTGCTGTTTTCCACTTGCTAATTATTTATAAAAATCATTATACATGCTGTCTCTGAGGTACTTCTCATGCAAATTATTGTCAGATGTTTTTTTTGTTGTTGTTGTTGTTTTTCTTACCTAAAGTAAAAGAAAATGTACTTTTATTTTTTTTTCTTCCATCTCTTATGTGCAATGATTTTAAATATTTAAACACATATAACTGCTTTAAATCAGCACAAGGTTCCTTCTGAATTAAAAAGCAAAGAAGCTGCAAAAAATAGTAACACTAATAAGATTTAAGGGATCAGATCAGATGAAATAATTATTAGGTGTGATTTATAACTGTATCTGTGATACCAAACCATTTAGAGTTCATAATCATTCATTTCTTCTGTCAAATATCAGACCAATCATTTTTATGTCTTTCTTTAAATGTCAAATGATTTTTTTTAAATCTGAAGGATAAAAAGTCATGTCAAATATTTTCTCTTAGTAATTAATTTCATATCATGACACAATGTGGAACGAGACCAAGAGAAACTGCTGTTTTGCCCTGACGATGAACTTGAGGTTTCAGTTTCCAAGCCTCCTTGATTGTTTTCAGTGTTTTCAGCATGTCGAGTCGACAGCTACCAGGAGGGCACACCTTATAGCAAATTCACCCCAACGTACGATTATGCAATGGTCAGAGAAAAGACAAAACCCAAGAGCTCCATCTCATAATCTACAGCTCTGAGTAAAGATGTTAAACCTTAAAGTTACAGTCAGGTCGTGTTATTTCCATATGAAAAATAATCAAATCCCCTGCAAACCCAACAGAGTAACAGGAAAAGGAAATAATCAAAGAGTTATAATGGCCCAGTCAAAGCCCAGAAAACAGTTTGGATAGAATATTGTGCCTTAACATAAATAAATATTAGCAAATTGAAGCAACATTGGAAAGAAGAGTGGACCAAAATTCCTTATCTGTGATGTAAGACTCTTAGGTCAGGCATAGTTATTGGTACTAAGGATCATTAAATAATTAATGGGAATTATTACATATAGCATTAAGACTACATGAGGACATATAATAATGTTTAAGAGTCCTTGTTTGAAGTCTTTTTGAAGGTTAAATGGTCACACTTTTTCAGCTACAGAATGCATCTTTTTGGTTGTGGCAGGCCGATCAGACCTCTGATTGGTTCTGAGCGTCTTCACAAGGACCGGCGGCGCTCTCCTTCTCTGTTTGTGTTTCTGTGTTTCCTCCCTCTACCAGCAGCAGGTTTTGATGTCCCATTAAAGAGGCCTCGCAGACATCAGACCAGTCACTCAGAAACAGAAAGCGGGACTCAGGGGACACGCAGGATGTTCATCATTAGAATTTGGTGCCACTCACTCAACTCCTAACCACTGCGGTGGAAAAAAAAAAGAAATATTAAAGCACAAAAACATCTTGAGAAATCTTTGGGTGGAGAAACAGAACAGGGAATGGCTCAAAGGGAAGGGTGGGGACGGGAGCGTGGAGAAGGCGGGAGGGTGCACTTAGAGATATTTAAAGGCGAAGGAGATGGGCTTTGTTAAAGATGCGATTCCCCTGGGTTCCCCTTGTACAGGCGAAGGGATCTGATAAGCACGACGCTCCTGTTCCACAGCATCTCCTCCTTAGCTGGGGGGCGGGGGGGATTGGATGGTGTGTAATTATACTGCGAGGGCTTTCAGGGCCCTGACATACCTGTCACCTAGGAAGGAGAGTGATAAGACATCTGCATATCTTTTAGTTCTTACTTCAGAATTTGGAAACTTGTCCTTTCTCGTTTGTCTCCCGCGATTGTGATTTTCCTTTTGTTTTGTTTTTTCATTTCCTTCTCCTTTCACTTGCCTGAAGAAGCTTGTTTGAAAAGTTCACGGTTCGTTCACGGCTCTCGTTTGATGACTTTCAGGAGGAAAAAAGTGGTAGCAAGTGAGGAGCTTTTGATTTGAGAAATGGTTACTAATGAGAGGAGATGATCATTGTGTGAGTTGTCAAAGATTCAAATGTTGTTTGAACGGATTCATTTTATCTTTTGCACAATAACAAATTAAACTTAATAAGCGACAGTGATAATCCGACATGAATCCTAATACGAAGAAACAATAAAGGATATAAAAAAGTGCTCTTCCAACTTGATAAAAATCAAAACATCCTTTTTTTTAGGAGTTGAATAAACCTACCTATCTACACAAACCAGAGTAACAATCAGAAGTTTTCTTCCTGCTCATCATGGCTTTTTCACCTGCAACAGTTTTTTTTTTTTAATAAAGAATAATTGGATGCACAGGTTTGAATTTATTCAAGGATTGTCTATAATCCACTCCAGAACAAACATAAATGTACACCCACACCAATAATTGGTTAGATATCCCTTTTCAAGTTGCATATCAATCACAGGCTCATTGCATAATTCTGGTTGTTGAAATTTACTTTGTCGGAGTTTGCTTTCAAACACAGTTTGCAAATCTTCAAGCTTAATGCTTACCTAATTTATCCCCTGAAACCAGTTTTTTTGGAATCAGTGCTCACTTGGAGTGAGCACATGTCCATGTTTAAAAATATCAAGCTATTGATGTAAGGTGAAATTGAAATGTTTTAGGGATTTTCATTATTCCATTTGTTTCTGACAGTACCAGCAGCACCAGAACAGCCCTACAATATGATCAATCAATCAATCAATCAAATTTTATTTGTATAGCCCATTTCAGCAGCAAGGCATTTCAAAGTGCTTTACATAATTAAAATGCAAACAGCATGTGTCATAGAGTGATGCTACAATGGTGCTTGTAGCTTTGAAAGTCTTACCTTGACACCTGTCACCTGCTGACAAGTTTTATAATATTGTGGCCAAACATGTAGATTTTCGTATCATCTGACCACAAAATTTGTGTCTGGAAGACATTAGGGTTGTCCATGTGGAGAGCTGCAAATTTCAGCTGATTTTGAAAGTGGTTTGTCTGCACTTAAGCCCATAATGTTGTTGTGAAACTACGGACAGCAGCATTAATTAATCTTTAACCACCTTCCGTTTCATTGCGATTCCTCGGTTGTTTCTGAGCCTCCTCAGCCAGGACTCTTCAACTCCAGTCCTCCAGTTTGTTTTTCAAACTCTATTTACTGCCTTTTCAGTGTTCTGGTTATTAATACATTTAGTGAGTGCTGTGAAACAAATCCTTTCATTTGCTGGTCAATAGAAAGCAATAGCCGCACTCATCATCTGTAGGTGTTGAACTTGGAAATGTAAGACATTCTAAAACCTTCAGCACCACATATACACATATTTCACATTTGACATTTTGGAGTCTGTATGTAAAATGCAACCTCTCTGGATTTCCCACAATATTTTCAAACTTGTGCACCAATGATTGCTTAGGATTCAATGCAGGATATTGTGTAATCATTCCACCCTGGAGAAAGAACAATTCACTAGAAGTCTGCTATTAAAATTAAATTCTTACCTAAGAGGAGAGGGGACCGAAGTGGATCTGTATGTTATGTGGAGTCAAGCTGCATTCGAAGGCATCTTAGCGAGTGAGTCACATCAGAATCTGAACTTGTGCATTAACATTTATTCAGTTCAGTGATGTTTTCGAGAAGTAAACTCTCCCTCCTCCTTGCAGCGGCCAAACAACGCTTCCCTTCTTAGGTTTGTTAGAAACAAACAGCTGCATGAGAGTGAGCTACAAGTTTCCAACAATTGTTGTTTTTTTTTTTTTGCACGTACCAGACTGTAAAGTGGACCCCTCTCTGATCCTTTTCATGGCTAACAGCAGGGTAGAAATGTTACATCTCAGCAGCATCTCTTTACACATTCAGAAAAATGTCCAGAGCGAGATTCCTATCTTAATACCTGAAGTTGGTGCAAAACGAACTGTAATTTTAATCAAATCTCGGCCTCATCGGTGTGACACCGCTGAGTGCCGTTGAAGCTTGAAATCCATGTTGTTGGGGGCTGTGAGAAAGGGACTCAGCGGGTGGCGTCTCACAGTGTAATTATCCCTCACTTACAGGTATTTCTGTTGCCACAGTCATTATCTTCCCATGTAAAGAGGAAATCAATTTGTACAAATGTATATGAGGAGTGGGAGATGGCCTGGAGGAGAAGACAACAGCAGAAGAAAGGCCTGTTCGGAAAAAAAAAACTGAGGATAGATAGCATTTATTGGTCTGCGCGTGGGGCTTGTTTGTCTGTTTGTTCGCCTGATTGGCTGCAGTTAGGGCGACGGTGCGTTGGACCGAGTAGCTCAATGAAAAATGCGTCTTTGAATCCAACTCATTATTGAGTTTTATTACTGTGTTCCAAACAAGAGCACGGCATTTTTTTTATGGGCTTAATAAAATACAGTCTGTGGGGCAGCTGTCCACCATGGCTCCTCTTTTTTTTCATGAGATTATAAATGTAAAAACCTGAGGGATGGAGCTCTGCAAAGGCACGTTCTTTATCCACACTTCTGTGGCTGCAATTTATTGCAGAAAATGGGTGAATCTTAAATTACATTGGTACATTATGTAAATGACCAGTTTAAATTTATCTTTTAAATTGTTAGTCTATTTGAATATGTCTTTACTAGACACAAGAACAAACATATTTTTTGGGAGGTTTTTTAACTTGCCAGCTTTTTAAGTCAGTTGAAAAATGTAATAATTTTTTATCAGAAACATTATTTTAAAAGTTTCATTTAGCATCCCTTTTATTTAAGTTAGACATTTTAATCTTGCATGACCTTAGAAGATGATCATTCACTTTTAAATTCTCCCTTTTGTTTTAAAGTTTGAAACAGCCTCATCCCTCCTTATCTGACTGAGCTTCTCCCACTACTGACCCAGGTCTTCTGACCAGCTGCTTCTGATCACTCCCAGTTCTAAGTATAAGCTTACAGGGCAAAGGACTTTCTCTATTCTGCCTGTTTAATTCAGGATACATTGATTACATTGACAAGATGATTTCGATGAAGATTTTTCCTGAAGATCCACAGGTCAACTAGCAGTGTTTTCTGATCTGGAGAACCTTCGGGTATGGCAATAGATGCTGATCAAAAACCTCAAATGACCTCCAGATCCAGCCAGCACTCCTTTCCTTTCCCATGTAGCCTGCTCAACTGGACTCTGCACAGGCAGTAAACTCATCCAACAATTTGTATTTGTTAACTGTTTGTGTTTTGGCTCTGCAAAGCACACTGAGACCAACCCCATAACCGGAGGATTGGACAGTGTGGTGACGGAAAGCTGCCGTCTGGCTTGGTAGTCCAACAGTAAGGCCACTAACTTAATTACAGCAATTAAGGTCAGCCGACATTCTGGTCAGGAGATATAACATCACAGTCCACATACACAGCGGCTCTAACGCTACAACATTACTGTCAGTCTGTAAACCCGCTGTCCTGATCAGTCAGGATTAATTGCTAATTAAGCAGCCGTGTTTTCTTACCATATTTGTCGATGTTGAATGAGTTGAATGTCCCGTCATAGAGGATACGCGACTGTCCTTCTGTGGTGGCCGGCCTAATTAGTCCCATTACAGAGAGGTCCACTGGAAGGACGAAGCGGCGATTCCCCGAGGTATTCAGAACAAAACCGAGAAATCACTGTCAAACTTATAAACCATGTAGCATTTGGTTAAATCATATCTCATTTGGTTGCTTATGAAAAGCCTGGAAACTATGACCCTTCAAACTGGCCACAAAGGACATATTTTCTCAAATGACCGTGGGCAAATTGACACGACAAATGACACTCTAAGGGTGTCCAAGTTGTCGACAGAGAGTCAGATGACTTCTGTCCAGCAGCTTTGTGGTCTAAACCCATTACATCCATGATAATGAGGACAAACACTTTGCTGATGCTCCGTTTGGCCCCAAAGCCCCACCATAGGGAAAGCACAGCTCTTCGGACACTTGGCACTTCATGTCAGAGCAGTTCACTCAGTGAAAGGATTCCGGGTGAATTTTAATCTGTGACTAAAGCAAAAACAAATCAGAAAATGATGTATGAAGTATTCCACTGTAACGTAACTCCTTGACACGTTCAAGATATTGTTTTAGAAAGACTGAATAAAAGGTCTAAACGGACGTTATCAGTTAATCAAACTCATTTTTATAATTGATAATTAGTCAATCATGTTTATTCTTCTTTCTGTTTCTTATTATAAAATGGACATGAAAAAGAATGCACATTTTAATGAGGCCATCATCTTACAACTTTAAGCCACTGTTAGGCGTCCCAGTCACTGCTTTCCTTATTGGCAACAGGTTCTCATATTGATCTTCAAAGTTGGTAAATTGCATAAAATGTGCATCGACTGCAGTCGCTCGTCTTTTTATTAAGTACAATGTACAATTAACCTCTCAGACTCGGTCAGACCTTAGCTTCGGGGGCGTTAATGATAGCTCGGCGTGAGGCAGCTTCCTATTGTGTGATGCGTTTTTAAGGACCTTTTCTGGGATCCTATTTAAGCTCCTTCCTACTCAGCAGCTGGAAACTTTTTGTGGTTTTGAGGAAACCTGAGGTTGGCAAATGAGGAGGTATTGAGAATTTCTTATTGTAAGGTACTTTCATTATTTTTAGCACTGGTACCCTTTATTTAATTTCCCTAATCCAATTAGAACCATAAGCTAAAGTCCCTGGGTCCCAGTGGCAGAACTTTTGTTTCAATGTCACATCAATGTGGAAAAGGAATAGAAAGATTCCCAAAGTTTAGCTCCCTTCTATTTGAACTTTGTTACTCTGGAAATACAAAGGATAGTTTGAAAAAGAAATGAGGTACATTTAAGGTAAATAAGCCTCAAAGACTATTGCATCATTTTTTAAAAGATGATAAAGAACAAAACAGAAAAGAAGTCATAAAATTTTACTTGTTTCAACAGTAGTACAAACAGTAATGGTGCTTTGTACGCACTGCTTTTTCTGAAGAACCATTAATGCTTTTGTTTCTCGACAGCATACTGAACATCGTGTTCCTAGTAATTACGGCATGGTGTAATCTCTTTGGGAAGAACTTCGAAGGCCTGATCGTTTTTGTGTTTGCATCAGAAAGCAACTGAACAAAATTAAAAGGTTCCATGAAGTTTAACTTTTTCCCTCCTTCTCACCTGACCTAATTACAGCACCTCAGTGGCTGCTGCTGGAACGCTTTAGCTTTGGAGTCCAACACGCTTTCAAATTCCTGAGTTATTCTCAACACAGTTATTTTATTTATTTATTTATAATTCTGAAATGTTCCTCTTTGTTTTGCAGCCTCGGTTGTAGCCCTCCGGGGACGCTGCTTGTTGTAGCTGTTGGAAGGCGGTTGCTCTTTCTTCACTTTGGTTTGAAAAGGGAACAAAAATAACTTTTGCCGTGGCTTTCATTCACTGCAGCTGTGGAGACATGATTTAACTGAGCAGAACAAGACACTCGGTCCGGGGAAAAAAATAAAATAAAATATGCTCTGTGTGGAGTAAACACAATCAGCTTTGACCCTGACTGAAACTGATCCAACAGTCTTCTGCTCAGATTTACCGAGATGGTGGGGCACACAAAGCCCTGACTATTGACATATCTGTTTTTGATCTGAAAAAAATATTTAGCCATTTCGTTAACATTTGAGTAAATCAATCCTTTAAATATTGTCCCAGAAACTGAATAGGTTATGTAAACAGGTTTATGTGATTCATGCTGCAACACGCTTGTCAAGCTTATCCGGAGGAATCTTCCAACAGAGAATCAATTTGATCTAAACACACCAGCATTCCTCTAATGATCTCCTCCAACTACCTCTATTAAAAAAACAAGGTGCAGAGCAGTGAGCAGGTTTACCTTCCAGTGTAAGAAAAGTTGAAACATGTTTATTTCCTGTGACCTTATAAAAAGAGGTTTCATATTAATTCTATGATGTTGAAACTGAGCCTTTAAAAATTGATGTCTTTTTTTTTTTTATTTTATTTTTTTTGGAAAAAGCTTCTCAATCTGCTTTGATTATGTGAAAAGGGAGCGTGATCGAAAGTTCAGTAAGGTGTGGTAACTTATTACCTTATTGAGGTCCTGAGTGGCGCTTCAGGTAACTGTTTATCCATAACATGGGACCCACACACCAGTGTGTCCTACCCATTGAACATTTGAAGCCAGAATGACCATTATGGCCAGATTCTAACCCTACAGATGCATCATGAATCCAGCTGGTTATCAGACAAATGTATGCTTGACTGCCCAGAAACTTTTTTTTTTTTTTTTAAATCTATTTTCAACATCACCATCAGCACATGCAAAGAAGCTGCACGCCATAAAGCAGCGCTGCTGTTTGTTATTCTTCTAAAGAGTCCATGTTTTTCTGTTGTGGAACAGGATGGAGTAGGAAATGTTTTGGAAATTTCATTCAAGGATGGTTTCTATTGATCCACTGGGAATACAGATGAGACCAGTAATGCTAACCACACATAAGGAACAGCACATGGACACCTCCATGTAGGAATGGATGTTACAAAAATGTTATTTTAACTGGTTCTGTAATTGTTTCTGTTTTTTTTTTCTTTTTTGTTTAGTTTAGTTTTTTTTTACAACATTTGTACAACTTAAAAAAAAACACATCAAGTGAACTGAACACGTTGAAGTAGAACTGCTTGGCTGCACCACAGTACAGAAGACAGACAACAGAAATTCATCTCGGTGACATCTCACACAAACTAAACCTAATGACTGCATGGTCAGGTGATCAGTTTAGTGTCAAATACAACTCAGGAATTAAGATCGTCTGCTCAATCGAAGCGCAGCAGCTGTTCACAGCCGCGGCTCCCTCCGAGGCGATCTCCTCAGAGCGCGACTCACCTGCGAGCTCGCTCTGCAGGAATCACACCCACCGTCTCTCTCCTCCGCTGGTCCAAGGGGACACTCTTGTCCTTCTGCGCAAACATCATCACTCACACGTGCAGACATAATGGACACGCACACACTCAGTCAAGGCGTAGAGGAGATTTAGCTGGAGTCCTGGAGGCTGCTGGGGTTTGCCAAATCTGAGATAATCTGTGTCATTCATATTGTGGTGCCTGACACAAATGATCTGATAATTCACATGTGAAGTGAATTAACATCTGTTGTTTGAATGTGCCTAATGTGTTGCCATTCATCAATTTCACTGGATTATACTGTTGACCAGAACACTTGTAATGCGTAGGCATATTAGCAGGATTTTGGTTTCTGGTGGAATTGCTTTACCTGTACAGAGCTTCCAGGTGTGAAACAGCCGCCTGAGACGAGGCCTTACGACCTCGGCACTGACCATTGCTTTTGCAGCATGCAGCCTCATAGATCTTCCATGAATATGATGACTGCTGTAAAATGCAAATGAGCCGTGTTATTTATTTATTTATTTTTTTGTATGCAAGCATTTTCATAACGAAGAGAAAATGCAGTTTTTATGGAATGGGAGGGGAGTAAGGGTGTAATTTGTCTGATGACAGTCGACTGCCATTTAGTGAAGAAGGGAGAAGCAGGGAAAAAAAAAAAGTTAAAAACTCTGTAACGTGGTGTGAATATTCATCCATGCAAAAATACACGCAGATAAAACTATTCAGGAGCAAATGCGTTCGATTCAATCAAGCCTAATTCTGTTTTGATAATTGTGGGTGCTGGGCGTCTGGGCCCGGCTCTGCGGGGAAGCTGTGACTTGTGCACAAGGCTGACAATGAGACTGGGTAACAACAGCTGCTGTATGGCGGGTTAGCTCGTGTACCTCGACGCTAAAGTCTTGTCAGTCACATTTCCCCTAATTAACGAACATCTGCTTTCCATTTTCGGTTACACTGCATCACCAGCTTGTCTCATATGAATTGCCGACTTCTGACCTCCCCCGAGGAAGGCAGAAGCTGTCAGAAGTACCCACCCAATACCGGCTACCATTTTGTGTTTTCCACCGCAGAGGCCTGGAGCCCACCGCAGGGAGAAGAAGAGGGAGTAGGTGCAGGCGGGTGGGAGGGCTTTTAACCCTTCGAGATTCCTCTTTGAATCTTCCTCTGGGACAGCCAGTGCAGGAAGTGCAGGGTTTGTGTTACACAGTGATTGGCTGATGTAATCTCATGTGGTAGCTGCCTGGTTCTATCCAAGAAGGACCTGAAGTCTTCCTCCCACCGTCAGAGCTGGGACCTATTCCCAAACAAACTTATCCAATTGTATTATGTGTATTTGTGTCAAAGATTCATCTCTGTAATGATTTAAGTGTTTTTTTTTTTTTTAAAAAAACCCATTAAAGGTTATAACGCACCATATGTGTCACCATGGCCAAGATGAGAATTTTTCAATTTTATTTAAGCCAATCGTTTTAAGTTTCATGAAGCCCCCTCATCCTGTCTCATTCTAATCACTAATAATCAGATCATCTTTATGTCAGTGTAGTCTGCTTCTCAGTAGATTTTTTTTTTTTTACATTCAAATCATGGTATTTAAACTTTTTTACTTTAGATTTTTGTTAAGTAGGCAATGTAGGAAAGGGAGGCCATAATTTTCATGGTAGCGTAACCGAAAAGTAAGGGGTTCTCTGAGATTTTTGTAAGCACTGTTCATTCATTATTGGACTAGGAGAAAATCTTCAAATAAAACTCATTTAGATTATTTTTCCCTTTCTGTAAGATAGTTGGCCACCAAACAGTAACTGGGGCTACACTTCCCACGTGGCTTCTCAGAAATCTGTACATGAAAACACAGGAATCTTTGTAAATCTTTATTTAGAAGGAAAATGGATGCTATTTAAGAACAGAGGAAAGACGTGGTAGAATGTCTGACCTTTGGGGTTCTTGATCAAATAACATGCAGACTATTGTCCCAGATTTGATAAGCTGTTGTAATTATGGATGAATCTTACTTGCAAAATGACTAGATCCTACTACTTCCATGGATCAAAGTGCCTAGAGGTGTATAGGGCCAGTTGAATGCCAAAGTTTTCCAGACAACCACTTGTCTGATGTTTCACAGGACAATGAGTTGTTTCAGAAACATAGGACGGACTTTGTCAATTATCTTAGTCCGTGCAATTGAAGACAGAGTTTTTTGATACCAACATATACTGAGAGAGAGAGAGGCAACAGCAAACCCACATGGTTCCTCAACTATGCTGAAGTCCACTAAGAAAGCCAAACCCCTTCTAAAGAAGCTCAAACTGAAGCCAAACTTTTGGTTGTTGCAAGATAAAAACAACAGTAATAATAATAGAATAAAAGTACATTTTCTTCATCAACCCAGCTTTTTTCAGGTACTACGATAAACCAAGTAAAACAGAATTTTCAGCATGCAACTCATCACCCGGCTCTCACACATTTGCAAATATTCTCACATCTGTTCTGTAACGCTTGTCATTACAAATGCCCAAACTCGTCTCGTAATGAGGAACAGTTTAACTTGTCAGTAACGATGTGTGTGGTTGACAGGGAACATCTAGACCCCCCAAGCAAGATGTTGCACATTAGTAACAGACTGTCCATGTAAGAGCCGGATTTTCCACATCCCACAAGACAACAAGTTTAAAAAGAAAAAAAAAAAAAAGACAATCTTTCATCTGGCTGCTAATCACACATTTCAGACTTTTACACACTCTGAAATATTTAGCGGCAGTCCCTCACCTCCTGATTCGTTTTGGAAGTGAGTGAAATCTCGGTGGGTTTCAAAACAAAAGGGTAAATGATTACATTTAAAAATAATTAACAGATGGGCACAGGCTGGGGAGGGAAAAAAATATGATTTTCTACAAATGATTGCATTCTCTCTCCCCTTTGGTGTGAAAGTAGATTCAAGAACACTTTTAAATAATTTGTTCAATTTGTTCCACAGCCAAAGAAATGCAGCTTGCTGAAAATTCAGATTCATTAAAACTTAATTAATATGCATCATTATGTAAATGAGGTTGCAGTTAATGAGTTCTTAAAAGAAGCCTTCCTTAATTAGTTCACTTTTAATGGCATCATCATTTATCTTTTTTCTTTGAAGCCGAATGACGGTACGGAAGTAGCCTCTCCCTAAAGTACTCAAATTTTTTTGCATTTATACATTATTCTTATTTTACGAATTTATATGATTAAGGATACGTTTAGGATACAAAGTAAATTGGTGGGAACTTGAGCTCCTGCATTTTATTGTAACTAAAACAGCCACAGAGACGGGAAGAGGATGTTAAGCATATACGTGGAGATTAAGAACAGCGATCATCATTAACTTTGCTTTTCCAGAAATTCTCGTTTGACATTATGCAACATCTGGGCTGGTGCAGCATATGGAAAAGCATTTGTCTGAAGGTGAAGGCCATGCTGGTGAGGCCCCCCACTCTGTTTTATGTTGTCATGAGTGTACCTCCACTCCTTACTGATGAACACTGGCATTTGATCTGAAAGGTATTCAAACACACGCTCCATCTTTGTGCTTCCAATAAGACGAACCATCTGTTGTTGCCCAGCCCGCCGTTCATTAAATCTAATTTTCTTCAGCAGAAATCAGGTTTTAATTGTACACCTTGTTCACTGGTTACCTTGTGCTGGGAGTAATGGCTTCCTCTGTGAGATGGGAGGGCGTCAGACTATAAGCGAGCTACATGAGAGATGGATGGATGGCCGATTGATGTAGACTCTAGAAATCGGGTTTGCTCAATGAGGTAGTTTTTCAGCCTGGGAATGTGCATGAAGATTGCATCAATGCAACATACAGCAGCAGCATTATTGTTAGCAGCAGAGTCTTATTGGCACCTGACAAAGAAGAATGTGTGAAACACGAGCTGGAGATTTACATCAGCATTGCAGCAACTTCTGTGAGTCCTAACTCATCTGAGAAATTCCACATCTCCAACATGACATCGGTGCTGAAGAGGAAAATGAACCACATTCTGCAGATCCCACCAAGGACAGCTTGTGACGTTCATGAACTCATTCAGGAGTTGTGAAATACATCCGCAAGGCAATAAAGAAAACTTTTACACCTTTATGAGAAATGTTAAAGTCACTTGGTCTGAATATGGAAAAGTGAATAAGAATTATGGGGGGGAAATATGTCTCTTTGAACACAGAATAAGTTTACCAAAACATTTTTTTCTGAATTAGATCCATTTTTATTTTCAGAAAAAGCTGTATTACTTAAAGAGCTTCTCTTTAAGTAATACACTTTCTGACCACTTTGTCAGGCACACACTATTATTGCCAGGTGGGAGCCTCTTTTGTCACACTGACAAAATATCAGTGACAGATGTAAGATCACAACTGAAATATCCAAGCATTTTCAGCTAATCAGTCAAACAAAAGCTTAATGAGGAATAAAATGGAACAAGAACTTTATAAAAATGTTTGTCCACTTGAGTCAAATATTTGAGTCTGCTGGAAAACTTATGGCAAAGAGGAGCAATCATATTTAGATTTAATTTCTGAAGTCTCACTTGCCATATCATTACCCATTCACATTTTGGGATCCCATCGAGTCATATTTTGCTTGAATTACTTCACACAGACAGATTAGTTATAAAACGACAGCAGAGAACATCAATATAATGCTTAAGACAGAACCTTTAAATGTTCCAGATTTTCCCAATATTCCATCAGTACTGTCATCTCCTCACTAATCTTTTCACATGTTGCACATTTAGAATGAAACCTCCTGTGCCACGGACCTCAGAGTTGATAAGCTGTTAATGAGATCTGTAAAGTTTTGCAGGGTTACAGGAGTTCAGTGAGACATATGTTTAAAAAATGCCAAGCAACAGGTTACAAACCTTCATGACATTTATAATGAATAAAGGTGTCGTGTCAGTCACTTGCTGCCACTTTTAAGATGTCTTATGTCATTTAAACTTCAATAACATCACTTCCTGAAAAAAACATACATTCAAATCTATCCTGAAGACCATCAGCTATGTCTAGCCTACATCCCCCACCGTCTACATGGATTATTTTAGACCCACAGAAGCATCTCCTGTTAAGCATAGAGAGGTTCTGGGTTTGCGCAGATGACACTGGGGCCATCCTTGATCTGATACCACCCACCAGATTCTTCAATCTGCCAGCACCTTGAAACAGCTCCAGCAAACAGATATAAATATGACTTACACTCGCTGCCCAACTTGTTTCATGGGCCAACTTCACGTTCCACTATTTCTTTCTTATGCTTATTTTTAACCTAGCACAAGCCTAGCAGAGGAAAAAGTCTTCCTTTGTGATATGAGCTGTTTGAACAGCCTCGAGTGGTGCGTGGAGGAGATGGTTTTAATTGCCATCTGTGGAACAAAATACCTGGTATGTTAACAAGCGAGGATAGATTTAGAAAGTCTGAGAAATAAGAACAGTTCCACAGTGAGGATTTATCAACACAAATAATGGGAATGTTAACATGCAACTTCTGCTGTACACTAGGGGAGCTCAGTTAAAGCAGTACATAGCAATGATTTGGTCAACGGTAAATTCATGACAATTTGTGATTCTAACTCATAATTAAAATTGTAAATGCTGTTTTTAAAGTGCTTGAATTATTTTTCTGAGTTTAGTGTTTTTTTAACATTGAATATTTTTTCCACATAAACCTGTTGACACAAACTACATTTTCAAAGAATTTTCTAGTCTGACTTCAAACATTTAACCTTTTTGTTATTCTGTGTATTGTTTGTTTGCTAGGAACAGACACAGGAAACACAGACCAAGTTATCCTGATGTTTGCAGCCATGGCTACTTTGCAACACCTGTCCCTAGAAAGACATTTAACAGTTGATTTAAATGAAGAGTTGAGGTCAACAGTGAACAACAAAATTATCAAAAAAATAAAAAATAAAACAATGTACTTAGAACTACTGAATCAAAACAATTACAATATTTTAAAATGAGTACAGTTTTGGATAATCTATAGATAATTAATCCTTGATGAGATCATTTTAGGGCAACCATTTACGTCAAACTTACACAAAATGGAGAAACGGGTCAACGTTGTTTGACAACATGAAAAATCACACTGAGCAACAATTCAGTAACTACCTTCTTTCAGACACTTAATATTGGAATTAAATTTTGTGGAAAGTTATAGGCGATAAAATACTTAGGAAGTAAATTCATTAATGCAAAAGAAAAAAAGCACATATGCACAGTACACTACATCAGGACAGTTGCAAAACCTGGAACAAACATAATCCGAAATGAAGCTAAAAATGGAATAATTGACTGAATAAAAATGGGAAATTAAAATCTGAAAGACAAGCAACTAGAAAAGAAGAGGTGGGAATAAAACACACTGAAGCAATGAAAGGCAAATATAATACAGTAGTTATAATATCAACAGTCAGACAGCCTCTAAGATGTCTATAAGGCTGAAAAGGGAAAAAAAGGAGTGTGAGGACGGTTTCTACTATATTGACGGTTTGTGGCAGTGGCTGCCTGGACTCGTCTCAAGCTGCACAGTTTTAATCTTGTTATGCTCTGAATCCTTGTCTTAGTGGACTAACAGCAAAAAGAAGGAAAAAAAAGTGACCTGTTTATCTACATTTCACGAAAATCAATGTGATGGAGACAGTAAAAAGCCCTGCAGCGTGCAGGACATAATGGAGATGATCAACACAGCCGATGTGACGTGAGCCCCGGTGCCTCCTCTCTCCTTGGACTCACAACTGCACTCAGATTAGCAGGCATGTCCGTTTAGCGTGCGGCTTCCTCGTCTCTGCTGGTTGGACGGATATAAACAGAGGTGACACGCTGACGTCCACAGAGCAGGAAGAGAGGTGAAGTGTGTCCCAGGCAGAGGAGCTTCAGGCCTGGAAGCAGGCGGAGCAGCTGGAGGGCAGACGGAGGAGAGACTGAGCTGGCTGAATGCTTTTTGACAGCTGGGATGTCCACAGTTTGACCAGAGCGTTTAGGAACGTCCTCCCAGATTAGCAGCAGGACAGACAGAACGAAGTGATGGACCAGAACATGTTGTTGCTCTTTTGCTGCTTTTTGGCTGATGTGTTTGTGTCCCAGGGACAACAACAAGTTTTATTTAACAACTTTCTTCATGATTGGTTGACTTCCCTGAAGCTCAGAGTTCATCCGTCGTGATTTAAAAGTTTGCAAACGACTTTGCAAAAAGAAAAGTGTAAAAAGGTTCCCAGAATATTCCAGGAGTAATGTTCTTATATTCGGGGAACAGTACTGATACTTTAATTTGGTTGAGCATTAGGATCTGTTTTCACTCGTAGAAACAACATTGGACCTGTTGGGGGAGAATGAAATTCATCTTAGCTAGAAAACTGGAATTCTCCCTCTGTTGGGAAGAGTCTGCTTCAAACAGAGAAGGAATGGCGAATGATGACAGCATGAAGTAAGAAAATGATTGATTGATCAAAGATTTGTGTTAAGCAAGAGCTGCTACTGGATTAACTTGTTCAGCGTCTATGTTCCAGTGTAGGTATGAAGTACGGAAAGTGACTAACGCCAACAAGATCCAATAATAAGATGAAAATATGATGAGTTCCTGCTATCCTTTGCTGATGTGGTTCATCTGAACAGAATGGTCCCCATTGCCTCCCTTTGGAGCTTTCCACAGAACGTCACTTTGGGGTAAATCAAAATAAAATCAGTTATTAATTGCATGTTGTAGTTCCGTAGATATCATATTTGAATGTCCACCTGATAGTTTTCAGCATTTAGATGCTTTAAGAAAATGCAGCTAGATCTTGGTTGACAAAGAAATAAATAAAAGAAGTGATGCACCGAATCATCTGCGAGTCACGTTGGTTCCCAACATATGACTGCTTAACATCATTAACATTGTTCAGATGTCCAAGTCAAAAATAGAAAAAAAGAATGGGAAAACAATATGGAGAAAATTTCAGCCCAAGTTCAACAGCAAATTTAAATGCATTGATGTCCAGTCAAAGATTATTTGAATAATTTCAAGAAACCATGCAAGAACGAAGGTCAAAATTCAAACTTCCTATTAAGCTATCTGAATAAGACACAATGGATTTGTTTCTGGAACAAGAGTTGCTAACAAATAAAATCCCAATCAGATTCATTAAAGTCTCTTGCTGTAACTTGACATCACATGGAAAAGTTAAAAAGGTATAAAAAAACTTTTGCACTGGTGAAGGTGTATTTACTTTTCTGTATTTTTTTTTTTTTTTTTTTTTTTTTACTTAGCCTTATTTAATTTAGGGCATTGATGCCTTTTAAATCCACCGCAGTCTTGCAGAAAGTTGAAAGTTTGTTGAGTTTTAATTTCTGTCGCTTTTCCCCTGTGGTTTCTGGTGAGCACATTTTTATGTTTGAAAACCTGAAGTCACGCAGTTTGGTGCAGCAGGTGTAATCTGAGCCACGTCTCTGTGAATTGTCAAAGTTCTCCGTCGAGTGCTGAAATCAGCTGAACTATTTCCTGTGCTTGAAGTCCAACATCCTGCCTTCACCCTGCAGATCTGCCACCTCCAGCTTCCTATTTTCTCTGCATCTAAACGCAGCGTGTTCGGCAGTTGGCTGGGCCACGTTGCAGGCTGTATTTAGAGCAGCCGAGCGGACCGGCGCCCCCCTTTGTTCTGAGCTTGATGAGGAGGAAACCCTGCTAGGCTGCGACGAGTTCTCATCATCACCATGCATCTCTGCCAAGCTGCTCGGCCCCGCTCAGAGCCGCTGCCGCCGCCGCCGCAGAGCAGGAGGAGGAGGAGGAGGAGGAGGAGGCTGACTGACAGGAGAGGAAGAGGGAGAGATCTCCATCCTTCATCACTGCTCGACTCGGAAGGAAGAGGACTTCTGTAAGGAGTGGGAGCATCATTAAGGAAAGGGTCCATTTACTTCGGCACCAACAAAAACATAACTCCAGCAGAGATTTCCAAGTGGGATTTGGTATTTTTCACTGTGCGAGTCAGGCAGAAGCTTGTAGTTCTGATTTTAGAGTTTATGAGATCATACAGCAGTCGCCTCATAATAATGTAGGTTAGTTTTTAATCATTAAAATTTAGGAGGGGACGTAAATATTTTATTTGTATTTAAAGAGCAACATTTAATTACTCGCTGATGACATAATGAAATCTATTTTTTAAATCATCCTCTCAAATTTTCTGTAATTTGTTTTAAGTTGATTTAAGTAAAGAAATTAGGAAAAATATATATTTTGGAATGCATTAAACAGAAGGATTGGAGATTAAAACATTGACTCAGGTGTGTAATTTTGGCTGCATGTTTATGTGCCAGTAAGACAAAGGAAATGCACTGATGGATACACAAATATACAGATAAATAGATGCTTAAGTAAAAAAAAAAAAAAGATTTTGAATCTGAAACATGAAATACTTATTTAAAACTTTACTAATTTAGATTGCATTGTACATGTTATAACTACAACCTGCACTTTATTCTGTGTTTATCTTTCATGTTTAGTAGTTTAGTTTATTTTCTGTGTTTCAGGTCATCATCTTTCATCTGTATGATGCAACAATCCATCCGTTGTTTATTCCCTCTCATCCTTCCAGGGTCACAAAGGACTGGGGCCTCTCTCCAGCAGTCGTGGTCCAACTAAACTAAGTAAAGTAGATAGTATCTACATTATTAAGAAAATCCCCACTCTGGGACTAAAAGCACAGATTTTTTTTTTGTATTATATAAAGAAAAGTGTGAAAGATGTATTTATTTTTTATCATTATTTCTCACTATTTATATTTAGGTAATGGGAAGGAAATTCACCCGACCATGCTGAGTGAGAGTTGTTGTTTTGTAAGGTGTATTGTTAGATTTATTTATTTATTTGTTTATGCAGCTTTAGATACCTTCAGCTGCATTCAGAAAGTCAAAACATGTATAATTCTGGTAGCTTTCTCATTGCTAAAGTTCTATTTAATTAAACTATTCTTGCATTGGTCAATCTTTTTTTTTCATTTTTTTTTTCATTTTAAACCAGAGTTAAGCATGTTAAAACAGCAGAATAAAAATGACGACTGAGGGGCTAAAATTAAAAACCTTTAGTGAAATCTGACATCTTTTCATGATTCTCACAAACATGCAAAAGCACAGATATATTATGATCCGCTGTGATGTTCAGAAAAGTTCAGAAAACAACTGAAGCCTGCAACAACGACATCCACAGTCGATGTCAAACCCATGTTTTTTTCTTCTTTTACATCGTTCTGCACCAACAAAGCAATTTGTTTCCCCAGAGTGTGCTAATTTCTAGATTTCACAGTGCCAGGTGTTACGGCTGCCAGTCATTACATGAAAATCAGCAAAACCTTAACCACGGTGCTTCATCCCCGCCGTAAAATGCACCCAGCTCAATTCTCTCTGATTTGGGGAGTGGGGAGGAGGGGTTGTGGAGTGTCTGTTTTTTTGTTGTTTTTTTTTACTTTAGAAAAAAAAAGAAGAAAGAAAAAAGCAGTGACAGACAGCTCTCCTGATTTTGCACCCTGATGAATGAGACAAAGATCCGCAATGTTTGATGAGTTTGTTTCTCCTTGCATTAAGCGTTAACCTTGCATCTCTGCAGGATTTATGGGAAGAATCATTAAGGAAGCAGAGGAAGGAAAACAAAACATCACCGGTTGATCTCGGGCCAGGTAGCGCCACATTTTGAAGTGGACACAGAAACTCTGCATTTGGGTCAAACAACAGTGCAGAAAAATGTTGCAGTATGTTTTTTGTTTTTTTTTTCATTTTTTACAGAAACAACAGCCTGCTCACATGCAATGTAAATATTGGATTTTCTCACAAGTGTTGCCATGAATTATTAAGTGTTTTCCAGAAACATGGTGGCATTTCTTTTAATTCTCTGGCATTATGTGATTAACTTAAAGATTTCTGGAATACAAATGTGCTCTGAGGATGTGCTGGGATATATTTAGAGCTGTTAATATGTGGCATTAATTATGCACATGTATGTAGAATTAATTAAATCAATCAGCAGCAGACGTAACTGAAGAAGAAGGCGGTAAAACGCGCGTCTGTAACTGCCGGAGGGTTTTTTTGTTTTTTTTTTTGCTTTCCACGTTTTCAGTTGTCACTTCTTTTTTTTAACACATTCTGATTTGATTTAGTGACTTCTTAAATTAGGCTTTAATTCCACATGAGGAAAAGAATAAAATTAAAAGTTTCTTTTGATGATATGAAAATTATTCCACTGATTTGTGTTTTTTCTTTTGTTCCTTGCATTATTACCATACGATAAGTGTGTGCCAAAACAGACTGATTTATTTTAAGGAAATCCACACTTGATAAATTATTTAAACTTGCTGAGATTATCAGTGTGTGTGTGTATGTGTATTTGGGCGTGTGTGTGTGTGTGTGT
>NW_006799993.1:1612506-1798302 GCF_000485575.1 Poecilia formosa
TATATATATATATATATATATATATATACACAACCTGTTTTCCTGAAAGAATGTATCGTGGATCTGTTTTGCGGCCTTAGAACAAATATAAATTTTACTTAAATCAGGTGATTTTACTTTTTGCGAATTTCACTCATCAAAACAGTTTTCTCTGAATTAATATAAAATTATATTAGGGATAAAATGGCTTGTTCTTTTAAGAAATGGATCATTTGAATGGCTCTTTGAAGTGAATGCGTCATGAAGATTTGGTTTCCTTTCAAAGAGCTATTAAGTTCCACCACTAGCTTTTAGTGCTGCTACTTTTACAAGTCTAACATTTTTTTTGTTTTGTTTCGCTGTTCTGCGAGAAACGTACCGTAACTTTAAAAGCACAATTAAAAGCATAATATCAATACATTTGAATATTAAACTTGATTTTAAATTGCTGCATTACAGCACATGTGCTGGCAGAAGCAGTTGCTCTCAGTTTTGTCTGACTTCTAGTAGTGTTAAAGTATTCACTTTTGAAAAGAAAACGCCTGCAGCATCAAGCTCCGAAACATGAGTCAACAAGGGAAGCTGCTTCTGCTGGACAAACATTAGGAATTAATTAAAATGAGCAGAGGTGTATTTAGCTTTTTGCTACACGCTAACAAAATGTTTGAGGCTCCAAACTGGCAGTCTGAGCCAACAGCAGTGGATATATGTGAATTGTAGCCCACCCTCGCCCATGCATGCACCTCACATAAACACAATCCTTCCACGCACGCACCGACTCACATCCTCAAACAATAACAGGGGAGGCCCAGCTGTTTGGGCCTCCACACATGGCCAGTAGAGAGGCAGGGGAGTCGAGGTGGCCCCCAGCAAGTGTGCTTAGTGGAGGGTGAAGAGATCCACGGAGGGTCCCTGAAGGCTTGGGGGAGGTTTTAGCAAATTATAAGTTAAAGCCCCATGTGTGTGTGTGTTTGCGTGGAGTACGTGTGTGTGTGTTTTATCTGATCAGGGTTTAATGATGGCTGCAGCCTTGGTAATGAATGAGCTATTACCCAATGAAATCTGAAGAATGCTTGGCAGCGGCTGGCTGAGTTGGCTCTGAGGATCAGGAGCTGGTTCCAACATGCAGCGCCGATGCCATCGTATTTAGGACCAGGGCTTGTCATTATAAGAGATGGGGGGCTAATATGCTCTGGTCCTGATTGTTTGATCATTAGTGCGCTGGCTTTCACTCAGACAACTGTTAGCTGAAAACTTAGTGAAGCACGTCAAAGCCTTTCACGTCAAAATACACAAGTCAAAATGTCTAACTTTCACATGGATGATCAGAAATCAGTTTGTGTCGTTTTCTAGCCTTTTGCGTCTTTTAAACTGAATGAAAAAATTGTCTTCTCTACTGAACAGAAAGGCCTTGGATTTTTTTTTTTTTTTTCACAAACATGGGTGTGTATTTGCAGGAAAAGGGGGCGTGTATATTTGTGCACGTGAACTCATTCACACACATCCACATGAATGAGTGTACTCTGAGAGAACTGGCAAACCCGCGCTGCACAAAACGCACAGGATGAACACAGCGTCTCGAAGCATAAAGTTTGCTTACTTTGACAATGTCATCATACTGCCCTCTTTTGTCAGTAAAAGTCAGAGAGCAACAAAAAGCGCTTCTCTCCTCCGTCACTCCTCCACATTAATGAGGGACTTTTTTTTTTATAATCTGCAACCTCTACCATATAAAAGTGGGGACAAATGAGAGAATTTTCCACAACTTGAATTAAAATGCATCTGTTGATCGCTCTGATTTGAATAAAAGGCCTGGCTGAGTTTCAGCTTGCTGTAATTGTTAATCAATATCTTATTGAGTTTTTCATCCAGCCACTAACCCGGGTGGCTTTACTGATCAATCCGAAGCCATTCTGTGTCAATCATGCTCCTTCGTGATCATTTACTACCAATTGTCAACTGCAGCAGCCAAACTGTTTATTTGTAAGTGCTTCAGTGCAGGTAAGCAAACATTTGAGTTTGTTAAAACAAAAAACAAAACATGTATTAAGCGATTAAACAGCTATAAACTGCTTCTGAATTACACCTAAGATCAGTTTGTGTAGGTCATTAATTCTGGTGTCAATTCCATAATTTACATCTTTATATCCATCTAACCACAGATTTAATAGTCTCAATAAAGCTTTTCACAATTTACTGGAATCAAAATCTTTTAGTCTTTTAAAGGCACTTTTGTCCAGTAGAACCAAGTCAAGATTTATCCAGTCACATAAAAAGAATGTGTTTAACAGAGATGCCAGCAACTTGAAATGTTTGGTCATTTTCCAGACAAATTACCCGGCTATCCAAAAAAACATTTTAAGTATGTTTTGCTAATTAGGAGACTAATAGAGATAATTTTAGCTGTAAAAAAAAAACAACATTGTTGAGCTGATAGATCAGTCTGAACATGTCTGTACAAAGAATTAATGAATAATAAAGATAAAAATGAAGCTTTCTGCTACCATTCAGTCATTTTCATTTGCACACTTTAGTCGCTTGAATATCTAATAAGAGCAAAATACGTTCAAATAATTATGAGAAATTGTAATCATTTGTGCAAAATCAGGTTATTTTTCTTCCATACACAGCAAACCAAACGTGTGATTTTTAAGAAAGTTACATTTAAGATTTATTTATAAACAAATAAAATAATTAAATAACTGTGACAAAGGAAGAGTTGTTTCAAGGTGGTGTCATTAAAATAAATATAAGAAAAAATTTAATATTGTAAGAACTAATTCAAATATTGAGGAAAATAAGAAATAATGTTGCACTGAAGTGAATCACTGTTTTCTGAAGGCAAACACTTTGATAAAGTCTCTGTTTCTATTCCCAAAACTGTTAACAGTGTTTGAGATCAGCACCCAAACACACTCAGTGAGGCTAAGACCTGCAGTTCATTTCAGACACATGCTCTAGGTTTACTTATGAATCCACAGCTAAACATAGAATGTTATCAAATGAACAAGCCGTTCTAAAAACTCTAATCAAAGTGTTCCTGATAAAACAAGGACGGAGCGATGCATGTTTTACTTTCTTCAGGTCAGATCGTTTTACCATATGTACAGAAATCCAACTCCCTGAAAAACCGAGACATACAGAAAGTCTTGAATTCTTGCAATCAGGAAATGATTTTCTGCAGCTTTCAGCTTGATTCCTGTTGAATCAATTCAATGTTATATTGTGCATTTGCTGCCTATATTGTGCATATAGCAGCAACGTCTGCTGCTATAAAACCAGCAGACGTTTCTCTGCTGGTTTTATAGAGAATAGCTCCCCTGCTGGACTCCTGTGGTACTCCGCCTCAGCTCAGTCAGGCAGTGTCGGTGCTGCTGTGAGTAATTTCCACATGTATTATTCTGAACCAGAGCAGAGAGGAGAAGAGCTGGATTAGAGCCTTTTATCCAGCTAAACTGTGGCGTCAATCAGCCGAACCTTTAAACCAGTCGGAGGCAGGATCGCATCCTGCTCTGACGGACGGCTCCTGGAGAGGAAGGGAGGCCGAGTTGTGCCGGCTGCGGGGTCAGACTGCTCAAACCGAGGTGCTCCAGTCCCGCCTCACAGATCCAGTTCACAATCTTCTTATTGGTCACTGCTAATACCATCAAAAATCCAGTCCATCCTGCTTTATCCACTTACAGGGCCAACTGAGCTGGCTACCGGGATTAAAGCAAGTAAATCCCAAAGGGGGAAAGGAGTGAGAGAACCGCTGAAGTGATTGTGTTTTAGGCTTCTCAGGATCTCATCTCTTGTTCTGATTTGGAAGAGAAACTTGAAAGGTGTAAAATCTGATGCATGTTTCCTGTTTTGCTTCCTTCTTGTTACTGTTAATGGAGTGATGAAGAAAGCTCGCCCTCCTCCACCTCCTCCTCTTCACAAACACAAAAGAGATGGAAATCACTCAGAATGAAGGCAGGAAAAGTAAAAACTCACATCCTAAAAAAAAAGAAGAAAGAAATAGAAGTGGTTCCAGTAAAAAAAAAAAAAAAAAAAAAAAAAGACCACAACCCTGAACTCACTTCACTGAGGAACAATTTAACCTGTAAAGACGTCGTTAATTTCTATTTTTACACGCTGCACACAATCGCAGCATCTGAGCCTTTTATCTTTGTCTCGCTTTATTATCTTTCTGTGCCTGAGTTGGTTTCCTTCCTGCACACATTTCTTTGTATTCCCTGCATGCAGAACACAAGCAGCGAATGGGGACCAATTCATCCAGTTAATATATCATTGAGGTTGTTTTTTTCGGAGTCAAATCCTCATAATGTCTACAATTTGATTTTATTCTTTAACTTAAAAGAAATATTTAGTTTTTCTAATTCTTTCATTCAGTTATTTTCATAATTTAATATTCAAAAATCTGATATTTATAAACATCTCCCAATTAGAAAGACATGTCTGAACTATTAGAAATCCTAATTTCATTCTCAGATCCAGATTTTACACCAGTTTTGTCTCTTCTTACAATTACTTCACATCCACCTTTGTCTCAGTTGAGCTGTCAAAATATATATTTTTTTCCAGATTACTGAAAGCATATAATTTAGAGATCAAACTGAGAGGGAGAAGCTGATTGTAATATTTATATTACCCTCACCCTGCAGCAAACAGATTTAGAAAAGTGTTTTTAAAAATTACAGGCTATCTCACTCTCAGCACAATGGTTGCATTTATTTACATAAAATTAAATAACTAATCAATTAATGCATGTGGTAACATTCGTCTAAGCATATTTTTTAAGTTCTCTTGTCTTTATAACTAAAATGTAAACAATAATAAATCTGCATGATGTCGCATATTTAATTTTTTAAATACAATTTCAAGAATCTGGTGCAGTATTTTAAGAAACCTGTCCAGGTTTTCTGCACACTGAAGAAAAAAAGTGAAGGAGAACTTGTCCTATTACATACATTTCCTCTGTGTCTTTTGTTGTATGCGTAATATTACCTTCTCCTTTCTAAACCAACTAAACCCTGTTTGTGTTAAGGGACACACACGTTTTACTTCTGTTGACTCTCATCTGCTATATGCCTGAAGTCTTCAATGACCTAACTACCAGCAGACGATGAATGCTGCCATCCTTAAGTCATTCTGTAGAACCAAAAAATTAGATAAGCAATTTGGAACAATTTGTCTTCGCTTCCAGAAATACGTTGTTTTTGAATATCCAACATTACATGTGTGTTTTTTTGTGTGTATATATATTGTGTGTGTGTATATATATATATATATATATATATATGGTAAATTTGAATAACTAAAAACAAAATATAATTTACTGTGACATACAATAAATATGTTAAACATTTACTTTAAAGGGGCAGTATTGTGTAAAAAGTAAAATTGACTTTTTTGAGCTTTGCATCATGTTTTAATATTATTATCTCATCAAAAACAAACACGGAGTGTTGCTTTGATTCTTTCATGCATGTTTGAGGAATCTACTCTAGGGAGATCCCATGGCAACCACTCAGCTGTGCAAAACTGGAAACCTAGCTGGAAGGCAGTACTAGGTTCACAGAGTAGCCCTCCCCCTCTCAGCTCCTTCAGACTAGCCAGGGGTAATTAGCAACACCTGATGGAACTGAGCATCTGCTGAGCTCATGACAAGAGCTAATGCTCAGTGCAACGCTGGTAAAAATGTAAACTGGTTAATAGAGGAGCCATGTTGTGATGATTTCCTGAAGGCAGCATTTCAGAAGTTTCTTTAAGAGACAGAGGCCCAACTTCAGGGCATTATCTTTGGAAGTAAAACTTCTTTTCAGTTATATTTGGCATATGTAGCATTTTTATAACAACTGCAGGTAACATAGTTACTTGATTGTGCTATTAAATAGCACCACGTGCCTGGAAAACACATAATACTGCCCTTTTAAAAGAAAGCAACAAACCTGGCTAAGTTCTGATTATAGTCAAAGCATCACCTGACTCCATTGGAACCAGCTGCAGCTGCGGGATCTCCTGCCTCAGCGAGCTGCAGTAGGCGTGCAGCCCTCTGTGCGCGGCCAGCAGGAGGCGACAGAGCCTGCGGTGCCACGTATGAGCTCTCTGCAGGCAGTTTTCACTGGGCACATAAAAGCTTCCCTGCGGATACGAAGCACAGCACAGAAAATGTGAGCCGCTGCGCGTTCAGCATTCAGCTTAACGACGGACACGTTCACAGCTTTACAAGCTTCACTGCAGCGACCTGCTGCCAGCAGTTACAACCATCCTGTTTTCAGCACCAAACACAGTCACATTCATTGTTTGAAGCACAAATGGAAACAAATGGACCTTAAACACACGGTGTGTGGTAAAAGCAGATCGATACGTTTCAGTGGCACGTCTCCTCAGAGAGTTCCCTTTATTGCTTTTAAAAGGTTGCCGGCATTACAAGTCACCACTTGTTTAAAGGAAGAGGAATAATAGTAGAGCGTACAGCTGGTAAAAAGAAAAAAGATTATATTTTTAAAATAATATTAGATAAAAACTGAGAAATTTGTTTATAACAAGTAGAGAAATCCAAAGATTTCTCCAAGATTTTCTCTTTGAGCTGCAGTGTAGATTTTATTCCACTAGATGGCGTTCTAACAGAGAATAAAACTGCTTTGTGCCTCACCAGAGGAATTTACTGCATACATTGACTGTCAATGAGTTTTGATACATCAGAGCCTGAAGGGCAAAATTGCCTTATTATTTTTTACATTTTACTTGCAGCCCCACTAGCTTTCATACTTTATTTTACAAACACAAAATTTAATGTTTGTCACTGAGATTTAATGTGACTGACCCTTCAGCAGCTCCTTTTCCTCCCAGCATCTCAATAAGTACACCAAAGCAGCAAAGGCTCTTTTTTTTTTTTTTTTTTTTTTTTTACATATTTACACCTAAAAATAACAGCATACGTCTGTATTCTGTCCCTTTAACTCTGTAATTCTTAAATAATTTCAACTGAAACCAAGGTCAGTGATCACCTAACGGGTAACTAGAGTCAACCTGCATAATGTAAACTCAGAGTAACTTCCACCAGGTCAGTGAAGGCCTCAGAGATAGAGATAGAGGTGACAAGTAACAAAGTGAAAGTACTTCAGTAGATATTCAGGTATCTGTACTTTACTTAGGTATTTATTTTTCTGACAATTTTTTATTTATTCCCCTTATATTTCAAGAGAAATGTCTGCCCTCGGAAAGTATCGATTTTTCATCCGCGAGTATCGATCCGTTAAACCATAGGGGTCTGTAGCCTTATAACTCTTTTTAAGTCTAGTTTGTTACGGCGTAGCAGCAAGACTCCGCCTCCCTCACTTTCAACTTGAGCTTAAAGTGCACATTATAAACTACACACCAGTTTTTAAATTGTGTTAATAGGCCAAGAATAACCGGAGTTATGCTAAAATTAGTAAACCATATTTTTCCGAATGTCAGAGAAATGTCAAAAGCGCCGCTTTTTCGTAAAAATGTACTGAATCGTAGCGAATTGTATCGCTCAACAAATATCGTGATGCATATCGTATCGTGACCAGAATATCGTATATTGTATCATATCGTGAAATTATTGTATCGCTACACCCCTAGCACTTACTACTCCTTATAATCTCAGAAGTGCCTCATAATTTCCATGATGAAAACAATATAACATAAAAGTTGAAGCAAAAGAGGAAAAACATACCAGCACGGACAGAAAGCATTTTGCATCATTGAAAGTGAAAGTTATTTACTTTTTATTTTGTACTTACATGCATTTAAAACNACACAATACAAAAATTTTATATTTCCGTATTGCTTGTTTAAAAACATTAATATCATACATTTCCTGTAACCACTTCCTTAAAAAAATAAATAAAAAAATATATATGTTTTGCAATAGTTTACAATTTCACTTTCTGCTGCAACACCAGCCATTTGGAAACAGATTTACATGGACCGTTAATTTACTTCGACTCCAACTCCATAAGCAAGTTGCATCGGGTCTTGATATCTTTGTTTCCTTTCTCAAGTGGGCCCACAGGAGTCTTTCCAGGACCTTCATGATGTGGGATGTAGTTGTTAATGACCGAAGAGTGTGTTTTCTTCGGCATCAGAAACATGGGTCAAGCTAAGATTGAAGAAGTGCTGCAAAATTCCACTGAGCTGACCAGCACAGGCCTTCAGGACTCTGTTATGACATTCACATTATTAAGAGTGCTGCATTGAGAAGTAGTTTGTATAATGAGATCAGCAGATATGCAGTCCCACCAGGTCTTTGCTAATTGCTGCTGCCACTAGTCTGAAGGAGCCAAGTGGGGAAGTTGTGAGGTAGAGGCGCTCGGTGAGCCGAAGGTCGAGGTTTTATTTATTAGAGGTTTAGTTTTGTTTTCTTAAATCTAGTTTTGGTTTTATTGTTATTATATTGAAACCTACAACAGGAACCTTAAAGTCTGTTTTACTACAGTAGACATGAATGTTTCAAGGGGCATATTATGCATTTTCCAGGCATATAGACAATTTGTATCACATTTGTGTAACCATGTTATGAAAATGCTGTATATATTAAAAACTAAAATGAAATCCAATGACTTGAAATTGGCCTTCTACCCGTTCTGACACTCCCCCTTCAGTATGTTATCACAACAATACTTCTACATGCATTCACTGATGCCACTTACAGCCTTTTTTAGGAGTGACACTTACTCATTACTGCTGCTGCTAGTCTGGTGGAGCCGTGTAGGGGATGGATGTGACCTACGTACAGAAGCTGAGGTGGAGCTTTGGGTAAATAGGTAGCTGGCATGATTCTGGGTATGCATTTGATATTGATATATTATAGCATAAATGTCAAAAAACAGACACAAAGAGTAAATACCACCACAGCATTTGATCTCCTTTGTCAAACATGAAAAAGTTGCATTGCTAATGTTCCAGTCAGCTGCATCACACCTAACTGGAGAATATCAACAGTCATCAATAAAAAAAAACATTCAGAAAGAAATAATTTCACAACATAACTATGGTAACCAGTTAACCAATGCTTCAACTGAGCAGAAACAAGCTTGTAAAAGTTGGATGACCTTAACAAATCAAAGAAGCAGCCGTCTGCAACAAGCCGCCTGTTCACACATGAACAGATTCCTTTTGTTCCCTCTGAGTGCAGCTAAGCTGTCTCTCTATTATCCCAAAGCCCTGGTTATTTGTTGGGAAACATGATGGAGGTCGATACCAGAAGGACACTGGTGGCAAGAAGAACTTCTACAAGAGACTTCAAGAATCAGCTGCTTCCCTCTGCTATTGTTTGTTTGTTCTGCTATCACCAGCTCGTGACTTCTAAGGGTAAAATGTCGTGTCGGGTACCCTCTGTGGCGATCTCCTGCACTTGGACACCAACCTCTTCGCCCAAGAAGCTCGTCACAGACAAAAGAGGCCTCCTCTGCTGTCAAGATAATGCCACAGCAGCTATTGTAAAGTCATATGGCCATTGTGCGGTGAATTTCTCTGCAGGTTTGCAGAGGCCCACATACAGAGACACACTTCGGCACAAAGACACACAAAGACGACAGAGAACGATGACAGAATTGGACGCCTCTGAAGACGCTGCTCGTAGGAGAAAAGACGGGACTGAGGCGGGGCGGAGGGGGGGGGGACAAAAGAAGAGCGTTTCAAAAACACTTCTGAATACCGAGATCAAAGAGCAGAGAAAAGCGTGTGTGTAGAGAGGGAAAAAATAAATCATAAATACTGAGTAAACAAGGCGAAATGGAGTGAGTGGTGGAGCACAGCAGGGAAACGGAGGTGTCATAGCATCTTAACCACGACCACAAGGTGTCTTTTTCTCGCCGCACACACTCCAGGTCGGGTTATCTGCTGCCAGAATTGACTTTTCTCTTGGTGTCGCCGAAGGCCGGCAGGTGTTTGTGCAGCGCGGCGAGGCAGCTGCAGCAGAGTGAGGAGATAACAACCAGAAAAACAAGCCCTACTCCTCCACCTCCTTGTCTTCTTTTCTTCACTTTCTGTGACGGGGTTTTCTGAGGATGCCACAATCAGACAGACTTTTTTTTCCCTTTTTTAAACCCCCACTGTGGTAGAAAAACGTTTTAAAAGGGGGTAGATTCAAACCTGGGCCTGAAAAGAGTCAAAGAGGAAAGGGGTTCGTGACCTTCTGTGGGATGAGTGCACCCCGAGGACCAGTAGCGATTTGAGTGTTGCACCCTGTTTGTTCCGCTGCGCTGACATTTCATCACCTTTTATTAAGGTGGGAAGCCGTTATCACGGCTGTTTCTGTCTGTGTGAGTAAACGTGTAGGTGGGAAAGAGCACTGCGCGTCGTTTTTGGTCGTTTTGTCAAGCAATTTGAGACATTTAAATTTGTGAAAGTTGAACACCATCATTCATAAGTTCTCTTACACCTATTGCAGGTGCCTGTAAAAAGCTTTTCTCCACAAACTCCATAAATTAGGTTTTAGAGACGAGTTTGGTTGTTTGCAAAATGACTAAGTTGTTTTTTTCCCTGCTGAAAGTTTGGGCCAGGTTGGTCCACTTTGCAAGATATTTTTCCCTAACAATTAAAGTAGAGTCAGTTTTAGCTGGTTGGAGCTTGGATATCTTTTAGACAACTGCTATGAAGATTAAGATGCAAAAAGCTTTAGAGTATGGTAAACTATTATGAGGTGTGGTCAAACTGTCTGCTATTCACAATCCTCTCACTTAGACAATGTGTTCTCTGTACCCACAGATCCATTTGTTTCATCTCTTCTCAGTTTTTACAGAGAACGCATTTAAACACTAAAATACTTTTAAGACCATTATGTTGCACTCTGAACCTTTAACATAATGATCTGCGGCTGAATCCAACTTGTCAACCCGCTCCATCATATTTCATTCACAATTACTGTCTGTCATTGTTCAATTTTAAAAGAAATCACTTTCAAAGAACAAAGAAACGACCAATGTCAGAATGTGGAAGTTGAGGTCTTTAGGGGTGAACATTCACTGTGAACATTTTGGGAGATTTCCGGGCATGAAATATGTGGAAAGCCTAAAATAAAATACAGGGCAACCAATTGATTTTCAAAGTGTCTTAATAAGTAAATTGAGTCCATCTGGGACTCAATATCAGTACAAATCCAGCTGTTCTAAAAAGACCTGAGGGACTTGTTAGAAAAATCAGAAAACAAATCAGATCAACAGAAAAACCAAGAAGCACAGCAGACAGGTCAGGGATGAAGTTGTGCAGACAATCAACACAGGGTTAGGTTTCAAAGTGAAAGTTCTGGTCAGTCCATCATCAGAAAATGGAAAGAGTATGGCACAGCTGCAAACCCACTGCCCAGACAACCAGAGCAGCAAAAAGCTGTTTTATATATTTATTTATTTTTTTCCAAATCTGGAGCGATAAGAAGGCCAAAGGAAGTCATGTTTGCAATTTGATCCAAACGTGTTTCCAGAAGTTTTAGAAACTCTTGAGGGGACTTCAACAATGCACAATTTATTTGACTGTCAGTTTTGTGTTACAACAGAGAAATCTCCCATTAAAGTGGTACATCCTGTGCAGTTTATGCTTGATATAACCCAGGAAAATCTTTCCACCAAGATAAAATATATTTATTTTAAACCTAAACTTTGCCAATTACTCTGTTACTTTATTTTTCATGGATTATATTACTTTTATAATTATTACACTTATCCCTCATTGAGTCGTTTTTCCACAGTGACAGTTTCATCTCCTTGCTAAAACACACTTCCCTCCTGTTTCCACGATAATCCTTGCTCTGAACTCGCTCCACGTTTGTTGAATTCCTCCTAGATTCCACTTCTGATAGCAGAGTGAAGGCAACAACACACCCTCGCACTGTTTAGCCATTTCCACAATCAAATGGAAGAGTCTTGGGGGCAAATTCTACAAACAGTGCTGTAATATAAATTGACCATGTTAAAGGAATGGTGACAACATGCGCTCCCCTGTGAGCGCTTAGTTTTCCAGGAAAAAATGGGCTAAAATGCAGAGGCTGCAGTTTTTTGTTTTCTCCATCCACAAACTCCACACCACATGTCAGCAGCTGCCACTCTCTGGAAGTTTGTTTTGTTTTAGCACATGATGTAAGGCTAATAAATCCACTCCTCCTGAATTTTTTCTTTACCCATGAATTCCATTATCTGCTTGACAATCCAGGATAATTGATATATCTTTCTCTCATTTTCGCTCTCCTCCTCAGAGAAAAGGCACTTCAATTATTCATTGTCTTCACTTTACACAGAGACAGAGAGAGATCTACCATACGCCACAAAGGCTTAACGCACGTTGTCACAGTTAATGGAAGGAGCAATCAAATATTTTAGGGAAAACCAAATATGCGGATGTGTCGGCTGCAATTTAGTGAAACATATTTTAACAGTGCGGATCTGAAGAAAGGAGAGAGCCAAAATGATTCAGGGAGAAATCGAATGAGACGTTTGATGAATTTTCACCTCTTGTTGCAGAGATTGTAAGTCGCCACCTACCTCTTAGGACAGGAGAGGAGAAAGAAAAAAACAAAGTTGAGCTACTGAGAGTGCTGGGTGTGGCGTGGTGGCATTAAGTGGCGTAATTAATAGCATTCTCACAAATCGGTGGAAGTTATTAGGGTTGCATGGGAGAGAAAGTCGCGCCTTAAGAGGCTCTCAAATTGCACTCCAAGATTTGTCACTTCCAGCAGTCGTTTAAAAGCTCATTTGAAACTGTTGACCCCAGTTAACAGAACAAGCCTATTTAAGCTTTCAGTGAATGACTTCATATTTAAAGGAGCTAAATGAAGACAGAGATATTTGAAAAGCACCAATTTATTACCTGATAGAGACAGCAGAACTTCATTATCATACACTCTTCCTTTATCTGCAGACAGGTTTAATGTAAAGATGAAAATAAAAGATTATCTCTGAAAAACATCCATCACTGAAAATATCAGAAAATGTCACATGTGAGGGGGGGAGGGAGGAAAAAAAAAAAAAAGCAACACGCCATAATACACTTGAGGAAATATTTGCCAATCTAAAAATTTCACACGGTAAATGTTAGCAGAGAAACAGTGAAGCTGCCAGTGGAATCCAATTAAAGCAATCCTCACAATGTTTTTTTTTTTTTTTTTTTTGAGGATTTTCACAGGAATGCCGGCAACTGGAGATATCGGTGCATAAATTAACCGGAGCGGACTTAATTACACACAAGCAAAGCAAGAGGTAGATGGAAGAAAAGAAGGAAAGAAAGGTAAACAGGAAGGAATGGAGGTGCAGAGATTTGTTTTTTTTTTTTTTCCTTTTACTCCAATAAGAAAGTCTGAGATGCTCACCGTGCTGCGGGCTCCTCCATCTGTCTCTGACACACACACACACACACACACACACACACACACACACACACACACTGAGCAGAAGACACACTCCTCAGTCCTCAGCGGTCCAGCAGGAGCAGGTTAAAGGTGCCTCCTCTCCTGGCTCTGCTTGTGAAATACACACACATCGATACTTTTCACCTAAAAGAAACTGAAGTTTTACATTTTTACAAAAGAAAAAAGAAAGAAAAAAATAACCCTACATTCTTCCCCCTCCCCCAAAAAATTAATTTCTTCCTTTTCTTTGCTTCTGTTTTTGGAGATGTGAGTATTTTATGCTTTGCACACAAATGTGATGCATAGACTCGGCTTGCTCATATCTGCCTGCTCCGCACGTGGGCGGGTGTAAATCCTCATCCTGCTGTATATCCATTAGTAATGCAACACTCTAAAAATAAAGTGTGCCCCGGCGTATCAGTGCCTATGAACATGTTGCCTGTGTAATCACATTTTATATACTTCTTTTTTATCTGTTGTTGGAAGAGAGATGGAGGGGATTTTTATTTTTTTTTTCCCTCCATCCTCGCTGGTGCAGCAGCTATAGATGGGATGGATAGGCCAGTTGTTCCAACCAGGTGTTGGGTTTGCTTGGTGAAAGGTGAGATAAGTCCTGATTCTTTAACCCCGTTCTTCCTCCTCCTCTTTGCTGCACCGACACAAATCAGCATGCTTAGAATACACTGCATAAGTTATCAGCTCCTTGGATAGCGACACGTGAGGGGGAAGAGCGGCGGCAGAAAAAGAAGAGGAGACTTCTATCACTTAATGAAAAATAGCTTCTCTTTTGGACAGAACTTCACAGGGCTGCAATCAAGCCCAGGCCCCCAGTTCTTGACGTGCAATCGAGGCAAATCAAGTCAGCATCTATTAATAATATTTCCCTGGCTCCTTTCATTCCAGCGCATGTCCTACCACTGTCAACGCTGTGATGGAGCACTGCCTTTATCTCCACCCTGGCCTGCTCTGTCACAGTGATAAACAATTCTAACAAGAATCAGAATAAAGATCTCCCCAGTAGACTTTCAGAGATAGAGGGGGCCCTTTTTTTCTCATTTTCTAGACGGCAAAATTTAATCTAGTCCCCTCCCCGACAACCCCAACACAACCCCCCATCCCTCCTTCCGCCTGCTTCCTCTTCTGCTCCCCTACTCATCTTCTTTTTTTCCCCCCTCTGCTTCCTTCTTCCCTGCTACTTCTTTTTTTTTTCAAACCATCACATTCAAAGAGATGCAAATTTCCTTAGAGCTGGGACCTGATGGAGTTGGAGTGAATGCGAAAGGGTTTGGAGAAAGTCTGTGCGCGAAGGCCTGGTGAAGCCATTTCTCCTCAGTCAGCCTGACCACGTCACCAGATAAACTGTGAGCGGTTTGTGACTGAACATCCCCTGCGTCTTCTGGATGAGCAGTATGATAGAAAGTTTTGTGTTTCCAATGCCCTGAGTTTTGTTTTCATGTTGTAAAATAGTTTTTAACTTTCAGAGTTTCTCTTCCTCAAGGAGGGTCAATAGCAATAGAGGGTTTTGTGTCTGATGCTGTTATTTTTAAAGCTTCCCAAGGCTTTTTTGAGGCTGATATTAACTTTGATTTTTTTTTTTTTTCCCCCTTCAGGATTTTGCATTGTCAGAAAATCAATGTGTTGAGTGGCATCGCACCAAAGGTCAGATCCTCTGTAAGAGCAAAATTCACTAAATTACAGATGGATGCTACATTGAGAACTTCGTTTTCCCAGAGTCTGAGAGAAGAGCAAATAAAAAGCACCAAAAGCAGATGAGATGTGACTTCTACTTTACAGTCTTGGTTTTCTAGAGCCAGACTTGGATGCTGGGAATAAACATGCACAGGGAATCCTCCTCAATGTAGAGGGAGAACAACTTGAAGGTCTAACGAAACAACATGTGTGATGGTGCGAGCTTGAATATGCTATGTGTTTTTCTAACTACCTGGGATTGGCAGTACACCAGTCATGAATTGAAGTTTTATGTGCTAATGTGCCTATTTTTCATTAGCAAAGTGGATGAGCTTAAGAGGTGTGATCCAAACCCAGCTAAATCAGGAGAGAGCTAACGGAGGTTTCTGGTGTGGAGGCTTTTGTAAGGTAATGTAGAGAGCTGACTGTATCTTCACTGGACCTTTAAAAATACAGGCTGGAGGCGTTTACAGATGCCACCGCTCTCCCTGGTTCTCGGTCGGCCATTTCTCTAAATGGCATGGTTAATTCTTTGGCTTGAAGCACAACAGCCGGTGGCAAGTGACAGTCACACAGCAGAAGATTAGTGTCTAGCCATTTCTACCGATTTAGTTTTTAGGTTCCCATGTCTACCAGAAAGAATCAGGACGTGATCTGATGATGCTTCATCCTGCCCAACAGCTCAGCATGAGGCGACAGTGCCAAGCACAGCAAAGAGAGGACTAGTAAAGATGGATTACATGCGAACAGATCTGTGACAAGCCGGGCGACAGCCATGCAGGCAACAGCAGACAGTGAGAGACAAAGAAGTGAGGGGCCCAGTGGGACATCAGCGATGGAGGGAACAGGACCTGGCACACAGGTGAGGGAGGAGTCATGTGACTGGGAGTGTTATTTGGGTGGGGGAGGGGCCTGAAGAGGCAAAGGGAAGAATTTGGGAAGGGGCATACAAACCTATGCATTTTTCCTCCCTTCATTCCAGTCTGGCTTTCCACACAGACCCACACCACCCACAGTCACAGCATCAGACTCTGGATCAATAGAGCCAGAAATATTGCATCTAATCCTCTACCTGATGCATTTTTAATTGTGAGAGAGAGAAGAGGAGGGCGAGATGGGTGGTGGGTGTCACAGCAGGGAGGATGGACGCCCCTTCTCAGCATCAGCTGTGTCACTGAAGTTAGATGGGTGACAAATCAGCTAACACAGATGAGGAGCTCAGAGTGCAAAAGATGGATCACAGAGGAAGACCTGGTCTTCACGCTACAGAGAATGAAGAGTTAAAAGTGGGAGTTCTGGTTTTCCAACAAGGTCTCTGGAAATAGTTCTTAATGCTGATGTTGAGAAATTCCCCACACTCCTCGTAGCAAAGTTGCTCCATTTGTTTGTTCACAAGTTCCCACCACAGCATTTCAGTCAATATGAACTCTGGGCTTATAGAATGTGTTTTTGCAAAACCTTGATTGTTTTTTTTTTTTTTTTTTTTTCCATATCTTCTGTCATAGATTTGCTATTGTGCTTGTGGCCACTGTGTTGCAAATGTCTCAGTTTTGAATCAAAGTTCAGCTATTGGAAAGATGCTCTCACATTTGGCTTTAGAATACTTTGGCCTACAGAGTTGATGGTCAAATGAAAGACTGCAGGGACAGATGTCCTGAAAACAAGCCCACATGGACAGTCTCCCACCCCCATACTTGAGAGGTGACATGAGGTGCTTGGGCTGACATGTTGCGTTTGGTTTGCTGTGGTTTCATCTACTCAAAATGACATCATTTCAGAACTGTGGGGGATCTTGTGAATAAGCTACGCGGCTATATTCTGTTTTACAGTGAAAAGCCATTTCTGTCATCATGTCCAAAACAAGTGTACATGTTTTTATGTTCTACTTTAAAACTTCAAAGTCCTTTTCTTAGCACTATGCAGCTTGCACAGTTAGGTGAGTGTTTCACTAATTCTGACTTTATGTTATGTATTTGTTTGCAGGTTTTTTTCTTCAAAAGCAGTATAGGAATACAGAAATGCAGTATAGTTGTACATATGATAGCATGTGTACAGTTTTTCAAATAAAGCCATAATTCAGAGGTGAAATCCAGCCAAAGCAGCGCAAGGGGTCAGGGGTCATGCCAGGGGTTAGGACATGACCCTTTGCATGCATTAGACACATGTTGAAACCTGAAAGATGTGTAAACAAAAAGTGGAGCAGGCAGTATGTACTTATCTTATCAATGACTATAACAATTAAAATTTCCAAATGTTTCTCAACTCCAAACAAGAGGATACTGGGGACATCAATTTGACTTGCTAAAGAAAAGAATAATGTAGCCTAACTCGCTTGGACATCAAAGCACAAATGCAATTCTTAAAGGGCTGGCCTTGTTGCTTTGAAAAACAAGAAAGACCTAATTTAGACTGAAAGGACTTTGATTTTTTCTTTTTTTTTCTTTTACATTTGCATAAACAAATAAAAGAACATGTAAACTGTCCGTCTTTGAAAAGACAAAGGAGACAATCCAGATACAAGTAAAACTGTGTGAAGATGGCTTTAAAAAGTGGAAGAAAAACATGGCAATTAAGAATTTTATTCCAGTTTAAATGCTTCTTTTCTTAGCTCAATGCTACATTCTTGAGGAAATGTAAAATTTTCGATTGAGAGAGAGTTAACATTCATTTCCCTGATTCCTACTGGTGGCTTCTATATTCATTAAAGACATGTTTTAACTTGTGTTGTTTTTGTTTTTTTTTTTCTTCTTGCAAGTCATCCGGTATCACTCCAAATCAAGAATTTCAATTCACTTCATGAGGTTCAACTCAAACCTGCTGCACCTGTTTCCTTATGTTGATGATTTCAGGGGGTCTGATCTCATCCTCTACCTCCTTTACTTTCCATATGTATGCATTGCTTTTTTTCTCTTTGGTTTGAGATTGCATTACAGGATCATATGAAATAATTCTGCAAGCATAACCCTCTTTGCCATATAGAGCAAGGGTGTTTTTAAAGAAAAAATATCCTTGCAGGTTTGACCCATATCATTAGTTCACTTAAGTTTTCAGGCTGCAAATTAAAGTTAAACTACTGATCAACTTTGTAAACTTTAAGCCTGATCTGCAATGAGGCGATTTAGAGAAAGTATCCATAAACGGAGCCAAAGCGGATTTGCAAAAGATACGTGCTCCATTCGACAATGCCAAGAAACCAAATTGGTAAACAGGTGTGTGAGTGTGTCGCTATTAACACCTTGGGAATGGTCCGTGGTTCAGTGTTTCCTCATGAAATGTGATTTTATAAATCCCTCCAAAAAAAAAATTATAATAACCTAGATAAGCTCGGGGCTTAAGTGATCCGCAGAATCAGTGGTTTGGGAGTTTAACATCAGTACCTCTGAAGGTAATTCTGATGCAAATGTGCATGAAGACTCCTAGATAAATGCCTGTGGCTGGTGAATGAGGTCCAGGTGGGAATGCGCTTTATATGTTTCAAGGAATCAAAGGAAGGGAAAAATATTCAGAGTGAGGGAGAAAAAATAAGTACAAATCCTAAACAAAATGCAGATGGCAGCTGTGCTGACTCGCCTCTTAGTGCTTTGTGACGGGCTTTGCTTTATTTCACAGGGTACCATCCCTCCCTCCCCTCTTACCTCTCTATCTCACCTTCACTTTCCTCCTTAGTCAGTTGGCTGACATCTCAGCCACCCTTCCAAGACCTGCTGCTCATCACTGCTCACTTCCTACTTTTCCATTTGTTGACCATTTTCAGCTGGTATAGCAAGAAAGATGCTATGCCAGTTCCTCCTGAAGAGTCAAAATTGTAGTATTTAGTCTTAAAATAAGTTTAGATGGATTGTTATAGTCTGAGCTTTAACAGCTTTTTAATTTTTCAAGACCTATCACATTAAATTAGAATTATCACCACATAAATCTGTAATCCCTAATTTTGATTAAAATCATGTTAAAATACTGTGGACTTGTCTAATTCAGAAATACAATTATTGTATCACTCTAAAAAGGAGACTTAGCTTTGTATCAGTACAACCCTCTGAGCTAATGAGTTCATCATGTGCACTATAAACTTTCTCCTGTTAAACCTTGAAAAAGTTACATTTAACCTCAATAAATTTATTTAAAAAAAAAACAAATTGTGCAAAAATAACTAAATTGCTTCCTCATACTACTGTGAACTTAAATTATGCTAATTCTAGAATGATACCAGGATATTTTTCTAGCAAGCACAGTTTTAACTAACCTTGACAAGGCATCAAAATTCACAAGGCAAGGGACAGGGACACGGTTTCTCTACCTCCCACCAGCTTAACATAACAGATATTCAAAATTAGCTCCTGGAAAGTCCGGTTACTTGTTTAAAATATTTTTCAGCATTAAAACTCACCAAGATGACTCACAAAGTTTTGCACGTTTTGTCTATGGTCTGCCTCTTCCATCGAAATGAGCGTTAAGCACTGTCTCGCTTCCTTTACAAACCGGAAGTAAAAGCAGAGAGACGATCACATTTCGTTTTTCAAAATAAGAGTTCTTTGCCTTTTTTTTTTTTTTTGATTTGAATAAAAGTAGAAACAAAAGGACGTTTTAGCCTCCATAACAATTTCACAATAGTCCTGAAAACTGATGGGCTTATTTAACCTTCCAACCGCCATTGTAAACTCTCTGCAATTAAGTCTTAAAACTAATTCTACCGGTTGCACAAAAAGTAAGACTTATTAGCATATTGAGAGCTTTTAGAGCCCATGAAAGAAACATCATCAAATTACTGGTCATGATTCTGTTGTAATGTGGGTCTAAATAATAATTATAAAAAAAAATAAAAATAAAAAAACTCAAACTCTGGACACAGTGTTATAAAATCCTACTGTAATGCAAATGCTCCAAAACAATACATTAAAAAAGGACAACATGCTGGTTTGCCTTCAGTTTTTGCTTCTGCAGATGATACAGGATAACTGGCATTAGAGGCATTACAAAATAGGTCATATCAGATATGTTTTGAACTTATAATGACATTTTTACATAATGTAGTCCTTTCTATAGTTCTCTTATTATCTAAACATGTCCCTTTCTCATTTTATTTTACAACCCCCCTAAATATGAACGCTCTGTGGTAGAATAACATAAAATTTTTCTTAGCATGCGCAGCCACTCAGCTCTCTAACGCTGTGTATTAGATTTATCATGCAGAGTTAAAAGACCTCATGTTCAGAATCTAAATTTAACGCAATTACTGAAAAGAGAAATTATGACTGCGGTTAAATTTACAAGGCATTTATTTAGCCTTTTATGGGCTGGAGCGAATGAACGCTAATAAGAGACCATTTCAGTCATGCTCTGTAAAATGTAGCACTTCAGGAAAGCAGAGCTGGAGTTGAGATGCCACTGATGCTGAGATAAGATTCACAGTTGTGTGTGTTTGTTCTATTAATTACCATTTCATACCCAGATCCTTATACCACTTAAATCAACTCCTTTCAAATCTACAACTCTAATGAATGGTGAATTTAAAAATGTTCAATTGGATGTCCTCCACACTGAGATTCTTTCCTCCTATTATTAACAGCTCTGTGCCTTTAAAAGTGAAGTACACCCCTGCTGTTTCAGCTTCCCTCAAAGGCCATCACTTAGCTGCTTTAAGTGCAGACTAATATTTGCCTTGACAAAAGTGTGGCCTTCATATCAGTTAGCACCTGAATGGGTCTGTGACTGCTTTTAATAGGAAGTGAAGTGATGCTTTTATATCACCCCCTGTTATACACTTCCAAGTTGTCTGTCAATGCACAAAGAACATTTTAAAATGAAGCGAGAAGCAAATTTTACATCTATCGTAGATCCATCTGAAGCTTACCCTCTAATGAGCCATTATGGTTAAACCCTGAACTTATGACAGTATTTTGAAAAATTGACATCAACACTGTTATAGTAACTTGTCGCAAAGTCTATATCAGTGAAAGGTCTAAACTATGATGAAACAAGGTTTAAAGATCTTGAGTTTAAAATCAAAATAAGACTTTAAGAAATTTCAGAGGGCAACCCTGTAGATGAACAATCATGATCTTCAATCTCTCAGAGTGTGCTGCATCAAAAATTGCATTTTTCCATAAATCAGTTCATCAAGAAACACTTAAAAATTACTACTTTGGACAAATCTTTGTCCAGTACTTTCAACATTGCCCAGGGATCCATTTGTTCCACCTCCAATTTGTGCCTATACTGTCTTAATGAATTGTATGAAAAGGCTGAATTTCACTGGAAAGACCAGCTCTTCACATGAACAGTATAATGGCAACTCAAGGGATTGCGACTGAACAGCTGTGTAGCCATAAGAAACTAACTAATCAGTGAGGCTAACTGGAGAAAAAACATTTTTTGGCCAGGCAGTGTATAGCAAAAATTAGGATCATCAATCAAAAAAATTACTCTAAATGTATCTCATGTTGTGAGAAGTAAAGTTGGACAGATTCAAATCTGTGCACTTCCATTGCTTAATACATTCTGACAATCTTGCCAACAAACGTCAAACACTTTGAAGTAGATAGAAACCAGCATGTTCAGTTTACCACTAAAATACTGTCATTTAATCACTAACAATAACTCTTGTAAAATATCATCTTCACTAATCTTTCACCTATTTTGTTACCAAGGATTATGCAACATATTAAAATTGAAATGACTGAGCGCCCCCTGTGCTGATGTAATATTTTTTGGAGTCTAGGAAGCACATTTCTGTGCAGAATGTAAAGATGTGTCAGTTATACAACAGGATCTATTTAGATTATTGAACTTTAAAGACACTTTATTACTGATTTTAAAAAATGTAAACAATTTATATATATAAAATACTTTTTTAAATTTTCTCCTCAGACAATTTTGCTGCATTAGTGGTCATTTGCTGGGTATGCTACAGCGCTTATTCTGAAAAGCAAGCATGGTGAGAAATCATTTATAATAAATATGCTGGAAAGTGTTGAATTTAGCTGGTGTAATGCAATCTTTCCCTCTATGCCATCTCTGCCAAATCCACTAGGAGCAACATTTTTATACAGACTGGAGTAGAAACCCACAGAGTGGTTGTGGATTTTTCTTTTTTTTTTATTCTTTTTTTTGAAAGAGTAAGCTTTCTTGTATGTTTCTATATTGTTAGATGGATTAAAGTTTAACAAAACAGCAGTTTTGGAATTTTTTGCAGCATGAAATTGATGGATATTAACAGATTAAATGAAGCTGATGAGAATAACCATTAAATCCTAACCTTCAAAAATATTACTGTCAGTGAAAGAAAAGTAAAATAAAAAAATAATAAGTAAGCTAATGTCGCTTTTTCCATCCTTCTGGTTTGAGGTTAAAGGACAAGATTAATAAATGTCCAGAAACAGAACTTAAAAGGGAAGTAGTCTAGAAGTCCGGGATGTGTGTGTGTGTGTGTGTGTGTGTGTGTGTGTAAAAAGCTCAGCATGTGTTCCCATTCCATGTTCTCCTTCCTGGACTTGTTACAGTTATTAGGGCAACAAATGTACGAGAAGTTCCTCGGCAGCAGTGGCATCTCTCTCCAGCCTTCAGCCGAGCGTTCCGTGGGGATCGCATCCCAGCGACGAGGGATGAGGAATGGCCTTAATGAAGTCAGACAAGCCGGAATACATGCATAAGAAAGATTTTAAATATTGATATGATGTCAGTGTGCAGCTGCATAAACGGGTTACAGTGGATCGGTTAGCTCTCAATGACCCTCGTCTAATACAGCAGCACAAGGGGGATGATTAGGCTCATCAGAGGTGATTGTGTATTCTGTAGGAGGCGCAAACACAGCACACACACCACTTAAATCAAAGCCTCCTCCTGTCTTCCTCTGCAGCACTTCCAGTTTCAATTCACGCTTTAAATTATTCACAGGCACATGTAATTAATGGCTAGTGAATTTATATGATATGGCTAAGCAAAGTATTAATGGGTTTTTATTAAAGGGCTCCATCAAGGTGCAGCAGGCCTTTCAGGGGCCCAGAATAAATGTTACTGTAATTACTCAAGGAGGAAATGGATAGAAACAATCTGAAAGCAGATTCTCGCAATGTGACGCTCATTGCACAACAAGGAATAAAAGCAGAAACTCAGCACAGATTAGACGTGTGAAAAATGTCAGCTGTCCGGCAGTGGAGAAGTGAGACAGTGGGGTGGAATTAAAAAGTGATGAAAAGTGAGGTTCTGTCCAACACATCACACAAACATAAGGGACACTTGAGTTTCTGTGCTGCGCCACGACCCGATCGATATTCCCTTCTAAAAACAAACTTCAGGTCAAACTTCAGACCCGTCCGCTCAGACACGGGTCAGCCTTAAATTATTCAGCCAGAGAGGGATGCAGAGACTGGCAAGATCAAGGAAGTCGAGCGAAGCTAGTTATACGCCAGAGAGCTGGTGGTGCCCACTTCTTACGCTGTAAACACCAACCATTTCCCAGCAACAGACACTTGTTTATTTAATTCCCCCACAACCGGCACAGATGTTTTGAAAAACAGAAAATATTTCTTGTGCTTCATGTTGACACATGGGTGAAGTGTCTGTGCTTGACTTTGATCTCACTGATCAGTCAGTCGGTTTGATTTGGATGGATTACACTGGTTTGGATGCAGCTCTTTTGGAAACCACTGATCCCATAGTACAAACACAAACAAACAGTTCAGATAGGTGGGAAATGGACATTTCCTCTACTTTGAAGAACTGAGCAAAAACCTTACAACTCGTTAACTTGTGCTAACAGGGCACCCTTGTTGTCAATGGTGCCACCATCACCAAAACTCCCATGCATGCTATCACAAAGCAAAACCTATTAGTCAGTAGAAAGAGCTTTTTTGTGTACCTTTGCCCAAAATGAACAGCTAGTTTTCTGGGATCCTTTCGATTGATGCTGTAAATCACAGAGCATATTAAAATATTTATTTAATTTACAAAACGATTGCTATGTAAGAGGAGATTGGTACAGAATACCATATGTTTTCAAAAGTATGAGAATCCCCAACTCTATATTTCTGAGTTCAGATGATGCAAACCTTTTTATGTCCACAAATGTATGAAAATAAGCACGCAGAAAGCAGACTGCTTCTCCTAATATTAGTGGGACTGATTCAGTAATTCATTCATAAGGAGCTCCAACCAACTATCGAGTGCATAGAAATCAGCATACTTTTCTGTGTGAAATTTAATTTTTTATTAATTTTATGCAACGTATAAAATCGGCTTGCCACCAGTGAAGAGCTCACAGCATTGGCAGCATGCACGTCCATATGCACACATATTGAGAAGAAGATATTTGTAGATATAATTTTGTGAAATGGGCTTTCAGCTACAGTTTGCCCAAGAACACCGCATGTCCTTCCAAAGCAATCTCTTCAAATGACGCCAGAACAATTTGGTGGCAATCTGTGAATTTCGATGAGGGATAACTCTTGTAAATATTTTACTAACCGTTTCCTTGAAATACTATATAAATTTCAGATAAAGCATTTGACATGTCTGAAATATTTGCAACATTTGTGTCACTGCTGTAAACTTTTGCGCTTCCTCTGAAATCTTTCACTCCTCAAACTTTATTCATGACGATGAAGGGATGCTGAGATCTTCACATGGTTGTGGAAAAGAATGAGTATTAACATACCTAAAGGACACATGCTCAGTTCTTGTGTGATATCACATGTTTCCTTTGTCCGATTCCTGCCTCCTTGTTCCAGTCCGCCTCATTAATTCCAACTGGAGTCCATTTCAATAAGTACATCTCCCTCTCCTTTTCCATTACAGTGCAGCTGTCCCTCCCTCTCTTTCCCCAGTCATAGCTGGGGTTAACATGCTAATTCCGTTTTATGAGCTCTGACTGAGCCCACTCTGCTCCACTTACACGTGTACAATAATTATTACATCGCTTCTTTTTTTTTTTTTATTTTCACTATAAAAAATTCAGCACCCCGAGTGTCATGTCGGCGAAACCTGAAAATTTATTCAGCGAATAGAATGGTTAATTTCTCAAAGGAAAAAAAAAGAAAAAAGGAATGACCTAAAAATAGAGATTTACTGTGAGATTCTGCATTTAAATGAGCCCTACCTGTGTGATGGCCTGGCTGAGAAATCCATTTGTGTATAAAAAGAGGTAAAATACCCTACTGACACTAAAGATTATATTAAAATACAATGTGGGACATTGTTATACATATCTTCAAAGCTATTTATCTATTTGAAAAGACCCCTCTCTTTTGAATTTTCTTTTTGACTCGAATCATAAGCTTGAGTCACAATGTAGCAAAAGATTCATGTCATTATTTAACATCTGTATGATTGATTAATCATTTCCTGTTTGTACAATGATAAAGACTGCTGATGCTGTTGTTTCTTACCTATTTGAACAAAAGGTAAAAAATAACTGAGTAGTTTTATGGAAGAAAACCTTCATCTTCACTGCTTTATAGAGCGCTCCTCTCTCTGGTCCAGGTTACAGTAGGTCTTCCTCTCATTTATGAAAATCCCCATTGTGTTTTCATGATTCCAAAATATTCCTAGGCCTGAATGAATATGTAGTTACACCCACAATTTCTCCTGCCTGGGAATGCTTGGAAAATCTTTAAAGGGGATGCTATAACCATCTCAGCTGACTTTTTGATGTGGTTTAGCAGTGGTTCTGTTCACATTGTTTGCAGATTATGGTGCTCTAAGCTCTAACAGATGAGGTTATTGGTCTATCCTTTTCGAAGAAGCTTATTTAATTCACTTGCTCCATTAGTATCCATGTTTGTCCAACATCTCATGATCACAGGAGAGCGCTGAAATGTAAACTCAGAACTTCATCTGTGCGCTCGGCTCTTTCTTCACCTCATCCTATTGATGTAGATGCGTTTCTGATTCATTTCTCAGTCTCCCGTTCCATCCTGGTTCTGCAGGGGGAATCAGGTGAGCTCTAAAATTCTGCTCATCTCTGACGATGATGAAACACAGTAACCATTCAGTAAAAGTTGATTAAAAATCGGTACTCAAGTGTTATCTTGATTTCTTTGCGTTAAAGTCTGAGCCGATTTAAGGTAGAGCTTCATTTCTTTCTGCTACATGTCTTTCCTAATATCAAAGCACATATCAGAATGTGCAGGTGGATTTATTGGGGGCAGTCAGTCGCAGCCCACTCATGTAATGAAGCGAATGCACCAGACGAGTGGTCAGAGAGGCCCCGGCAACTTAATGACAGCCAATATCTCCAAACCCGGCTTGAAGGAAGGCTGGAAACATTTGCTCAGGAGACTCGTTGGGTGTTTCAATCTCACCACAAATCCATTTTTATGTTTTCCTTCTGATTTATGGCCTTATTTTAACTGTCTCCCACATGCAAATGCCTGGCGACCGCTCTAGAAATATACATAATGTGATTCTCAGGGTCATCCCTCCAGCCTGTCAAGTTGAGGAGGTGCATTAAGAGTTTGGGGGAGGTGCAGGGAGTGACTGGAGGGGGATCAGAGGGACTCTGATTATTTTCTTCCAGCGGTCCTAGGTGAATGGAGAAGGTGGCTTTCATTAGTTCCTGGTCATACATTCATGACTCTTTTATGACTATTATAGTTATCCACACATACAAATCCCACCAGGCAAGATGTGAGTTAACGTATCAATAAGATACCCATATATTAAAATCTAGGATCTTTATGGCTAACTCTCTGTTTGCTGTAGCTGAGAGTCTATTTGGCCTGAATTAAATTGGTTTAATTTTATATTCTGTAAAACCTGTGTCCATCCTGGAAGTCTCCTCTCGATTCACCCAGAAAATACTGATTTGAAAATGATTCCTGGGCAGGTAATTATGATCATATATCCTGACATGTGTAGAGGAACTTTATTAAAGATATCTGTCACGCTGGCTTCTCTGCCCGTCTCTCTGCATGGACATGACAAAGTAGATCCATCAATTAAGCCCCAGCAATTGTATTTGGTGGGATATTAGCCAGCCTTTATATTTTCTTCCACATTATTTCACACATTTTTCACACATTGGAATATGTTAATGAGGAGGTCCAGACAGTTCCACCGATGCGCCCATTTCCAAGAAATGTTCACACACTTGGAGACAGACAGTTACTTTCGTGCAATGTCAATGCCCACGTGTCTAAAATCTTTACCTGACTGACTGATTCATTTTGCTTTGACGAGCTTTTCATTCCAACTTGAAATGTAGAGATAGAGCTTCTTAAATAAAAAAAAAAAATATGAACCCATCATATCGACCCATCAAACTCTTTGCTTGCCTTGCTTCATGCTCTCCCAAAGACCTGCCTGTGTCCATGAGGTGAAACGATGCCTTTGTTTCACCTCATGAATTCTGCCGTATTCCACAACAAATCCTCTTCCACCAGAACACTGTTTGCACATCAAACTGTCCTGTCTTTAATGGGTCACTGTTAATCTCAGAATCATTTTTAAAGAGCAGGGAGATGAGAAAGACTTCAGAATCCTGGCAACTGATGCCCAAACCTAAAACCTAAAAAGAAAATTGTGTTTCCTTTTCCCCAGTCACCTTCTGTCAGTCTCTCATGGAGCAAATATAGTTTAGTTTATAATGGAAAATAAAGGAACCTTTACACAACATAAACAGAGTTCAATCTTTATCTTTCAGACATTATGAGGTTGACAGTAAGAAATTGATTCTGATTACATACGAGCTGGTTTAGCTTTTTTGCCAAATATAACCACCATGAATGAAGAATGAAGGTAAAACAACTTTTTTAGATTGATCTGGCTTTTTTTTTTGCTTTTTTTCTTTTTTTTTTGTTGCATTCATGTCATTGAAAGCACATTACGCACATATTTGACATAAGTTGAGAATACAGCCAATAATGAAAAGGCTACATCCCTTGTTATTTTGTAAACCTAAAATCATACCTGGACTAAATGCGTTTTCTTGAGGATGGGTGCAGCCAAACCACAATGTGGGATAAGGATTTCCCTGTGTGGGTTTTAGGGCTGTTAAGGATTTGGTGCCATGCATTAGGATCCTATTCCTGTAGAAGCGTAGTTCATTGTTTCTATGTTTCTTTGACCAAAGGGCATTTTGCTTTTAATTTTAATCTAGAAAATAATGGTTTGTACGATGGCACAGTTAGTAGCACTGTTTCCTGCAAGGCAAGAAGGTCCTGGGTGCGAGTCCCAGTCTGGAGTCTTTCTGCAATGAGTCTGCATGTACTCTCTGTGGGCACTTTGGCTTCCTCCCACAGCCCAAATAGATAACTGCTAGGTTAATTTCCTAAATTTTCCCCAGGTTTTCTAGTTTTTTGCCTCCGTGTTCTCATGTGATGGACCAGGTTGTCCAGGGTGTACCTACCTCCCACCCGTTGAATGCTGGAGGCAGGCACCATCCCCCCCATGATCCTGCAAGAAAAAAACATGCTAGATGATTGATGGATGTAGAAAATAATACAAAGATCAAACATCTTCTCTTGGCAGTCATTTTGGTGAATTTTGTCATATAATTCCCCCCCATATATCAGTTTTACTATGGATTTGTAGTAGAAACTAAAAAAGCAATGCCAATTTTTATCTAGATGATGACCATACGCAGAGTTTGAGGATATGTTATATTCTTCTTTAAAGAACTAACTAATAGTTATTTTGAAGACATGTAAGAACATTCTATCTGCCAAATTCCATCACTGTTACAGTTTTTCCCATCATGACGCTTGTAGATGAGAACATTTTTACTGCGAATCAGTCCTGAGCAGCTGCAGTTTAAAAGTCTTCATGGCAACCCCAATCAGAATCCGTGTCAGCCGAGCCCATGTAGGAACTTTAACAGAGCTTGTTGTTCTCACCGTCTCACAGATGCCTCGTTGTCATCCAGCAGCCACCCAACATGTCACGGCGGTCCGGCGCAGCATACTCAAGTCACTTCAGAGCATCAACCACCGAGGCCCAGATGTTCCTCAGCAGCTGACTGAGGGAAAGCGTGACATGTCCAGTCAAAGATGCAGCATCCTCCATGTTGGCCAACACCTGCCTTTACAGCTGCTCCGCCTCAGGTTCCGACTCGCTGCATCCACACAACTTTGGGAAGGAGGTGTTTGAAAGCTCCATCCAACAGTGAAGTTGTCAGTCTCGCATATGGCTGTGGGATTAGATGAGATGAACAATTTCATGTGGTGGAGATGAAGCGGAGGAGGGTATACAGTCTAATGTTTCTGTCCACACAAAAAATAGTTGATACTCTCAGTGCTTTCCCGTGTTTTCTATTTGTTTGGGCAATATTTAAATGCTTAGTTACTCCAGGAAATGCCTGATTCAGCGTAAGTAATCCACATTTGCTCGTGCATTTCTGGGCTACAAAACATTAATGTGTTTAGACACATTTCATAAATCTAACTCTGCTAAAAAACAAACAAACAAAAAAAACAATCAGATAAAGAAATAACAATATCAAAAACAATCCCCATGTTTATAAAAGTTTTATTTTAAAAGGTCCACATTCTGTATTGACAATGCTCCAAACCCGGGGTCCAGTTCCTGTGAGCTACTATCCTGCAAATGTTAGATTTATTCCTTTTTTCAATGTAACTAAATCAAGTGAATGGCTCGTTAGCAGGTCTCTGTAGGGCTGAGTAACACGCTGATGTGCTGAAGAAGGAACGTATCTAAATGTTGCAGGATAAAAGCTCTCCAGGACAACATTTGGGCACCCCTGGTCCAAACCATGTTGCTTAAAATGCTATATCTGGACGTTTGGATTTATTATTTTTAGCTCCTGAAAAAATAGTTAATTCTAGGCATATTTTTTTACAGGAGACCCAAGAAGAAGCACATTTGTCTACCTTTCAAGCAATGACTGTCTAAGACCATCAAAGCTCTAAGACGCTGAACATGATGCACTCCTTCGCAAGTAATAATTATCTTATTTGGAAGAGTTTTCTAATAAGGTTTGTTTCTTCATAAGGCTTTTAAGGAGGATTTTCAAACGGGTTGAGGTTTTAGAAATGCCACTCCAGAAGTGTAATGGTAGCCTGCTTTATCCATTCAAAAGTTTGTATTTTTGTGGACATTGTCTGGCCTAAAAGTTGTTGGACTGTGTCAAAACCAATCTGTAGATTGACAGAGGAAACCTTCTAATATGGAACTTAACAAATGAACAAACTTGACAAGTTTGTAAAGCAAAGACAAAATGAAGGAAAAGTAAGAAAGAAAAAAAAACATCTAATATGACATTCTGACATTATTCTGGGTGTTTGACTAAGTAACATTTTAACTGTTTCACAGTCTGATTTGTTGCTGTGCTGCTACTGGACACACTTTAAGGTGCAGAGTGGAAATGATCTGTTAAGAGTTCAGCCTATTTTGTTTTAGTTCTTTCACCCAGACGGTGTCCCCCTGAGCTGCTTGCTGATTGCTGCCTCATGATTAGTTTCGAAACATACTTTACATTTTAATTAATATCAAGAAGATCTTAGTAAACAAAAAGATGATGCAGAGAACATCAGTGGACGCATCCCCGTCATACTGAATTACAGAGAAGTAAAACGGGTCACAGAGATGTCAGGGTGGGGGAATGGGAAATAAAAACAACCATGTACAAAAGTGCTGGGATATCGTCTGCTAGAGATGTGCAGGCAAACTTCATGCTTGACAGCAACAGCCAAAAGTCTGTGTCCATCCGTCCATCGTCATACCTGTTTATATATGCAGGGTAGTGATGCCTGTGTAAATCAGATTTTACAGAATATTGCAAGTGTTTACCTGAAGCTAAGGAAAACCCAAAATAATGTTGAATATTACATAAGGTACATAAGTTTGGCAGATTGATATGTGCTAACCTCAGATTATCTTTTAGTCTCTTCAGGATAGCAGTTGCTGCTTTACTGTAGTTTCTCTGAAGTTCAAACAAACTTTGGTGAGCTTCCTAATGCATGTATTCCTGTAAGTGGAACATCTGAAATAGGTTGACATTTTGAGAAATGAGCATGTTTCCTATCAGCTACTTACACATGCCAAGAACAGAGCTGATATTAGCAGGCCATTAGTTTAGAAATAGTGGCGTAACCACTGCTGGAGAGCCGCTTTTACATTAACGCAGCATGTCATGTGGTTAGTACAGTTTGACTGTTCTTCTGCCAGAGAAAGAACGCAGGCAGAGGCTCCCGTTTGTTTGGAGGATTGTACAAACTGCATGTCTTGCTCAGTAGTGGCACCAACGGTGAGTTGATTTTCTAAACACTGTTTTTTTTTTAAAGACATACCACACTTTGGATTTGTACATTTTTGGCAATTTCTTTTTGCCACCATTTGACACTGGATAAAGATTTTTAAAGCTTTAGAAAGTATTCTTAAATTTTACTGTACATTATTGGCATCTGTGAGACATCACAGTCACAAGAGATCTCTGTGGGCTTTCAGTAGATCAACTGATTTGACCAGATTTAAGATTGAGCCATTTACAGTACATCTGCTAGACATTTGTGGATTCCTGTTGTGCCACAAAAACACCACACCTTTGAGACAGGAACTGCGATGGACTCTATCATGGGGGCTGAAAATGAGCCCTCAAAAATATCCATATCCCTGTCAGATTTAGGTTTGAAGACATTATTTTAACTTTACCAACATAAAAGCTTCTCAGTGGAAGTAATATTGATGATTTGGAGTTGCCCAGCCATAAACCTGACTAGGATCTAACACAGAAGGAGCTAAAGATAAAGATGATGTCAGGAAGGCCTTCCAACCTCAACACATTGCAGCTCACCACATAAGAGCAAAAATTACTGTTTAATTATATTTCTGTTTCAGAGATACAACTAAATTGTCTTCATCTGCAAGGAGAAACTAAATCATAGTTGATGAGAGTTTTTGGACATGAGCCCAGTGGAGAGTTAGTATGTAGTTTTATTGCAAAGAATACATGGTGCACTATTTTATTCCATTTGACTTAGATGTTTTTATTTTAATACATTTTTTTTATCTCTTAATATTTTTTTTTACAAATTATATCCAGGTTTCCATGGATGTAGCATTAATAAAAGTTGATCTGGTTTTGTTATTTTTTTTCATAAATGCATACCATCTCATTTATTGACTGGTCAGGCTGTTGGTCCAAACATTGACATAATTTCCTCCTCTCCCACACCAATTCCACCATACCTCCCCCCACCCCCCCAGTTTTTTAAATCTGTGTCTGGGTTGTAAATTTCTTCCAATTTTTTCCTCCTTCACTCCTTCTATCTTTCCCCCCTTGTCTGAATTAATGAGATGGGGTTTGATCAGGGCAGCCAAGTGTTCAGTGGGAAATCTCGCAGCCCGCCTTGTGTCCCGTAATAGAATTTGCATCTAATGCATACATAAATCAAACATCTTTCTGGACATTTTCATATGCATAATGTCATTTCATCCTGTTTCTTTCTGAGTGGGGAGCAGAGCTGGGCTGAGGGTGGGGTGGAGGAAGGTTGTGCAGTGGGTGGGGGGGGTTATATGTAGGTGGCTGTGGAGGGAGTTGTTGGTGCAGAGAGGTTATTTTGTTTTCTGTTCCAGTTTCTCACTTTTTTGACTTTCTCTTAATGCTTTCAATTTATTTTGCTGACTGCGTATCCACGCTGTGAAGCCAAGCATCGGAGATCTTTGGGGTTTTGGTTGTCAGATACTTTTACTGAGAGAAAAGAAGGAGACAATACATGAGGATATGTGTGTGCACGCATACGCCTCCCTCTGTGTTTGTTAGCGCGTGTGTCTGAGGCATGTTGATGGGTGTTCAGACGCAGCAGAGGAGGCTGCTTCATCACATCTACCTTATTCTTGGGGGCTTTGTTATGTAAATGCAAGAAAAAAAAACTAGCAGATTCAAAGTGCTTTTTCTTCACAAGGAGGCAGGAGATAAAAAAAGAAGCAAGTGACAAGGTGTCTTGATTGTCCTTAGTGCTTTGCTGCTCCCGCTCTAACAAGGCTTGATATTGTAGAAATTCTATTTGCAACCGGCTCCATTTGCATGTCTCGGACAGTGCTCATGTGCTCTAATAACTCTTCATCTGCAGGGAGAAAGAGCACACTTACAGATATGACTGTTACGTATAGTGGAGTGGTTGTGTGTTCGATTTTAACCAGAATGATTCAGATTCTTTTTTATGTTGGATAGACAAACAATTTTGTTTTATTTTCCAAACTAAGAAGGTGAAGACTAAAACAGCATTCATGCTTTAGGAGCCAATTTAGCAGAAATAAAATTCAAACTTGTATTGTAAATTTGAAAAAGTAAGAGATTTGTTTAAAAAAAAGTTAAATTTAGATACGGATTCATGACAAACTGAGTGAAATATTTTAAACATGTATTTCTTCAAGGAAGTTCTGAATTTGAATCCCAACCTGAGATCGTTGTCCATGTTCTCTCTGTGCATCGATGGATTCTCTCCAGGTACCCCAACTTCCTCCCACAACCCTAAAACATGACCGACAGAGTAAATTATCTCAGTAAATTGCCCTTAGGTATGAGCGTGTGTGTGCATAGCAGTCTGTGTTGTGATCGAGTAGTAACCCAATAAGGATGTATGCTGGCTCTTGCCCAATGACCACTAAAGATGGCCACCAGTCATCCCTGCAGCCCTACATGGACAAGCAGTTAGATTGCTAAACAGCAGAGCTAAACTGAACTGAATTACTCAAAATAAACCTCTCCTTACTGCTTTATCAAAGGGCATTGATGGAAAATTCAGTGGAAGAAAAATGTGGTTACAAAAAGGGCAACTGTAAACTCCACAGAGAATTGATATGGTCAGGAAACAGTCAAACTGTACTAACCACATGACATGCTGCGTTAATGTAAAAGCGGCTCTCCAGCAGTGGTTACGCCACTATTTCTAAACTAATGGCCTGCTAATATCAGCTCTCATCTTGGCATGTGTAAGTAGCTGATATGAAACATGCTCATTTCTCTAAATGTCAACCTATTTCAGATGTTCCACTTACAGGAAGACATGCATTAGGAAGCTCACCAAAGTTTGTTTGAACTTCAGAGAAACTACAGTAAAGCAGCAACTGCTATCCTGAAGAGACTAAAAGATAATCTGAGGTTAGCACATATCAACCTGCCAAACTTATGACAGAAAAGTTCATCAAAGTTGTGGAAAAATCATTACAAACATGTTCCGTTGAGCTTAATATTTCCATCAGTTCATGTTTTCATTCGCATCGTATCCACCCTGTTCACCTCTCAGCATGGTCAGGCGATTGAAATGGGAGAAAGGTAAAAATGGGAACCTCTCCGCCTCTCTTCCTCCCATCACTTCCTCCCACAGCCCTCCGTATGATTGAGGTCAGACAGAAAATTCTTCCCTGGCCTAACTAATGTGATTGCATCAGAGCAATCCCCTTAAACCACATCACAGACCTGATCTGCATACTAATTGGCCCTGCTCCGTCCTTGACACAGACCTTGGGAGGAAGAGGCCTTCAATTCCCCCCCTTCAGGGTGGGTGAGGAGGGCGTGTGTATATGAGTGAGGAGGAGCAGAGGGGTTAGAGGAGAAGAAAAAAAAAAATTCAACGTCCATCCATTGCTTACATTTCCACGCAAAGATGCCCCCGCCCTGCATAACCTCCTCCCTGCCACATGGTACACCCAGCCCCGCAACCCTCCTCACCCCCCATCACCCCTATCTTCTTTCTCTATGCATCAATGCAAATTATAACAATGGCCGGGGCTTTATTTGGTGGGGGTAAGCCTGCGTGACCTTCTGTGACGGGGAGCAGCAGAGACAAAAGGCCATTTTTCTCTGAATAAGCACACGGACAGCAGCATCTCCCCATCCAAGGCAGGAGGGAAGGTGGTGGAAGGGGGGTGGTGGTGACAGATAGGGGCCAAATCCAAAAGAGGAAAATGTGGGGATTTTTTAAAGTAAAAGAGGGCAGAGTAGAAATGAATGCAGGCCGATGCAGAAGGATCTGTAGGCTGTGGCCCCTTTAGAGGCTGCAGCGCCGGGCCAGACAACAGAAAAGACGGGAAAGATTTACATCTTTTATATTCCTGTGCAACCGCAAATGTCTGGGACTGTAGGGGAAATGCATGTTTTAAAATATCTTTTACTTTTAGTTGCAGTGATTTTGTTTTCACGTAAACATTTTTATGTAGTAATAATAACCTATTCCTCCGTTTCGCCTATGCAACTTAAAACCGACTGCGCTGAAATTAGTCATCGTGTCATCAACAGGATTTCAGTTTACATCACATTTGCATCTTCGCTTGAACAGAAGAGATTTATTTGCAGGCAAAAATGACTGCATTTTAGTTCAAGTCAACATTTTTTTTTTTTTTTCCCAGATCCCAAAAACCAAATTATTCAAATCAAATGAAGGCAAGAGTTTATTAGGAAGATTGTAGATTTTTTCTTTTCTTTTTTTTTTTTTAAGCTTTTTGGCCTCCAGTGGGGAAAACAAATCACCTCCCAGATCACAAGTCAAGAGATGTTTTTGCGGTGGAGCTACATTGCCAATGAACTGTTGGCAATTGTGAGTCCTGAATTATTTTGAGTGACCTCATTCTGAACACTTGACATGTTTATTATGAGTAAGGCTGCATTGCTGACAATACAAAGAAGATATGTGACAGTTTTAACAGAACAGAAAATGACCATCTAAAATTCAACTGATTCTGGTCACAAGCTTAAATCTCCACTAAAAAAACACTTTAACTTGTGTATTTGGTCCATGATGTGAAATATGACCCTTTGTGTTCAATCTGTGATAATACACATCACATCTGTTTAGGTAGATTGAGCTATGAAAAAGTGTTAAATCTGACTGTTCAATTGTATGTAAATATATACATGGATCTGTCATGTATCACGGACATTGAAGCAACTTTTAGTTACATAGTGTAAGTAGTAAAACACTTGTGGCCGTATACAGAAATGCAGTCGAACAGAAATGTTTATATTTCCCTCCCTCTAGTTTGTTTCCACTTCCTGTTTTTCATATCCACAAGCACCATGAATAGTTTTGATGAATGTCTATTGGACGTGGAGAGGAATCATTTACTTTGTACATTTTTCGCAAGATACCTACTTAGATTGAGAAATGGCAAAATAAACTCCAGGATGAAAATTGCAAAGTTGTTCACAGAGGAGGCTTTCTATAAAAAGGTGTGACATTTAAATTCATCAAAGTCTTTTCTTGCCTTCTATAACTAATTTCTGCATTCAGATCAACTCCAAACAACATATGTATTCCAGTGTTTCTTTTGAAACTGTGGAGTTCAATTTGAGGTCTTTTCTTTCAGTTTTTCTTTTTGGAAATACTCTGTTTTTTTTGTTTTGTTTCTTTCTTTTATAATTCCAAGAGACCTCAAGAGTCCGAGAAGCGGCAGAACGGCGTCCTCATGTTAAAGTCTCACAGTTGCGGATGTGAGATTTTCTTTTTCCTGTTGCTACTCTGTGACATAATTACAAAGAGCAGCATTTGGCTGTTTGGTCCATTTTAGATTAGCTTAATTTGGGTTAGTTAAGATTATCGATTTGCTACGAACATAAGTTGAAACATAAAAGCAAAGCAGGAGCAAATTTTATCAGACATGGAAAACAAACTGAAGGTAAGTGAAAAGTTATTGTCAGAAAGTGAAGACTAAAAGTAAAAATACATTGTTCACATTCCCCTTTAAATTATAACATTTCCTAAGTCATTTTCATCCCAAATAAAACATAAACACTCCCATCCCAAATTCACAAGTTCGATATACTCTGTCTTAGTTTGATATGATAACAACCAGAGTTTGAATCCCATGTGGCAGAGCAAACCTCACTGCACTCCATCCTCAGCTGTATATTTCTACAAAAATAACTTTTTAATGTCATATTTTAAATGAAACCATGTTTTGGCTTTGTTTCAAGCTATCAGTCAAACTATCCTATTGAATACACAAACTCCTTTTAGTTGTACCAACTCACTGCTTTTTAAAATTCACTTTCACCCCCCAAACAAATCTTGGTTATTGTTTCAAAGTCAATTCTTTCTTGCCTTGACCATAATGTTTGAAATTTTAAATCTGGCCCAATCGACAAGTTTCAAAGTTTAAAATAAATGCATTAGTTAATTCCCTCCTTCCTAAATCATTTAAAATAACAATTCCTCTTTTTTGTGTGTTATGTCAGTAATGGTCGCAGGTTTGTTGACAAGGTGTTACCCCAGACTTCCACATAGTAACTAAACTCTAGCATGCTACTTTTTCCAATGTTCACTTTTGCATGTCTTACTTGAGGTTTCCAGTAGATATTGTGGTCTCCTGTTACCCCCAGAACTGTGTTTATATATTCTTGTGAAATATACAAGCTATCCATAGTTATGTGTATGTTCTATCCCACAAATAAACCTTTCTAAATATTAGTTTGGTTTCATTAAGATTTAAAGATATCAGTTTCATGACAGCATTACTGTTGTAACATCGCCAAAACTTGCTGAATATTTGGCTTTGGACAAAAATTCTTTATTGATATACAAGATAAAGTTTAGGACCTAAAACTGATCCATGTGAGACACCACAAGCAACCTCAAAGACTCTATGAAATGCTGCCTATTTATAACCTGGCTTTCTACCCAACTTCCTAAATGTCATGACATATTGTGTCTACAAATATTCCTGTCTTTTACTTTCTTCTATTTCCTCTCTCATTTCCTTTGTTATCATTCAAGTAGACTGATACCAAAACCATAATGAACGTCTATTAAAAATGTGTTTTTCAGTTGAGTTAGCATCTGAATAAATACTTTTTTAAGTAATTGACAAATTCTCGCCACTGGCCTATTAAAATTACCACTATATCTGTCCAGAGTCTTGTAGAAATTACATGTTCTATGCTTCTTTAAGTATCTTCACTGTGGACATGTAATTTATGTTTTTTTATTTTATTTATTTTAAGAAGGATAAGTGAAAACAGAGAATATTAGCTGTTCCGTTTGGGACGGAGCTTTTTGTCTCTCCAGCTGTTCTTATAGGGATCATTTTGTCTGAGAGCTCAGCGGGTTTAATCTAGCTCCGATAATTTCACCACGCCTTGTAATGGGGTCCCTGAAGACAAACCTGCGCCTGTTTTCACGGAGCTGGAAAACCTTTTAACCAACACACCATCCTGCGCTGAGCGGGAGCTATTTTAGCATCCCGCCTTCTGCCCCTGGGACCAGACATTACACAGTCACCCCCCGCCAAAGCTTCCCCACACAAACAAGAACCCTGCATCCACGCGCAGGCCTCAGCCTCATGCACTTCCCCTTAATGTCTGGCAATTTGCCAGGTTGTCACTGGAAAAGTAAGTGTTGATTTCAGTGGCAGAGGTACGCAAAGCAGAAAGGAAGGCAAACTTCAGAACAATGAAACACTCCTTTGGAGTTTATTTTTTATTTTTTATTTTACCTTTTCTTCCTCACCTCCTCCTCCTCTGGAAAAGGAGAAAGGTGTCAAGTTTGTGACAAGTGAATTGTTTTTTTTCTCCACTCCCCCGCCCCCCGTGCTGTGAAGGCGTCTGCGATGGAAAGTTTGGGGAGTTGCGTTCGTACAGATAGTTTGACCTACTTAGGTTAACGCTGCGGCTCCTGCAAAAACACACATGGAGAAAATTCATGCAGGGATTTTTTTTTTCTTTACCATAAACTAAAATCTAGATATTTTCTACTTTATGTCTTAATTATCCTTCAATTTTCCATAGAAATTCTTCTCTGGAGCAAAAAATAAATAAAATAAAAATACTTTCAAAATGGATCAGGTGTAATTATTCTTAAAAGGTTTAGCTTTCCTAATTATGGGAATCTCTTGTGTGAATTAGGCTTAATGTGATTTTTATCCTGTGTGCATTAGAACAAACTGCAGAGAGAAATCTAATGATTTTTCTTTTTTTTTGGGTGCATGGGTGGGGACATCAATTAATAACTCAAAACCAGAGTGTTTAAAAAAAAAAAAAACAGCTACAGCAAGATAACACATTGTTCATGACCTTTAAAGTAGGAAGTATTTCCACAGTTGAGACATGAATATACTAGGGTAATCAAAAGTGCCCTCAGTATTGCTTTAAATATCACTGTAAAACTGCAAAGCTGCTATAAATTTACTGCGTTGTGTTTGAATTTCCCTTTTGAAGTCTAAAATGTCTAAAAACGGAAATGTACAACATCTTGATAAGACTACTTCTTCTTTAAAGACATTAATCCTGCAGGTATCAGGTGATGAGTGAAGAAGGTATGTTCCAGCAGGCCACAAGCTGAAGTAAACTTTAAACACAGATGTTGCTAATTGAAATAAAAATGAGAAATTAGAATCTAAAGTCATTATAATCTTACGACTGCCTCAGGCTGTTTCGACCCAAACTTGTCAAAGCTCATTTGTATCTTCTTTATGCATGTGAAAGTATAATATTGTCGACAAAATGACGTGACAAAAAAAGAGAGATCAGATGCAAAGATTTATCTGAACCCAAGGAGAGATGATTTATATTCAAAAACACACCTGGAACAGTTTAATAAACTGGAAGTGTTATTTTTTTAAATGTTATAACACCTGCTGTTTTCCACTTGCTAATTATTTATAAAAATCATTATACATGCTGTCTCTGAGGTACTTCTCATGCAAATTATTGTCAGATGTTTTTTTTGTTGTTGTTGTTGTTTTTCTTACCTAAAGTAAAAGAAAATGTACTTTTATTTTTTTTTCTTCCATCTCTTATGTGCAATGATTTTAAATATTTAAACACATATAACTGCTTTAAATCAGCACAAGGTTCCTTCTGAATTAAAAAGCAAAGAAGCTGCAAAAAATAGTAACACTAATAAGATTTAAGGGATCAGATCAGATGAAATAATTATTAGGTGTGATTTATAACTGTATCTGTGATACCAAACCATTTAGAGTTCATAATCATTCATTTCTTCTGTCAAATATCAGACCAATCATTTTTATGTCTTTCTTTAAATGTCAAATGATTTTTTTTAAATCTGAAGGATAAAAAGTCATGTCAAATATTTTCTCTTAGTAATTAATTTCATATCATGACACAATGTGGAACTAGACCAAGAGAAACTGCTGTTTTGCCCTGACGATGAACTTGAGGTTTCAGTTTCCAAGCCTCCTTGATCGTTTTCAGTGTTTTCAGCATGTCGAGTCGACAGCTACCAGGAGGGCACACCTTATAGCAAATTCACCCCAACGTACGATTATGCAATGGTCAGAGAAAAGACAAAACCCAAGAGCTCCATCTCATAATCTACAGCTCTGAGTAAAGATGTTAAACCTTAAAGTTACAGTCAGGTCGTGTTATTTCCACATGAAAAAGAATCAAATCCCCAGCAAACCCAACAGAGTAACAGGAAAAGGAAATAATCAAAGAGTTATAATGGCCCAGTCAAAGCCCAGAAAACAGTTTGGATAGAATATTGTGCCTTAACATAAATAAATATTAGCAAATTGAAGCAACATTGGAAAGAAGAGTGGACCAAAATTCCTTATCTGTGATGTAAGACTCTTAGGTCAGACATAGTTATTGGTGCTAAGGATCATTAAATAATTAATGGGAATTATTACATAAAGCATTAAGACTACATATAATAATGTTTAAGAGTCCTTGTTTGAAGTCTTTTTGAAGGTTAAATGGTCACACTTTTTCAGCTACAGAATGCATCTTTTTGGTTGTGGCAGGCCGATCAGACCTCTGATTGGTTCTGAGCGTCTTCACAAGGACCGGCGGCGCTCTCCTTCTCTGTTTGTGTTTCTGTGTTTCCTCCCTCTACCAGCAGCAGGTTTTGATGTCCCATTAAAGAGGCCTCGCAGACATCAGACCAGTCACTCAGAAACAGAAAGCGGGACTCAGGGGACACGCAGGATGTTCATCATTAGAATTTGGTGCCACTCACTCAACTCCTAACCACTGCGGTGGAAAAAAAAAAGAAATATTAAAGCACAAAAACATCTTGAGAAATCTTTGGGTGGAGAAACAGAACAGGGAATGGCTCAAAGGGAAGGGTGGGGACGGGAGCGTGGAGAAGGCGGGAGGGTGCACTTAGAGATATTTAAAGGCGAAGGAGATGGGCTTTGTTAAAGATGCGATTCCCCTGGGTTCCCCTTGTACAGGCGAAGGGATCTGATAAGCACGACGCTCCTGTTCCAGCATCTCCTCCTTAGCTGGGGGGCGGGGGGGGGCGGATTGGATGGTGTGTAATTATACTGCGAGGGCTTTCAGGGCCCTGACATACCTGTCACCTAGGAAGGAGAGTGATAAGACATCTGCATATCTTTTAGTTCTTACTTCAGAATTTGGAAACTTGTCCTTTCTCGTTTGTCTCCCGCGATTGTGATTTTCCTTTTGTTTTGTTTTTTCATTTCCTTCTCCTTTCACTTGCCTGAAGAAGCTTGTTTGAAAAGTTCACGGTTCGTTCACGGCTCTCGTTTGATGACTTTCAGGAGGAAAAAAGTGGTAGCAAGTGAGGAGCTTTTGATTTGAGAAATGGTTACTAATGAGAGGAGATGATCATTGTGTGAGTTGTCAAAGATTCAAATGTTGTTTGAACGGATTCATTTTATCTTTTGCACAATAACAAATTAAACTTAATAAGCGACAGTGATAATCCGACATGAATCCTAATACGAAGAAACAATAAAGGATATAAAAAAGTGCTCTTCCAACTTGATAAAAATCAAAACATCCTTTTTTTTAGGAATTGAATAAACCTACCTATCTACACAAACCAGAGTAATAATCAGAAGTTTTCTTTCTGCTCATCATGGCTTTTTCACCTGCAACAGTTTTTTTTTTTTAATAAAGAATAATTGGATGCACAGGTTTGAATTTATTCAAGGATTGTCTATAATCCACTCCGGAACAAACATAAATGTACACCCACACCAATAATTGGTTAGATATCCCTTTTCAAGTTGCATATCAATCACAGGCTCATTGCATAATTCTGGTTGTTGAAATTTACTTTGTCGGAGTTTGCTTTCAAACACAGTTTGCAAATCTTCAAGCTTAATGCTTACCTAATTTATCCCCTGAAACCAGTTTTTTTGGAATCAGTGCTCACTTGGAGTGAGCACATGTCCATGTTTAAAAATATCAAGCTATTGATGTAAGGTGAAATTGAAATGTTTTAGGGATTTTCATTATTCCATTTGTTTCTGACAGTACCAGCAGCACCAGAACAGCCCTACAATATGATCAATCAATCAATCAATCAAATTTTATTTGTATAGCCCATTTCAGCAGCAAGGCATTTCAAAGTGCTTTACATAATTAAAATGCAAACAGCATGTGTCATAGAGTGATGCTACAATGGTGCTTGTAGCTTTGAAAGTCTTACCTTGACACCTGTCACCTGCTGACAAGTTTTATAATATTGTGGCCAAACATGTAGATTTTCGTATCATCTGACCACAAAATTTGTGTCTGGAAGACATTAGAGTTGTCCATGTGGAGAGCTGCAAATTTCAGCTGATTTTGAAAGTGGTTTGTCTGCACTTAAGCCCATAATGTTGTAAAACTACGGACAGCAGCACTAATCTTTAACCACCTTCCGTTTCATTGTGATTCCTCGGTTGTTTCTGAGCCTCCTCAGCCAGGACTCTTCAACTCCAGTCCTCCAGTTTGTTTTTCAAACTCTATTTACTGCCTTTTCAGTGTTCTGGTTATTAATACATTTAGTGAGTGCTGTGAAACAAATCCTTTCATTTGCTGGTCAATAGAAAGCAATAGCCGCACTCATCATCTGTAGGTGTTGAACTTGGAAATGTAAGACATTCTAAAACCTTCAGCACCACATATACACATATTTCACATTTGACATTTTGGAGTCTGTATGTAAAATGCAACCTCTCTGGATTTCCCACAATATTTTCAAACTTGTGCACCAATGATTGCTTAGGATTCAATGCAGGATATTGTGTAATCATTCCACCCTGGAGAAAGAACAATTCACTAGAAGTCTGCTATTAAAATTAAATTCTTACCTAAGAGGAGAGGGGACCGAAGTGGATCTGTATGTTATGTGGAGTCAAGCTGCATTCGAAGGCATCTTAGCGAGTGAGTCACATCAGAATCTGAACTTGTGCATTAACATTTATTCAGTTCAGTGATGTTTTCGAGAAGTAAACTCTCCCTCCTCCTTGCAGCGGCCAAACAACGCTTCCCTTCTTAGGTTTGTTAGAAACAAACAGCTGCATGAGAGTGAGCTACAAGTTTCCAACAATTGTTGTTGTTTTTTTTTTGCACGTACCAGACTGTAAAGTGGACCCCTCTCTGATCCTTTTCATGGCTAACAGCAGGGTAGAAATGTTACATCTCAGCAGCATCTCTTTACACATTCAGAAAAATGTCCAGAGCGAGATTCCTATCTTAATACCTGAAGTTGGTGCAAAACGAACTGTAATTTTAATCAAATCTCGGCCTCATCGGTGTGACACCGCTGAGTGCCGTTGAAGCTTGAAATCCATGTTGTTGGGGGCTGTGAGAAAGGGACTCAGCGGGTGGCGTCTCACAGTGTAATTATCCCTCACTTACAGGTATTTCTGTTGCCACAGTCATTATCTTCCCATGTAAAGAGGAAATCAATTTGTACAAATGTATATGAGGAGTGGGAGATGGCCTGGAGGAGAAGACAACAGCAGAAGAAAGGCCTGTTCGGAAAAAAAAACTGAGGATAGATAGCATTTATTGGTCTGCGTGTGCGGCTTGTTTGTCTGTTTGTTCGCCTGATTGGCTGCAGTTAGGGCGACGGTGCGTTGGACCGAGTAGCTCAATGAAAAATGCGTCTTTGAATCCAACTCATTATTGAGTTTTATTACTGTGTTCCAAACAAGAGCACGGCATTTTTTTTATGGGCTTAATAAAATACAGTCTGTGGGGCAGCTGTCCACCATGGCTCCTCTTTTTTTTCATGAGATTATAAATGTAAAAACCTGAGGGATGGAGCTCTGCAAAGGCACGTTCTTTATCCACACTTCTGTGGCTGCAATTTATTGCAGAAAATGGGTGAATCTTAAATTACATTGGTACATTATGTAAATGACCAGTTTAAATTTATCTTTTAAATTGTTAGTCTATTTGAATATGTCTTTACTAGACACAAGAACAAACATATTTTTGGGAGGTTTTTTAACTTGCCAGCTTTTTAAGTCAGTTGAAAAATGTAATAATTTTTTATCAGAAACATTATTTTAAAAGTTTCATTTAGCATCCCTTTTATTTAAGTTAGACATTTTAATATTGCATGACCTTAGAAGATGATCATTCACTTTTAAAGTCTCCCTTTTGTTTTAAAGTTTGAAACAGCCTCATCCCTCCTTATCTGACTGAGCTTCTCCCACTACTGACCCAGGTCTTCTGACCAGCTGCTTCTGATCACTCCCAGTTCTAAGTATAAGCTTACAGGGCAAAGGACTTTCTCTATTCTGCCTGTTTAATTCAGGATACATTGATTACATTGACAAGATGATTTCGATGAAGATTTTTCCTGAAGATCCACAGGTCAACTAGCAGTGTTTTCTGATCTGGAGAACCTTCGGGTATGGCAATAGATGCTGATCAAAAACCTCAAATAACCTCCAGATCCAGCCAGCACTCCTTTCCTTTCCCATGTAGCCTGCTCAACTGGACTCTGCACAGGCAGTAAACTCATCCAACAATTTGTATTTGTTAACTGTTTGTGTTTTGGCTCTGCAAAGCACACTGAGACCAACCCCATAACCGGAGGATTGGACAGTGTGGTGACGGAAAGCTGCCGTCTGGCTTGGTAGTCCAACAGTAAGGCCACTAACTTAATTACAGCAATTAAGGTCAGCCGACATTCTGGTCAGGAGATATAACATCACAGTCCACATACACAGCGGCTCTAACGCTACAACATTACTGTCAGTCTGTAAACCCGCTGTCCTGATCAGTCAGGATTAATTGCTAATTAAGCAGCCGTGTTTTCTTACCATATTTGTCGATGTTGAATGAGTTGAATGTCCCGTCATAGAGGATACGCGACTGTCCTTCTGTGGTGGCCGGCCTAATTAGTCCCATTACAGAGAGGTCCACTGGAAGGACGAAGCGGCGATTCCCCGAGGTATTCAGAACAAAACCGAGAAATCACTGTCAAACTTATAAACCATGTAGCATTTGGTTAAATCATATCTCATTTGGTTGCTTATGAAAAGCCTGGAAACTATGACCCTTCAAACTGGCCACAAAGGACATATTTTCTCAAATGACCGTGGGCAAACTGACACGACAAATGACACTCTAAGGGTGTCCAAGTTGTCGACAGAGAGTCAGATAACTTCTGTCCAGCAGCTTTGTGGTCTAAACCCATTACATCCATGATAATGAGGACAAACACTTTGCTGATGCTCCGTTTGGCCCCAAAGCCCCACCATAGGGAAAGCACAGCTCTTCGGACACTTGGCACTTCATGTCAGAGCAGTTCACTCAGTGAAAGGATTCCGGGTGAATTTTAATCTGTGACTAAAGCAAAAACAAATCAGAAAATGATGTATGAAGTATTCCACTGTAACGTAACTCCTTGACACGTTCAAGATATTGTTTTAGAAAGACTGAATAAAAGGTCTAAACGGACGCTATCAGTTAATCAAACTCATTTTTATAATTGATAATTAGTCAATCATGTTTATTCGTCTTTCTGTTTCTTATTATAAAATGGACATGAAAAAGAATGCAAATTTTAATGAGGCCATCATCTTACAACTTTAAGCCACTGTTAGGCGTCCCAGTCACTGCTTTCCTTATTGGCAACAGGTTCTCATATTGATCTTCAAAGTTGGTAAATTGCATAAAATGTGCATCGACTGCAGTCGCTCGTCTTTTTATTAAGTACAATGTACAATTAACCTCTCAGACTCGGTCAGACCTTAGCTTCGGGGGCGTTAATGATAGCTCGGCGTGAGGCAGCTTCCTATTGTGTGATGCGTTTTTAAGAACTTTTTCTGGAATCCTATTTAAGCTCCTTCCTACTCAGCAGCTGGAAACTTTTTGTGGTTTTGAGGAAACCTGAGGTTGGCAAATGAGGAGGTATTGAGAATTTCTTATTGTAAGGTACTTTCATTATTTTTAGCACTGGTACCCTTTATTTAATTTCCCTAATCCAATTAGAACCATAAGCTAAAGTCCCTGGGTCCCAGTGGCAGAACTTTTGTTTCAATGTCACATCAATGTGGAAAAGGAATAGAAAGACTCCCAAAGTTTAGCTCCCTCCTATTTGAACTTTGTTACTCTGGAAATACAAAGGATAGTTTGAAAAAGAAATGAGGTACATTTAAGGTAAATAAGCCTCAAAGACTATTGCATCATTTTTTAAAAGATGATAAAGAACAAAACAGAAAAGAAGTCATAAAATTTTACTTGTTTCAACAGTAGTACAAACAGTAATGGTGCTTTGTACGCACTGCTTTTTCTGAAGAACTGTTAATGCTTTTGCTTCTCGACAGCATATTGAACATCGTGTTCCTAGTAATTACGGCATGGTGTAATCTCTTTGGGAAGAACTTCGAAGGCCTGATCGTTTTTGTGTTTGCATCAGAAAGCAACTGAACAAAATTAAAAGGTTCCATGAAGTTTAACTTTTTCCCTCCTTCTCACCTGACCTAATTACAGCACCTCAGTGGCTGCTGCTGGAACGCTTTAGCTTTGGAGTCCAACACGCTTTCAAATTCCTGAGTTATTCTCAACACAGTTATTTTATTTATTTATTTATAATTCTGAAATGTTCCTCTTTGTTTTGCAGCCTCGGTTGTAGCCCTCCGGGGACGCTGCTTGTTGTAGCTGTTGGAAGGCGGTTGCTCTTTCTTCACTTTGGTTTGAAAAGGGAACAAAAATAACTTTTGCCGTGGCTTTCATTCACTGCAGCTGTGGAGACATGATTTAACTGAGCAGAACAAGACACTCGGTCCGGGGAAAAAAATAAAATAAAATATGCTCTGTGTGGAGTAAACACAATCAGCTTTGACCCTGACTGAAACTGATCCAACAGTCTTCTGCTCAGATTTACCGAGATGGTGGGGCACACAAAGCCCTGACTATTGACATATCTGTTTTTGATCTGAAAAAAATATTTAGCCATTTCGTTAACATTTGAGTAAATCAATCCTTTAAATATTGTCCCAGAAACTGAATAGGTTATGTAAACAGGTTTATGTGATTCATGCTGCAACACGCTTGTCAAGCTTATCCGGAGGAATCTTCCAACAGAGAATCAATTTGATCTAAACACACCAGCATTCCTCTAATGATCTCCTCCAACTACCTCTATTAAAAAAACAAGGTGCAGAGCAGTGAGCAGGTTTACCTTCCAGTGTAAGAAAAGTTGAAACATGTTTATTTCCTGTGACCTTATAAAAAGAGGTTTCATATTAATTCTATGACGTTGAAACTGAGCCGGTAAAAATTGATGTTTTTTTTTTTTTGTTTTTGTTTTTTTTTTTGGAAAAAAGCTTCTCAATCTGCTTTGATTATGTGAAAAGGGAGCGTGATCGAAAGTTCAGTAAGGTGTGGTAACTTATTACCTTATTGAGGTCCTGAGTGGCGCTTCAGGTAACTGTTTATCCATAACATGGGACCCACACACCAGTGTGTCCTACCCATTGAACATTTGAAGCCAGAATGACCATTATGGCCAGATTCTAACCCTACAGATGCATCATGAATCCAGCTGGTTATCAGACAAATGTATGCTTGACTGCCCAGAAACTTTTTTTTTTTTTTTTAAATCTATTTTCAACATCACCATCAGCACATGCAAAGAAGCTGCACGTCATAAAGCAGCGCTGCTGTTTGTTATTCTTCTAAAGAGTCCATGTTTTTCTGTTGTGGAACAGGATGGAGTAGGAAATGTTTTGGAAATTTCATTCAAGGATGGTTTCTATCGACCCACTGGGAATACAGATGAGACCAGTAATGCTAACCACACATAAGGAACAGCACATGGACACCTCCATGTAGGAATGGATGTTACAAAAATGTTATTTTAACTGGTTCTGTAATTGTTTCTGTTTTTTTTTTCTTTTTTGTTTAGTTTAGTTTTTTTTTACAACATTTGTACAACTTAAAAAAAAACACATCAAGTGAACTGAACACGTTGAAGTAGAACTGCTGCACCACAGTACAGAAGACAGACAACAGAAATTCATCTCGGTGACATCTTACACAAACTAAACCTAATGACTGCATGGTCAGGTGATCAGTTTAGTGTCAAATACAACTCAGGAATTAAGATCGTCTGCTCAATCGAAGCGCAGCAGCTGTTCACAGCCGCGGCTCCCTCCGAGGCGATCTCCTCAGAGCGCGACTCACCTGCGAGCTCGCTCTGCAGGAATCACACCCACCGTCTCTCTCCTCCGCTGGTCCAAGGGGACACTCTTGTCCTTCTGCGCAAACATCATCACTCACGCGTGCAGACATAATGGACACGCACACACTCAGTCAAGGCGTAGAGGAGATTTAGCTGGAGTCCTGGAGGCTGCTGGGGTTTGCCAAATCTGAGATAATCTGTGTCATTCATATTGTGGTGCCTGACACAAATGATCTGATAATTCACATGTGAAGTGAATTAACATCTGTTGTTTGAATGTGCCTAATGTGTTGCCATTCATCAATTTCACTGGATTATACTGTTGACCAGAACACTTGTAATGCGTAGGCATATTAGCAGGATTTTGGTTTCTGGTGGAATTGCTTTACCTGTACAGAGCTTCCAGGTGTGAAACAGCCGCCTGAGACGAGGCCTTACGACCTCGGCACTGACCATTGCTTTTGCAGCATGCAGCCTCATAGATCTTCCATGAATATGATGACTGCTGTAAAATGCAAATGAACTATATATATATATATATATATTTTTTTTTTGTATGCAAGCATTTTTATAACGAAGAGAAAAGGCAGTTTTTATGGAATGGGAGGGGAGTAAGGGTGTAATTTGTCTGATGACAGTCGACTGCCATTTAGTGAAGAAGGGAGAAGCAGGGGAAAAAAAAAAAAAAGTTAAAAACTCTGTAACGTGGTGTGAATATTCATCCACGCAAAAATACACACAGATAAAACTATTCAGGAGCAAATGTGTTTGATTCAATCAAGCCTAATTCTGTTTTGATAATTGTGGGTGCTGGGCGTCTGGGCCCGGCTCTGCGGGGAAGCTGTGACTTGTGCACAAGGCTGACAATGAGACTGGGTAACAACAGCTGCTGTATGGCGGGTTAGCTCGTGTACCTCGACGCTAAAGTCTTGTCAGTCACATTTCCCCTAATTAACGAACATCTGCTTTCCATTTTCGGTTACACTGCATCACCAGCTTGTCTCATATGAATTGCCGACTTCTGACCTCCCCCGAGGAAGGCAGAAGCTGTCAGAAGTACCCACCCAATACCGGCTACCATTTTGTGTTTTCCACCGCAGAGGCCTGGAGCCCACCGCAGGGAGAAGAAGAGGGAGTAGGTGCAGGCGGGTGGGAGGGCTTTTAACCCTTCGAGATTCCTCTTTGAATCTTCCTCTGGGACAGCCAGTGCAGGAAGTGCAGGGTTTGTGTTACACAGTGATTGGCTGATGTAATCTCATGTGGTAGCTGCCTGGTTCTATCCAAGAAGGACCTGAAGTCTTCCTCCCACCGTCAGAGCTGGGACCTATTCCCAAACAAACTTATCCAATTGTGTTATGTGTCAAAGATTCATCTCTGTAATGATTTAAGTGTTTTTTTTTTTTTTAAAAAAACCCATTAAAGGTTATAACGCACCATATGTGTCACCATGGCCAAGATGAGAATTTTTCAATTTTATTTAAGCCAATCGTTTTAAGTTTCATGAAGCCCCCTCATCCTGTCTCATTCTAATCACTAATAATCAGATCATCTTTATGTCAGTGTAGTCTGCTTCTCAGTAGATTTTTTTTTTTTTACATTCAAATCATGGTATTTAAACTTTTTTACTTTAGATTTTTGTTAAGTAGGCAATGTAGGAGAGGGAGGCCATAATTTTCATGGTAGCGTAACCGAAAAGTAAGGGGTTCTCTGAGATTTTTGTAAGCACTGTTCATTCATTATTGGACTAGGAGAAAATCTTCAAATAAAACTCATTTAGATTATTTTTCCCTTTCTGTAAGATAGTTGGCCACCAAACAGTAACTGGGGCTACACTTCCCACGTGGCTTCTCAGAAATCTGTACATGAAAACACAGGAATCTTTGTAAATCTTTATTTAGAAGGAAAATGGATGCTATTTAAGAACAGAGGAAAGACGTGGTAGAATGTCTGACCTTTGGGGTTCTTGATCAAATAACATGCAGACTATTGTCCCAGATTTGATAAGCTGTTGTAATTATGGATGAATCTTACTTGCAAAATGACTAGATCCTACTACTTCCATGGATCAAAGTGCCTAGAGGTGTATAGGGCCAGTTGAATGCCAAAGTTTTCCAGACAACCACTTGTCTGATGTTTCACAGGACAATGAGTTGTTTCAGAAACATAGGACGGACTTTGTCAATTATCTTAGTCCGTGCAATTGAAGACAGAGTTTTTTGATACCAACATATACTGAGAGAGAGAGAGGCAACAGCAAACCCACATGGTTCCTCAACTATGCTGAAGTCCACTAAGAAAGCCAAACCCCTTCTAAAGAAGCTCAAACTGAAGCCAAACTTTTGGTTGTTGCAAGATAAAAACAACAGTAATAATAATAGAATAAAAGTAAGTTTTCTTCATCAACAAAGCTTTTTTCAGGTACTACGATAAACCAAGTAAAACAGAATTTTCAGCATGCAACTCATCACCCGGCTCTCACACATTTGCAAATATTCTCACATCTGTTCTGTAACGCTTGTCATTACAAATGCCCAAACTCGTCTCGTAATGAGGAACAGTTTAACTTGTCAGTAACGATGTGTGTGGTTGACAGGGAACATCTAGACCCCCCAAGCAAGATGTTGCACATTAGTAACAGACTGTCCATGTAAGAGCCGGATTTTCCACATCCCACAAGACAACAAGTTTAAAAAGAAAAAAAAAAAAAAGACAATCTTTCATCTGCCTGCTAATCACACATTTCAGACTTTTACACACTCTGAAATATTTAGCGGCAGTCCCTCACCTCCTGATTCGTTTTGGAAGTGAGTGAAATCTCGGTGGGTTTCAAAACAAAAGGGTAAATGATTACATTTAAAAATAATTAACAGATGGGCACAGGCTGGGGAGGGAAAAAAATATGATTTTCTACAAATGATTGCATTCTCTCTCCCCTTTGGTGTGAAAGTAGATTCAAGAACACTTTTAAATAATTTGTTCAATTTGTTCCACAGCCAAAGAAATGCAGCTTGCTGAAAATTCAGATTCATTAAAACTTAATTAATATGCATCATTATGTAAATGAGGTTGCAGTTAATGAGTTCTTAAAAGAAGCCTTCCTTAATTAGTTCACTTTTAATGGCATCATCATTTATCTTTTTTCTTTGAAGCCGAATGACGGTACGGAAGTAGCCTCTCCCTAAAGTACTCAAATTTTTTTGCATTTATACATTATTCTTATTTTACGAATTTATATGATTAAGGATACGTTTAGGATACAAAGTAAATTGGTGGGAACTTGAGCTCCTGCATTTTATTGTAACTAAAACAGCCACAGAGACGGGAAGAGGATGTTAAGCATATACGTGGAGATTAAGAACAGCGATCATCATTAACTTTGCTTTTCCAGAAATTCTCGTTTGACATTATGCAACATCTGGGCTGGTGCAGCATATGGAAAAGCATTTGTCTGAAGGTGAAGGCCATGCTGGTGAGGCCCCCCACTCTGTTTTATGTTGTCATGAGTGTACCTCCACTCCTTACTGATGAACACTGGCATTTGATCTGAAAGGTATTCAAACACACGCTCCATCTTTGTGCTTCCAATAAGACGAACCATCTGTTGTTGCCCAGCCCGCCGTTCATTAAATCTAATTTTCTTCAGCAGAAATCAGGTTTTAATTGTACACCTTGTTCACTGGTTACCTTGTGCTGGGAGTAATGGCTTCCTCTGTGAGATGGGAGGGCGTCAGACTATAAGCGAGCTACATGAGAGATGGATGGATGGCCGATTGATGTAGACTCTAGAAATCGGGTTTGCTCAATGAGGTAGTTTTTCAGCCTGGGAATGTGCATGAAGATTGCATCAATGCAACATACAGCAGCAGCATTATTGTTAGCAGCAGAGTCTTATTGGCACCTGACAAAGAAGAATGTGTGAAACACGAGCTGGAGATTTACATCAGCATTGCAGCAACTTCTGTGAGTCCTAACTCATCTGAGAAATTCCACATCTCCAACATGACATCGGTGCTGAAGAGGAAAATGAACCACATTCTGCAGATCCCACCAAGGACAGCTTGTGACGTTCATGAACTCATTCAGGAGTTGTGAAATACATCCGCAAGGCAATAAAGAAAACTTTTACACCTTTATGAGAAATGTTAAAGTCACTTGGTCTGAATATGGAAAAGTGAATAAGAATTATGGGGGGGAAATATGTCTCTTTGAACACAGAATAAGTTTAGCAAAACATTTTCTTCTGAATTAGATCCATTTTTATTTTCAGAAAAAGCTGTATTACTTAAAGAGCTTCTCTTTAAGTAATACACTTTCTGACCACTTTGTCAGGCACACACTATTATTGCCAGGTGGGAGCCTCTTTTGTCACACTGACAAAATATCAGTGACAGATGTAAGATCACAACTGAAATATCCAAGCATTTTCAGCTAATCAGTCAAACAAAAGCTTAATGAGGAATAAAATGGAACAAGAACTTTATAAAAATGTTTGTCCACTTGAGTCAAATATTTGAGTCTGCTGGAAAACTTATGGCAAAGAGGAGCAATCATATTTAGATTTAATTTCTGAAGTCTCACTTGCCATATCATTACCCATTCACATTTTGGGATCCCATCGAGTCATATTTTACTTGAATTACTTCACACAGACACATTAGTTATAAAACGACAGCAGAGAACATCAATATAATGCTTAAGACAGAACCTTTAAATGTCCTTTAAATGTTCCAGATTTTCCCAATATTCCATCAGTACTGTCATCTCCTCACTAATCTTTTCGCATATTGCACATTTAGAATGAAACCTCCTGTGCCACGGACCTCAGAGTTGATAAGCTGTTAATGAGATCTGTAAAGTTTTGCAGGGTTACAGGAGTTCAGTGAGACATATGTTTAAAAAATGCCAAGCAACAGGTTACAAACCTTCATGACATTTATAATGAATAAAGGTGTCGTGTCAGTCACTTGCTGCCACTTTTAAGATGTCTTATGTCATTTAAACTTCAATAACATCACTTCCTGAAAAAAACATACATTCAAATCTATCCTGAAGACCATCAGCTATGTCTAGCCTACATCCCCCACCGTCTACATGGATTATTTTAGACCCACAGAAGCATCTCCTGTTAAGCATAGAGAGGTTCTGGGTTTGCGCAGATGACACTGGGGCCATCCTTGATCTGATACCACCCACCAGATTCTTCAATCTGCCAGCACCTTGAAACAGCTCCAGCAAACAGATATAAATATGACTTACACTCGCTGCCCAACTTGTTTCATGGGCCAACTTCACGTTCCACTATTTCTTTCTTATGCTTATTTTTAACCTAGCACAAGCCTAGCAGAGGAAAAAGTCTTCCTTTGTGATATGAGCTGTTTGAACAGCCTCGAGTGGTGCGTGGAGGAGATGGTTTTAATTGCCATCTGTGGAACAAAATACCTGGTATGTTAACAAGCGAGGATAGATTTAGAAAGTCTGAGAAATAAGAACAGTTCCACAGTGAGGATTTATCAACACAAATAATGGGAATGTTAACATGCAACTTCTGCTGTACACTAGGGGAGCTCAGTTAAAGCAGTACATAGCAATGATTTGGTCAACAGTAAACTCATGACAATTTGTGATTCTAACTCATAATTAAAATTGTAAATGCTGTTTTTAAAGTGCTTGAATTATTTTTCTGAGTTTAGTGTTTTTTTAACATTGAATATTTTTTCCACATAAACCTGTTGACACAAACTACATTTTCAAAGAATTTTCTAGTCTGACTTCAAACATTTAACCTTTTTGTTATTCTGTGTATTGTTTGTTTGCTAGGAACAGACACAGGAAACACAGACCAAGTTATTCTGATGCCCGCATCAGCGTCTGCAGCCATGGCTACTTTGCAACACCTGTCCCTAGAAAGACATTTAACAGTTGATTTAAATGAAGAGTTGAGGTCAACAGTGAACAACAAAATTATCCAAAAAAAATAAATAAATAAAACAATGTACTTAGAACTACTGAATCAAAACAATTACAATATTTTAAAATGAGTACAGTTCTGGATAATCTATAGATAATTAAGCCTTGATGAGATCATTTTAGGGCAACCATTTACGTCAAACTTACACAAAATGGAGAAACGGGTCAACGTTGTTTGACAACATGAAAAATCACACTGAGCAACAATTCAGTAACTACCTTCTTTCAGACACTTAATATTGGAATTAAATTTTGTGGAAAGTTATAGGCAATAAAATACGTAGGAAGTAAATTCATTAATGCAAAAGAAAAAAAGCACATATGCACAGTACACTACATCAGGACAGTTGCAAAACCTGGAACAAACATAATCCGAAATGAAGCTAAAAATGTAATGATTGACTGAATAAAAATGGGAAATTAAAATCTGAAAGACAAGCAACTAGAAAAGAAGAGGTGGGAATAAAACACACTGAAGCAATGAAAGGCAAATATAATACAGTAGTTATAATATCAACAGTCAGACAGCCTCTAAGATGTCTATAAGGCTGAAAAGGGAAAAAAAGGAGTGTGAGGACGGTTTCTACTATATTGACGGTTTGTGGCAGTGGCTGCCTGGACTCGTCTCAAGCTGCACAGTTTTAATCTTGTTATGCTCTGAATCCTTGTCTTAGTGGACTAACAGCAAAAAGAAGGAAAAAAAAGTGACCTGTTTATCTACATTTCACGAAAATCAATGTGATGGAGACAGTAAAAAGCCCTGCAGCGTGCAGGACATAATGGAGATGATCAACACAGCCGATGTGACGTGAGCCCCGGTGCCTCCTCTCTCCTTGGACTCACAACTGCACTCAGATTAGCAGGCATGTCCGTTTAGCGTGCGGCTTCCTCGTCTCTGCTGGTTGGACGGATATAAACAGAGGTGACACGCTGACGTCCACAGAGCAGGAAGAGAGGTGAAGTGTGTCCCAGGCAGAGGAGCTTCAGGCCTGGAAGCAGGCGGAGCAGCTGGAGGGCAGACGGAGGAGAGACTGAGCTGGCTGAATGCTTTTTGACAGCTGGGATGTCCACAGTTTGACCAGAGCGTTTAGGAACGTCCTCCCAGATTAGCAGCAGGACAGACAGAACGAAGTGATGGACCAGAACATGTTGTTGCTCTTTTGCTGCTTTTTGGCTGATGTGTTTGTGTCCCAGGGACAACAACAAGTTTTATTTAACAACTTTCTTCATGATTGGTTGACTTCCCTGAAGCTCAGAGTTCATCCGTCGTGATTTAAAAGTTTGCAAACGACTTTGCAAAAAGAAAAGTGTAAAAAGGTTCCCAGAATATTCCAGGAGTAATGTTCTTATATTCGGGGAACAGTACTGATACTTTAATTTGGTTGAGCATTAGGATCTGTTTTCACTCGTAGAAACAACATTGGACCTGTTGGGGGAGAATGAAATTCATCTTAGCTAGAAAACTGGAATTCTCCCTCTGTTGGGAAGAGTCTGCTTCAAACAGAGAAGGAATGGCGAATGATGACAGCATGAAGTAAGAAAATGATTGATTGATCAAAGATTTGTGTTAAGCAAGAGCTGCTACTGGATTAACTTGTTCAGCGTCTATGTTCCAGTGTAGGTATGAAGTACGGAAAGTGACTAACGCCAACAAGATCCAATAATAAGATGAAAATATGATGAGTTCCTGCTATCCTTTGCTGATGTGGTTCATCTGAACAGAATGGTCCCCATTGCCTCCCTTTGGAGCTTTCCACAGAACGTCACTTTGGGGTTAATCAAAATAAAATCAGTTATTAATTGCATGTTGTAGTTCCGTAGATATATTTGAATGTCCACCTGATAGTTTTCAGCATTTAGATGCTTTAAGAAAATGCAGCTAGATCTTGGTTGACAAAGAAATAAATAAAAGAAGTGATGCACCGAATCATCTGCGAGTCACGTTGGTTCCCAACATATGACTGCTTAACATCATTAACATTGTTCAGATGTCCAAGTCAAAAATAGAAAAAAAGAATGGGAAAACAATATGGAGAAAATTTCAGCCCAAGTTCAACAGCAAATTTAAATGCATTGATGTCCAGTCAAAGATTATTTGAATAATTTCAAGAAACCATGCAAGAACGAAGGTCAAAATTCAAACTTCCTATTAAGCTATCTGAATAAGACACAATGGATTTGTTTCTGGAACAAGAGTTGCTAACAAATAAAATCCCAATCAGATTCATTAAAATCTGTTGCTGTAACTTGACATCATATGGAAAAGTTAAAAAGGTATAAAAAAACTTTTGCACTGGTGAAGGTGTATTTACTTTTCTGTATTTTTTTTTTTATTTTTTATTTTTTACTTAGCCTTATTTAATTTAGGGCATTGATGCCTTTTAAATCCACCGCAGTCTTGCAGAAAGTTGAAAGTTTGTTGAGTTTTAATTTCTGTCGCTTTTCCCCTGTGGTTTCTGGTGAGCACATTTTTATGTTTGAAAACCTGAAGTCACGCAGTTTGGTGCAGCAGGTGTAATCTGAGCCACGTCTCTGTGAATTGTCAAAGTTCTCCGTCGAGTGCTGAAATCAGCTGAACTATTTCCTGTGCTTGAAGTCCAACATCCTGCCTTCACCCTGCAGATCTGCCACCTCCAGCTTCCTATTTTCTCTGCATCTAAACGCAACGTGTTCGGCAGTTGGCTGGGCCACGTTGCAGGCTGTATTTAGAGCAGCCGAGCGGACCGGCGCCCCCCTTTGTTCTGAGCTTGATGAGGAGGAAACCCTGCTAGGCTGCGACGAGTTCTCATCATCACCATGCATCTCTGCCAAGCTGCTCGGCCCCGCTCAGAGCCGCTGCCGCCGCCGCCGCCGCCGCAGAGCAGGAGGAGGAGGAGGAGGAGGAGGAGGCTGACTGACAGGAGAGGAAGAGGGAGAGATCTCCATCCTTCATCACTGCTCGACTCGGAAGGAAGAGGACTTCTGTAAGGAGTGGGAGCATCATTAAGGAAAGGGTCCATTTACTTCGGCACCAACAAAAACATAACTCCAGCAGAGATTTCCAAGTGGGATTTGGTATTTTTCACTGTGCGAGTCAGGCAGAAGCTTGTAGTTCTGATTTTAGAGTTTATGAGATCATACAGCAGTCGCCTCATAATAATGTAGGTTAGTTTTTAATCATTAAAATTTAGGAGGGGACGTAAATATTTTATTTGTATTTAAAGAGCGACATTTAAAATGTATTTAATTACTTGTTGATGACATAATGAAATCTATTTTTTAAATCATCCTCTCAAATTTTCTGTAATTTGTTTTAAGTTGATTTAAGTAAAGAAATTAGGAAAAATATATATTTTGGAATGCATTAAACAGAAGGATTGGAGATTAAAACATTGACTCAGGTGTGTAATTTTGGCTGCATGTTTATGTGCCAGTAAGACAAAGGAAATGCACTGATGGATACACAAATATACAGTTAAATAGATGTTTAAGTAAAAAAAAAAAAAAAAGATTTTGAATCTGAAACATGAAATACTTATTTAAAACTTTCCTAATTTAGATTGCATTGTACATGTTATAACTACAACCTGCACTTTATTCTGTGTTTATCTTTCATGTTTAGTAGTTTAGTTTATTTTCTGTGGTTCAGATCATCATCTTTCAGATGTATGATGCAACAATCCATCCGTTGTTTATTCCCTCTCATCCTTCCAGGGTCACAAAGGACTGGGGCCTCTCTCCAGCAGTCGTGGTCCAACTAAACTAACTAAAGTAGATAGTATCTACATTATTAAGAAAATCCCCACTCTGGGACTAAAAGCACAGATTTTTTTTTTGTATTATATAAAGAAAAGTGTGAAAGATGTATTTATTTTTTATCATTATTTCTCACTATTTATATTTAGGTAATGGGAAGGAAATTCACCCGACCATGCTGAGTGAGATTTGTTGTTTTGTAAGGTGTATTGTTAGATGTATTTATTTATTTGTTTATGCAGCTTTAGATATGTTCAGCTGCATTCAGAAAGTCAAAACATGTATAATTCTGGTAGCTTTCTCATTGCTAAAGTTCTATTTAAATAAACCATTCTTGCATTGGTCAATCTTTTTTTTTCATTTTTTTTTTCATTTTAAACCAGAGTTAAGCATGTTAAAACAGCAGAATAAAAAAAAATAAATAACTTTGACGACTGAGGGGCTAAAATTAAAAACCTTTAGTGAAATCTGACATCTTTTCATGATTCTCACAAACATGCAAAAGCACAGATATATTATGATCCGCTGTGATGTTCAGAAAAGTTCAGAAAACAACTGAAGCCTGCAACAACGACATCCACAGTCGATGTCAAACCCATGTTTTTTTCTTCTTTTACATCGTTCTGCACCAACAAAGCAATTTGTTTCCCCAGAGTGTGCTAATTTCTAGATTTCACAGTGCCAGGTGTTACGGCTGCCAGTCATTACATGAAAATCAGCAAAACCTTAACCACGGTGCTTCATCCCCGCCGTAAAATGCACCCAGCTCAATTCTCTCTGATTTGGGGAGTGGGGAGGAGGGGTTGTGGAGTGTCTGTTTTTTTGTTGTTTTTTTTTACTTTAGAAAAAAAAAGAAGAAAGAAAAAAGCAGTGACAGACAGCTCTCCTGATTTTGCACCCTGATGAATGAGACAAAGATCCGCAATGTTTGATGAGTTTGTTTCTCCTTGCATTAAGCGTTAACCTTGCATCTCTGCAGGATTTATGGGAAGAATCATTAAGGAAGCAGAGGAAGGAAAACAAAACATCACCGGTTGATCTCGGGCCAGGTAGCGCCACATTTTGAAGTGGACACAGAAACTCTGCATTTGGGTCAAACAACAGTGCAGAAAAATGTTGCAGTATGTTTTTTGTTTTTTTTTTCATTTTTTACAGAAACAACAGCCTGCTCACATGCAATGTAAATATTGGATTTTCTCACAAGTGTTGCCATGAATTATTAAGTGTTTTCCAGAAACATGGTGGCATTTCTTTTAATTCTCTGGCATTATGTGATTAACTTAAAGATTTCTGGAATACAAATGTGCTCTGAGGATGTGCTGGGATATATTTAGAGCTGTTAATATGTGGCATTAATTATGCACATGTATGTAGAATTAATTAAATCAATCAGCAGCAGACGTAACTGAAGAAGAAGGCGGTAAAACGCGCGTCTGTAACTGCCGGAGGGTTTTTTTGTTTTTTTTTTTGCTTTCCACGTTTTCAGTTGTCACTTCTTTTTTTTAACACATTCTGATTTGATTTAGTGACTTCTTAAATTAGGCTTTAATTCCACATGAGGAAAAGAATAAAATTAAAAGTTTCTTTTGATGATATGAAAATTATTCCACTGATTTGTGTTTTTTCTTTTGTTCCTTGCATTATTACCATACGATAAGTGTGTGCCAAAACAGACTGATTTATTTTAAGGAAATCCACACTTGATAAATTATTTAAGGCTGCTGAGATTATCAGTGTGTGTGTATGTGTGTGTGCGTGTGTGTGCGTGTGTGTGGGTGTGCGTTTGTTTGTAATACCTTGTGGGGACGATTTTCCTGACATATACTACATTGTGGGGACCAATTGCTCATCGTGGGGACCGGAGCCTGGTCCCCACGAGGGGAAACCCTGTTTTTGGGTCAGGGGTCAGATTTAGGGCTAAGGTATGAATTGAGTTTTGGTTAGGGTTAGGGTTAGGTATGTGATGGATAGGGTTAGGAAAAGGGTAAAGGTTAGGTTTAGGCTGTAGAAATGAATGGAAGTCAATGGAAAGTCCCCACAAAGATAGCCAGACAAATGTGTGTGTGTGTGTGTGTGTGTGTGTGTGTGTGTGTGTGTGTGTGGGGGTGTGTGTGTGTCTGTGTGTGGGGCATGAAGGAGTGGGGTTTAAACTTCTCCTGATTTAAGATCAGCTGAAACGAGTGCTTTGACGCCCAAATAATTGGTGACTTCAGTGCCGCCGCTCGGCCTTTGTTGGCCTCGATTACACTGATCTTAATTAGACACACACACTCACACACACACACACACACACATGCACAGAGTGAAGAAAAGGGTTACAGTATGATGAATATCCAGCCAACATCTGCTGCTACTTTTGTTTTTAATTTAGCACACTGAATCTGTTTTAATTGGATAATTAATTTGTGCTAATGAAAATCAGTTCTTATCTTTACACTTAAAGCAAAGAAAGTTCTGGCACTTTCTCTACTTTCGGTTAACTTTGTGCTCGGTTATTAAAGCGACTAATTTGGTCAATCACTCTCTAATGTTTCACATCTGCCGTGTGAATAAGAAGGTGACGAGGTGAGGCTAGAAATCCGTCTCCACTTTCTTTTCTCCTCTCGTCAAGGTGACGATGAATGTGTGGGGGAGGAAGAAGCTTGACGTCTTCCTTCCTGTCTGGATCTTCTTCCTCTCCCCCAGTGGCCACGCCTCCTCCGCCGCTGCCTGGCCTCAGTGAGAGGCGGGCAAAGGCGCAGGAAACAGGAAGCCGTGAGGCAGAGAGGCAAGGTGTCAAAGCTGCCACAGAGAACGACAGAGGGAGAAAATGGGAAGCGGGTTTCTAGTGTCCCAATTACTCCACGTAAACAAAGGAGAAAGTTTTGCCACATCGGGGGCACGGCTCTGCCTCCCACGTCTCCGTCGCACGGCAAGAACTTCCTCTCCTCCTCCTCCTCCTTCCTCTTCCCTCTGCCATCAGATTAGAGGCGTTCAAACGCGCTGCAGCCCTGCTATCATAGCACAAGGTGTCACTTCTTAAAGGCAGCGTCCCCGCTGAATTCGCTACCGTCGATGAAAGGTCGGCAGAACTTGGGTTCACACGCGCCGCCCTGCTTCTTGTCGCTCTGCTCTTGTCTCTGTGTTTGTTTGAAGCTGACAGCTCTCAGCTCCTTCAAGGCCGCAGCGAGCGTCGTCTGATCGGTAGGAGAGCTGCGCTGCTCGGGAGCCTCAGAGCTGGAAAGCTGATGTGGTGAAGAGCGTCTCATATGCGACTGAGGTCGATTTAACTTTTACAGCACTGAAAGTCCAACTGAAGCCACTGATCTTATCCCCTTTTTACATGATTACTGTCACATGTGTTGCCAGTATTTCATATTTTCAAAAAGAAGAGACAGAGGAACTGCATCATGCTGGCGTGATTATGTGAGCTCAGGAAGTTATTTTACTCCTTTCTCTCAAGGATACAGCTTACTTAGGTCTGAATGAAATATCTGTGACATTCTCTGGTTAATATCCAACAGAAGTCACCAACGAACCTGATTTTCATCCATAACTTTCCACATATTTCTCAGAGCAGTAACTTTCAGGTTGCAGAGATTCTGGACCTCACAGCCAAGAGATTTTTTTTACAAACTTGTGACCTGACTAGATAACTCATAGCTTTGTCTCAGTTTAGCCAGTTACTTCTGTGCTCCCTTTTGAAACAATCAGCCCTGAATTTGTGCAGGTTTGGAACTTCCCTCTCTTTGATGTTCAGTGAGTGCATCCGGATGTGGAGTTGATGCTTCTGCAGAAAGCTGCAGATTCAACACCACTGAGTCTAATTGAATGGGTTTGTTTCTTCTTTCTTTATTTACCTTTTTTGTTTTTGAAAGAAACACTTATGTCTTTCTTTCACTCAGCTGAAGGAAATTGTGACCCATTCATTTTTGATACTAACTTTATGACAATTAAAAGTGTCATCTGCATAGAGTGATAGCACATGGAAGCACAGAATAACATTAATTTTGCTCCCTGCCAAGTCAAATAATTTAAGAACAGCCTAGACAGAGAAATAGAACCATTCTAACACAAAGTTATAGTTTAGAAAATCCTCACTATATGCATGCTTTCAAACCAGTTTTAAAGTGCAGTAAGATAATCATATTTTGTCAATACTCACCAATGACGTTACAGATGCTGCAGTCTCTGCTATTCTAGTCAGAGTTGAAGTACTGCTGTGACAATATAGTTAATTAGATTAATAAAGACGTAAGTTGTCTACAATATCGCCTAAAATACACATAGCTTCATAATTTGTCTCTAAACATACATCTGACTTGACATGCACAGCTTTACTAAAGTCCTACTCCTGCTCACATCCTGTTTTTTTCATGCCTAGTAATTTGCTTTCATTCTAGGATAATGTTAGCTTACTCAGTGTTTTAATTTGACTCGTTTGGCTCTTAACATTATTCCAAAGCTCGTCTGAGAAGTTGAGAAAGCTGTTCTTCTTTAGAAACTTACTTCTTTGTTTAGAATATTGTGAAATGTAATGAGCAGTGTTTCTTTTGAGCACAGCAGAAAGCAAGTCAGACGACAGACGGAAAGCTGTAGCGTCCTCTGTCTCACTGTGAACGTCACTACAAAGGGTAAAACCGGCTTAGAATCAAAGTGGTACACACACTTTGATTCCATCAACAAAATAATGCGTACAACCTTTAACACACTAATTCTAGCATGAACATGAGGCTTTGCATCTCACTAAGGTGCATCTTTCATAAACACAAGCAGTTGATGAACAAAATGGCACGAAAAAAGGAGGCAATGATGAGGACGCCAAGCTGATACTAGAGATCCCATCTGGATTTTGCTAAAAAAAAAAAAAAAAAAAAAAAAAAAAGGTGAGCTCAGAACAGAGGCTTGAGGAACCCCAGCATTGATTTTTATTTCATTAGATTAATATTAGCGGCAGACTTACCAAACTTATTCCAAGAGTACATGAAGAACTCCTCCAGGAGGCTACAACATAACCAAGAATAACATTTTGTGCACTGGAGGCCGTCGCTGAATCAGGGAAAGTCAGTGTTGAAGTTTTAATCAAGAGACTGGGCAAAAATGTCATCCAGTGGAGAGTTCCAACGGTCAGAACCACGACTGGCCAAAACCAGCATATTTCCCAAAAACAACTCGAGGATTCCCACGACATTTAGGAAAATATTCTGTGGGCTGGCTAGTCTGATAGTCTGTGGTTGCTTTGGCACAATTTATAGAACTATGTAATGTCTACCAGAAAACCCTGAAGAAGAATGTTGGTTCAGTTTATCACTTGGGTCATGCAGCAGGACAATCGTCTGGAGCACATCACCACGTCTAACTGGCTCATCATTTCAAAAGGTCAGTGGCAGTCGTAGCTGCCAAGGTTGGCTCAACCAGAAGTTAAGTGTGCAATTACTTTTTTTCATAAAGGGCCAGGCTTGATTCGGATGGCTGTTTGCCAGGCTTGATTCGGATGGCTGTTTTTCCCTTAAATAATGAAATTATTTGAAGATCTGAACTATGCGATCGTGACAAAAGAAGCAAACCAGAAATCTGTACAAAACTTGAGCAGCGCAGACATCGAACAGCCACTGTGTCACTGCAATGATTTGGTTGCTGTTGTTTGGTCAGTCAATGGGGAGCAAGAAGTTTTCTGTCTGTGTAGAAAGACGAAGTTGGAAGCTGTCGTTCACTAACAATACATTAACTTTTGTTTTGTCCTAACAAGCTTCATTCTTCAGATTTACAGAGCCTTTGCTGCATAAAGCCGTGTTTTAATTCTTCATTGTTCGCTAATGACACTTGCAGGTTTGCGCTGCACCCTCCCTGCTTTCTTTTGTCGTATGTTCCTCTTCTTGTCTGCTTGTCTGAGCAGCTCAGATAAATTAAGAAACGAACTCCAAGCGTCAGTCTGAGGAATCATTTCTCTGTTCCCCATTAAAACAGCCGGACTACGGATCCTCCCTTCCCATTTTGCTGCCTGTCTCCTTCCAGTCGCGTTCCACAACTCATCTGTCAATCCCGTTATTTTGCGTGTGCCTTGGAGTAATGCCAACACACACACACACACACACACACACACACACACATGCATGCACACACACTCCTGCTTTTTGAAGGAGTAAACCAAACCGGTGAGCTTAACGCATTTCTAATGAGCTGCTGGTGAGAGCCTGAAGATTAGTCATCTTACGACGTTCACCCACGTCAACCATGTATCATCTGCTCAATGCCATCAACGCCTCGGCAGAATCTCCAGGAATGAAAAAGATCCTCTATTCCGAGTGATTAACTTAGTTTTGCTGATGTCATAAAAATTTTAAAATCAGTGTTTGTTTGGCAGCGGCTTCATAAAGAAGCGCTTTGGAGGATTTAGGAGGAGCTCTCACGTTGTTTTAAGGAGGCAGTTCTTCAATTACTGCTTGACAGATGGCATTGTCTTTAGGTGTGCTGTCATACAAATAAGGCTGGATGGTTTCATCTATTCAGCGCTGACAGACAGAGCAACGCAAACTGGCTGGCAGGTGTTAAAAAGGCCTCTGCAAAATCCAAATATCTTCCCGTCGATTCGTTAACAGAGTGCGTCCAGGTACTTGGTCCTCGCAGAGAACGGCCGAGGCGTCGCTCCGCTCTCTGATTGCAGAGATTAAAGTGCTTCCAGATAGGAAGGGAACGTGTGTTTTTTATTGCTGCAGAGAGGCTAATTTCTGCCCTGCAGCAAAAAAAACAAAACAAGAAACACTCTTCTTCAGCACCTCATCTCTCGCTCCAAAGTTCAGAGCTATTAGCCAATATTCAGACTAAATTACTCGTCTGCACAATAAAACCAACGCGAGGGATGTTTTTATTGAAGCTTATTATTTTTGGCTGTTTTTGTTCTTTGAAGTTATGAATATTTTCTTCTGTTTGGATTTGTGAGTTGAACTGGTTTGTGACTTATCTGCCTTGTTCAGTCTTTGTTTGAGCACATCCCCTTGTTTTTTTTTTTTTTTTAATCCTTAAGAGCTCCTAACAGGTGAGAGAAAATATGAACTGTTTTTTTTTTGTTTTTTTTTTTGCTAAAAACAGTTTGAAGTACGATAATAAAATACCTTATAAACAGGAAACATAACTTTGATGCAGAATTCAAAGGTACTGCAAAAAATGTAAAGATTAATCACTCAGTAATAAACAAAAGATGTTTCTCTGACTAAATTTAAATAAAAATGTTTGTCTAACTGCTCCCTGCCAGATTTTCCTTAGCAGAATCTAAAAGGTAAATAACATTTATAAAAACATTTGTTTCATACAAAAACACATTCATTTTGCTTCCTTTTCTCCCTGCCACGTCCCCATCATTGTCACTCGCTCAGTTCTTTGTTTCCCACTCATCCCTGAACTATTTATACGTTGTCTGGAAAAGACTGGAATTTGTCTGCTTGTATCTTTTTCCGGGGATGGATATATTTGGAGAAATAAGAATAAAAAATGTGTATTTAAATTGTATTTAGTTTTCTAGGTCCTATAAATAAAGAGTCACATCTCCTACAATAAATAGGAAAATACCTATTTGTGTGTCGTTAATATCAGCAACCTTCAAAAACATTATTGTGTCTAATCTTGTAAAAAGCAGCAATAAAATAGCTCACCTATGTTTGCTGATGACTTGTCATTTGTTTCTCTGCAGCTTGTTTTAATAGATATCATTTCATACAATTAAAATCTTTCATGGACTCGTTGTTCTGGTGCAGCAATCTGTGTGTTATGTGTTGATCTGAAAATGACAAAGGATTCCAAGTATTTACCTGAAATATTTGTATAATTGTCTGCAGGAGCGAAGGTGTTCTGCCTTTTGATCCCAGAGGGGTGAGCAATTCAGTTTTTCATTTAAGAGTCAAATAAAGAACATTTTTATTTACAAAGCTCCAATACCGGACAGAGATCCTGCTGCGCCCTCCACAAACTACGCAACATCTCAGTGTGACTGGATCTCAAGAAGTGAAAAAAAATAAATAAAAACGCTTCATTGCAAAGGCAATCGTGACACCACTTCTTGAAATACACAAAAATGCTTTCCCAGAGACACCCTCAAGCACTCCTCCCCACTCTATACATCAGCAGGATTTCCAGAGATGATCCCGCCGCCACATAGAGCCATGGTTTCATCACACTCCCAGCCACAACCTGGCATGAGGCTTTCGGAAGGTCGCAGGAATGCACTAGAGTGGGGCTCTGCAACTTTTGGTTCTGAAACATCAGAGTTAGCAGTTCCTTGAACTGTTTTCATGCAATGTCTGCTTGTAATTTCCTCAACAGAATAACACTACTCATTGTAGGTTATTTTTGTCATTTAATTAGTCATTTCCCTATTATTATAATATTTTTTTTACACTCAACCATCCATTCAAGACAATGTATCCATTCACTTGTACAGTCTGTTGTAAAACCTATAAACATGAACAAAATTGTCGTTATTTTAACCACAAATTAATATATTTTCACACAGTTTGTACTTGTTAAACTTGACAAGCTGTGTTTGTAAGGATCATATTGGTTCTGTGGCTCTGAACAAATGGACAAAAATGTGTCTTCAGATTACAAAAGTTGCTGATACTTGCAGAATTTGAGTCCAACTTCAGATTTCATGGGTCTGTGTTGACTCCACATAATAGATACTCTACGGAGGAGGACCTTGATAGGCTGTCACTTCTTTAAATGACACTTTTAAGGAAGCTTTGTGCAACTCGACCAATCACACTTAGTCGGTGCTTCCCCATGCCACCAGATCTCACAAAACACCCTTTAAGACCACCTTTGTTCCAGGTGGTATTTTATTATATTATCTTGTTGCAGTGAAGTGTTTAAAAATGGAGAAATCTAATTTTTTAGATGCCAATATTTCTGCCTCTCTAGTAAGATGTTTTTTGTATTTAACCATCAAACCTCTTAAGACAGTTTTAATGGACTCTTTACATTTTTATCCGCCTGCTGAAACACACAGCTTTAAGTATTTCTGTATTTTTATATAAGCTATGCTAATTCTGAAAGCGGCATCTTTGAAATAATTCTAGCAAATATTGTAGCCTAAATAGTTCAGGCACTGATTTCATGTCTGTCCAACAGATGAGTTCTTCTGCACCAAGATGAATTGAAAACAGCAAATTCCATGAACAATGCTTGAAAAAAGCTGTAGTCCAACAAATCCCTTTGCATATGTTGGCAGTGTTTGCTTTACTCACACTTTCTCAGTTTAGCAACACCTACTGAAGTAACTTTGGAGGGTATGATGGCCGTTATTAACATAATGCTCTTGGCAACACCCGTACCTCAAGCTATTGAACAGACACAATACAAATATTGCTCAAAATCATTGCTGCGTGCAAGGCATTAAAGAAATAAATCAGACAATAAAACATTTATCTTTTTGAATTCTTAATCTCTTCAGCTGTGATTGCCTTTTTTCCTGCTGGGAAAAAGGGCTTTTTAGGGTGTAGATAGACAGGTGCTGCTCATGTACAGCCTGACTATGAAAAATAACCAAGCTGCCTTTTTTTCTGAAGAAATTAATCTTTTTTTGTATTGTCTAATGAGTCATTCAATCAGTTGTTCCCACATCATGTATCTGTTTTCCAACAGGAGTATTGTTCAACAACAAAAAATGATCATAATTTTTATGTATTGTCACTACACACTCAACTGTCATAAATGACAGACTGGGACGCTGTCCAACAATTGTCCATTTGATACAAGATTGCAGAAAAACAATTATTCCTCCTCATCTGGTCTGAAGATGTGTTGAAACATACACGGATGCTACGTTTCAGATAATTATTTCTTCACATTCCCAAACACTTAATGCTGAATTCTTCAATATTCCTCTCTTTCCTCTCAGACCATCTCAGGTTGCCTCACAGTGAACCCCGTGACCTGTAAAACAAGGTTTGGCCTTGTTCCACACGCAGCCGATCACTCTCCTCTCCGTCCAAACTGACACATCTCTCTTAATTTGATTGGCATATTCTATTTGTTACCATGCAGCCGAGGGTTTCTCTGTTATTTCCTACAAATTGGCCAATAAGAATAAGGAGGAGAGGCCCCCCAAATGGCTGTGAGTGCTGATGTCACCAGGGTGGGTTGAATTCCCAAAAGATTCCAGGAGACAATTTGAGAGGAAATTTTCAATTTTGTGGCTCCCCTCTGTTCACTTTGAACATTAATTTGTTTGGTTCAGGGATGAGAGCGAGTGATCTAGAGAAATCTCTGGACAGGACAGAGAAGCCTTTGCAGATATAATACATAACAGTTGCAGAATTATTACTATAATTTCTGAGATTTAGGTTTATATTTTTTTCCTCAATTGTAGTAAATGCTACAATTGCAAAACAGCCACAAACATCAAATAAATTAAAATATTTTGTCTCTTCAGACGAATCAGCAGAATTTTGGAACGACGATAGGAAAGAAAGCCCAATTTTTTTTTCCTGTAAATGCACCCGCGACGCTACTTCTCACAGTATCTGTGTATCTTCCCAAGAATCTTTCCTTCCATCCACATCAGGGAAGCCGAGCTGTGACGAGCGGGATTAGACTAATCACTCGTTCACACACAGGAGATCCTGCGCCTGCCGTGACCTTATAGCTCAAATATTTTATTTTATTTATTTATATATTTTTTTCAGATTCTCATTCGGTGAATCATTTGATGGTAAAAGAAACGCTCTATTTCTGATGACATCACCTCAATATTTAACTGACTTAAAATTGCATCTAAAGGAAACAAAAATGTAGTCAAACAATATCCCAAGTGCAAAAATAATCACATTTATGATGTTAAATGCTCATAACGCGTCTAACTTAATTGCTTTCTATGAGGTTTATTTTTTTTATTTCTTAAAAATAAAACTATGCAGCAATAGACAATTATATTAAATGTAACTTAAATTTGTCTTTCTAGTAATTATTTAAATTAGTTTTTTTACAAATCCATATTAAATATGATGCATATGAGATTAAAAAAGTGGGTTTTGTTTTCTGCTGGACAAAACTGATGTGCTGAATGATTTTTTACAACCTTTTTTTTTTTTTCTGTAGACAGAAATATCTTGAAAATATCTTTGAGGTTTAATTTAATTCTTTAAATAATTTCTTTAAACATTAAAAGATATATTTTTTATCACCCAGTTAATCAAAAATACAATTTTTTTATTGTCAATTATGAAAGAGATTTTTTAAACTTTTTAAAGGAAAGTTGCAGCACATTTTCAGGTTTTAAACCTTTCTTTGGAACACAGAAAAAGAGGAAAGAAATAAAATGGGAAAACTCTGGCAAGCTTGTGTGTTTCCTCCAACATTTAACCCCACTTTGGAAACAAAAGATGTTTAAGGGGGGTGAGGGAAAGTAACGGAAGGGGAGGGGGGACAAAACGCAGGTCCATCAAACTCAAATCAAAAGCATTTACACCCCTCCTTTCTTCACCTCCTCCTTCCTCCTTCCTGCATTCTAATCAACACTCGGAGCCTGTAATTTATGAAATGTAATTCTGCCCTCCACTGGTATGAAGAAGGTGCACACACACGCTTCCTCCTCTACCAGAAAAAATAACTGTGCGTGTGTGAAATGAAGTGTGTGTTTGGGGACAACAAGTTAAAGAAGCAGGTGATTTGTAATTTTGATCTACCTAAAAATACAATTATCCAGCTGACTTTTTTTTATTCCTATTAAGCATAATTAGCTTGCTATAATTTAGCTGTGATTCAGCGGCATAATAAGCATTTATGTTACACTCAAATTAAATGGAGTCAATGAATATTTTGCATGTTAGGGAAATAAACCTAATGCAGCACTGTCGGAGTGAAACTCTGCAGTAATAAGCCCGTCTAGCTGGAGTACAAAACGCAGGAATGCGAGGGAAGTGTTCGTCGCTGCATTCAGGTGAGTCTGATCCTCCAGAGACGCTGGTTCTCATCTACTTGGGTCTAAAGCATCCATCCAACTGCTTCGTGTTTGTGTGTGTGTACTCTGGAATGACAGCCCCACCACCACCACCCAGTGGTGCCTCTGTCACCCCGGGTGATGCCAGCAGCAACGGTTGGGGAGGGATGTTCCTCTGAGAGTTGGAACAGAACAAAAACAGCACCTCCCTGACGGAACCACCTCAAACAGTTCAGTTCCTGTCAGCGTGAATGAACTGAGTCAACAGGCAGGCCGACGACAGCGCATTCGTGGAGGATTTCATTTTCTGACAATGTCTCAAAGTGTTTTTCGCGTGCAACCGAGCTGGAAATAAACACATCCGTGCTTCTTTAAGTGCACAGTTTCTTAGCGCTGATTTGTTTCTTGTTATTTTTTTTATTATTATCACTTCAGGCATCCAGATTTCTAAGCTCAACTTAACCATACAACCAACTGTAAGAACAACAATACAGTAAAATGGCTTTTTGATTTTCATGTTACCTTTTTTACATGTCAATTTTTTTTTTTACAATGCATGATTGTATTAAAGTCTGTCTCTGTTTTCCACTTTACTGAGGTTATTTTCAGTTTATAGGCAACATGCAGCTTACCTGTCTGACCAGGTAAGCTGCAGAGGAATTTCTTTCTTCAGAAAAGTTCAGCAAAAACATCAACGACAACTTAAGTTAAAACAGACCAACATCACCTTGCTCCAGTCTCCTGGTCGCATAACTGAAACGGGAAGCTCTCCACAGAGCCACCAACACTGCCAGCTGTAGGACTACCTTCAGGAAAACTCATTTCCAGGAGAACCAAACGCGATGGGGGCGGAGGGTCGTTCTAGATGGAGTTTTCCCTGACCCCACTGAATCAGAAATAAGGACGTCTGTATCTCTAGCTGGAGAAACATCGCTTCGACTACGTGTTGTTTCTAATCTAACGCAGCTATGACGGCGTGCTTGGTGAGAAACAGCTGCTCAGCCCACTCACTCCGGCTGTCTGAGGTTCATCTGGAACGATCCTCATTCACCGAGTCTGTGAATGCAGAAAGTTTCACGGCTTAATCTTATTTCTTCATCATATCATGCGGGTCATGTTTTGTCATAAAGATGTCTCACGGAGTATTTACAGTGTGCTCGCTCTGTGATAGTTTGTGACGGTAATACAAAGCTCGATGAGTGTTACATCATAGGCTCTTGTAGAGCAACTTCCATCCTTGCTTAAGGAAAGCAACGTGAAGAGAGACATGGAGTTTTCTTACAAATAAAAAGCAGATGAATAAATCCTATCATGATGCCGTAATTTCACCAACTGGAAATTCTCATACGTTGTTTTATTTTTATTTTTTTTGCGTCTTCAGATTTTCTGATTTATTTTAAACTCCCTTTTTTATAAATACCACAAGTGTGTCAGACATTTTAATGAGTTTCATTGGGTAGCTTGAACACGTGTTAGCAATCCAGGTGGAAGACTTTTAGGTTAAATCAATCATTCTGATTGTATTATAGAACAATAATTCAATAAGTCTTAAGCTGGCAAAGAACAACAGTTGCTTGGTGTTCACGCAACCTGTTCACAATACAAAGAGAGGAAGGGAAAAGAAAACAATAACGCACAATTGTGGCAGCTGCAAACAATTGGCTGCAGACTTTGCAGCCGTGATGAACAACTTGAGTCTTATGCATCTCTAAGGAGCATGCTGGCATATATTTTTATGTGGGTTAGTGAACAGAGAGGAAAATAAAACAAAGAGAAACTGAACAAGCTCACATTGCCAGTCCTCAAACTGCTCATAAACAATGCTTGTAGGAGCTGATGGTCTTGGATCTGACTTGCTTTAAGCAATGGTAATATTTAAATGTTTTATCCTAAACTCACTATATCGGCCCAGACACAACCTTGTTGCTGTTCTGATTAACTGTGAGGCACATCGGGTTCTGGAACGTCAGATGGGGTCACGAAAATGTAGCAGCCACTATCGGTTAGCAACTGAGGCTAGCAGTTCTTGCTTTAGGTGTTGCAGGAAAACCGCATCATCCAAATAATCGGAGACAGACAGCTGTCTCTGATTTGAGAATCAATGCTCAGATTATCTTCCTGCAATAACTCTGATGGATTAATAAAACCTTGACCAGGTATGGTCAACGGACACACAGACACGTAATGTGATGAATATCTTATAAAAAAAAGGTTGATTTTTACAAAAGCCTCAATTTATGAATGTTTTTTGGGGGTAAAATGAATGAATTTGTTCTGGAAAAGCATAAAGAGCATAATAAAACCAATTTTGCAAAGAAAAAAGAAAAACAAAAAGAAAGGGCAAAAAGGGCTGGATTGTTGCTTTGCAGCACGGGTTCAAATCCCGGGATGGGATCTCTTTCACACATGAAGTTTTCACCTTCTCTCCATCCACAGACGGGTACTGCAAGTATTCTGGCTTTTCCCCGTTCTCCAGTAACATGATTGTTAGGTTAATTTGGTCTCTGAGGCTCGAGTGTGAGCTGTCGTTTGTCCTGTGAAGGACTCGCTACCTGTTTCGGGTGTGCCCTGCCTCCTGCCCAGTGACAGCTGGAGTCAAGCACCAGGCTTATCACCGTGGAACCAGTTCCCAATTTTTATAAATGAGGCAGTCACCCTGTCTAATTCAAGTTCATTACTTTCCTTTATACATGTTAATTTCGCTGCCATTACCTTCAGGTTACATCTGAACATTGCATTTCTACTTAGAAAGTACCGTTTGACCAGCGCTTCTTGTTTTACAACTGGAACCTGTGTAAACGCCTTTTGAATTTATCCATGAGATAATTTGACTATATATTTCTAAACATAAAGATTTGTTTGTGAAGTATAATATTTGTTGTGAATCTGGGCTGTGTAGATTAACTAGAATTTAAGACACCTAATTGTCATGAAGGGAAAATCGCTAAGGCAATCTGAACACCATTTCTGTGAAGAGGGTAAAAAGTTTTAAAACCTTTTCGACATCCTCTCTTAAAGAAAAAAAAAAACTTAAATGTGTGTCGGGTTTCTTTGGAAAACTCAGTCAGAGTTGCATCAGCTTATTTTCATTTTTTTCCCTGCATCCACATCATGTTTCAGATTTCTAGACGTGCTCCCCTCCTCTGTCAGCTGAAAAGTTCAAACCTCTCTAATGTGGTGTCTTGAAAGGTGAAACAGGACGGGGTCAAAACAGACGAAGGCGGGAAAAGTGACACATTTCTCACCGTGTAAAGCCCCCGGCTGCTGACTTTCTGCTCAGCCAAGCGCTCCTGTTCCTCTTCCTCAGAGCTTGTCTCATCCTTTGTTTTCTCTGAAGTTCGACTTATAGACGATCAAAAATCCCAAACAGATGAGAAGTTCAGGAGGAGAGGAGCAGGTACAGATGAAAAAAAAAAAAATCCAAAAGTGTTTCAAGCTATTGCTGAAACAATCCAATTACCATGCCTATCAAACTTAGCTTCACAGGTTATGGCTTCTAATTGCCTGACAAAAATTGACACTTCAGTCGTAGCAGTGTAATATAATAGGGGGCCAAATTAAATTTGATCGAGGGGCAGAAAACGATGCTATCACTCAGCAGTGCGGAAAAGGGGAGATCAACTAGCATGATATAATGGATCAAAACTGAAAATGATTCATTAATCGCGTTGGGTTTTCCAATAATGGAAATGACACAGTTCAGACGTCTTCCTAAAAACACTATTAATTAAAGGGATGATAGATCTAACAAGGCATGGAGCCCAGAGAAATCGTTGCACCTCTTTTATCCCCGTCAACTTCTCACTTTTCTTCTTCTCGTTTGCTTTTTTATCTCTCTCTGTTTGTTTCTCTGATGTCTTTGACTCTGCAACACTGTGTTCCATTTTTCTCCATATTTATACCATCAACTTGACACATCGCTGCTGAGCAGAAGATTACATTAAAGCCTTAATACCTTTAATATCTCTTGGACGCATTTATTACAGTTCCTTTTCCCGTTTATCATTTCTATACAGATGGATTTCAGAAAACTTTGGGTCTTTAAAAGCATATATATATATATTAGAGTGGAAAACCTAAACATCTTAAAAATGTTCAACAGTACGTCGTTTTTTAAAGCATGTAAGTAACTTTAAAGCACATCTTTAAAAAAAAAAAAAAAACATTTAGAGTTACACTTCTCTAAAACAGGAGACCACAACTGAATCTGGATGATGATTTTCCCCCTAGAGAAACATGCCTACCAATTCCTGGATTTTAAATTTCCCTCCCATTTAAGATGTGGCGCATTAGTTAAAGTAATTTTAAAAAATACGTCTAGCAAAATGGTGGCAGAGTTTCAATGTTTTGACTCTCAGTTTTTGTCACAGTGATCATTGTCAGGTTGGCGCGGCTGACTCACTATATCTCCATACAGAGTGTCTCTCAACCAGCACTTCTTATTTCCTCACTGGAACTATAATTGTATACATTTTCATGTTATGAACTCATGATTTTACCCTTTCTGTTGTTGGGTGGCCAAAAAGTATTTACACCCATGTCTCTTATGTACTGCTGGCAACATCGCCAGTCCTCTGCAACGTTCAGCTGACATCTTGGCTTTTGACGTAGAAATCAATATAAACATCATGAGTTGTAACTCCAAACATAATTGAAAAACAACTTGTTGGAGCCCCTTCACTCAAAATGAAGTCTTTGCTGCAATGGTTTCATACTCTGTCAATATGCACAATGGGGTTTAGGACCATATGACCATTAGTGGGTTTTCTGTTGTGATGCTGTACTGTCATGGTGCCAGTTGCGTCCTGAGTGCAGCAGTGCATGCCAGATGTGGAGCCCACATGCACTGAGGTGATGTTGTAGCTTGTTGCAGACTGTGAAGAATGCATTCATTTGAAAGGGACTTTTTGTTTCAAATGAATGCTTTGTTTGCGTTTGTGTGTATTTTTAAGAGCGGCCTTTTCTCTTCAAAGTAAAGAAAGGTAGAGTGTCATCAACTTGTGAAAAATGTAAATGTGTGTTTTTACTGTTTCTTCTGCACATCTCTGATCACGTCACATGTTTGATCATCATCTTTGCATGCTCTAAATGCCATCGCTTTTATAATTGAAGGCTGCAGAATAACCTTAGAAATGGGACAATTTATTAATTTACTTTAGCTGACCATAAAGCAGAAAGGAGCAGTTTCAAACACTTCACCAATTTATATTAAGACAGATGAAGAACTCATCGCCTCTTCTTCCTCATTTATTAGTCATGTAGTTTTCTGACAGTGTGAATTTCACCTGGATGATGTGCCTCTGAGCCACGCAGGCCCATCTGCTCTACATGCTCTCTCCGATTGGCTGAGAGTTGGTTTACTTTCATCCCGTGGCCTGAGTTTGACCTCGTCATCCACACACAGACATCCACACACATTCAGTGGATGTCCAGGAGTAAGACTGCAGACTTTATTTAATCTGTTTTTCCTCACTGTTAATTGGGTCAAAGCTTCCTCCGCTCCCTTCTTGATGTGCAAATGAGTGTGGCATCGAGGGACGCCCGCCCATCATTCCACAGGCACATTTACAGGACACCTCAGGGTGCCAGGCCGCCGTCTGTGACCTGTATACGGCAGTTTGAGGGAGGGGCGGGGGGGGTGTAAGGTTGTCAGTACCAACCTGGATCAGAGAGGAGGAATGGAGGAAAAAGATCCCTGAGTTAATTATTGCAGTGGAAGCCTGGAGGCCGTTTGTCTCACCGCTTCTCCTAATGAAGTTTACCTTCACCATCCTGCAACAGTGGAGTTCCTCTGATGGTTAATAATGTATGCAGCAGATCAGAGATGTGAACAAGAAAAGGTCACAAAGAAAAACCACTGACTAGCTTGGATGATGCATCATGGTGATGTAACTGATGCTGCTGCCCTTCGCAAAATGATACATGCCTGGTTAGGCTGGAGTTAAAAAGGTTGGTATTTATAAATTAAGATGATTACAAAGCCATTTATTTTCTCCTCTGTGTTTTGTTCTGTGAAGTTTTTATGCAATAAAGAGCAGAAAAAATGACCTCAGAGGTAAAAGACAGAAGCAAGATAAACTGGTTTTCCTCTCGAGTTTGAAAGAGTGGAATCAGATCATTAGAAATTGGCTTTTGTGAAGTAGCGTTCAGTAGTCAGTACTTTACCTGTAGTAGAAATGTGTCTTGTAAGTGAGACTGAAGATAAAAGGAGAAATGTGTGTGTTAGAGGACAGCAGATTTTAAGTTTTTGTGCAGAGGCTGCACAAAAAGAACGACAGTTCTTCACCGCCGTTTCCAAAACCATCCACTTTGGCATCTGAAGCATTTTGCCACTGGATATTTTCTGTAATCCAACTAAACTTTTACAGAAGAACTTGTGCAAAGTAGATGAAGAACATAAAGCAACATAAAGACAAACACCTTTCCCAGGCAGTGGTTGTTGCCAAAACATTGCCTGAGTCAGCACCAATTTCAGTATCTGTTGCCAAACGGTAAGCCACTAAGAGTTCACTTACCACATTAATCAGACATTTGGGTGTTTTGGTTCCATGTGCAACCACAACATATTTCATGCAGCCTGGCATCAAATCCCACTGAGGTTTGGACTAGGACAGTGTGCTTTAGGATGAAGACATTGAGTCTCATTGCCAGTGCTTGATTGGCGGGGTGTCAGGGCCTTAAAAACGTTTGACTTGGACAGCAGCAGACTTAACAGTGTGACAAGTATGACTCAAACAAAAAAAAAGACCCAACTGACACAGAGATGCACTCAACCACCGGATTCAGAAGGCCCTTCACACAAACCACTGGATTAGGATCTAATGATGCGTTCCATTTGCTTTGAGTCAGAGGTTGAATCTAGGAATGATGTCATAACTGAGTTAAGCAAATTTTAGCTGCAGTCAAAAAGCATAGTTCTGCAACGTATGTCTCTTTATTTTAGGTGTTCAAGTCCTTTATGAACATGCTGAAATAGAGCTTAACGAGACAGGACAGGATGCAAGTTTGAGGCCAGACTATATGAGTTTCTGTTTATCCAGAACTATTTAGTCACTTCATAAAACCTAAGAACATAATGTTTAATCCCTGTTTTTTTTTTTTTTTTTTTTTTTGTTGTTGTTTGCTAATGTGAGCACCATCCAGGTGACATGATGTGAAGGTTTAGACCATGTTTGAAAGTGATGCAAATTCAAACCATCATACTCACTGACCACATTAGAAATGCGTCTCCATGCAGAATGCAGATGTAGCAATCACAGCATGTAAAGTCCTCCTCTTGAAAAAGATGCTCACAGCTTGACTCTGTGAATCACTGTGGCTCTCCATCAATCGACGTAATTACATTGGCCATAATCCTGCAGCAAAAACAATTTATCCTCAAACATAAGGTAAAAAGTATCCAATACACCCCAGATTGGGAGCCGGTGGCACTCGTCCTTGTCATATAATTGGGTATCGATGGGCAATGATCTCCTTCATTTCGCCTCTTTCCACTTGGGCAAATACTGGAACGCCAAGACAACCCAATCACACTACCTGCTGGGAGGGTGGAGTCCCTGCACCCCAGGGAGAATGAGAATAGACTGCCTCTTCCCGTCCTCAGTTAATTGAATAAACTTCCAGGACAACATGAGGGAAAGATGTCCCATAAAGACAGAGAGAGAGATTTGAGGCCCTGATATTTAAGTTTATTTTCAGCCATTTAACCATTATTTCCATGAGTAACTGTGTGTGTGTTTCACAACTATTGGAGTCTTCACTGGCTATTTTTTTTTATCAAACATTTTTAATTAAACTTTCTTAAAATGTCAATAATAAAGCAAAATAGGTTTCTTAATTTGATCATCAGTATATTTTCTCAAGGATATTTTCAACAAACAACACCAACCTATAACAACCTGAGACTGTGTGGTTCACGAATGTTCAAGGGTTTTTCACTTTGATAAAAAAAAAAAGAAAGAAATTGTTGAAATGAATAAAAACAATGGTGCTCAAGTATGGACTTTAAGGGGTTTTCATGTAAATCTCTCAATGCTGTAAAGTACCATCAAACTACAATCTACAGGAATTTATAGGACCAAGCATAATCTGGAAAGCTGTAATTTCTGATCCCTCAGATTACACTGCTTATAAAATGTTGACCACCAAAAGTTATGTTAGAACCATTTGTCTAGCTTTACTGTGCACAGATAACTTTGTCTCAATGTCAGGATATGTGAAGCAGACCCTTTTTAAAAAGTCGAAAGGCTTAACAATATTTCAAATATAGAAGACAAATGGAGCCAACAATCTCAATCTCAAGGCGCAGCATCATCATTTGTGCATAACCTAACACTTCTCATGAATCCATCCATGTAATCAATTGTCTGATGTTATATTGTGCTTAGTTGGATTCAGTTATTCAACAAGTTGTTTCTTTACAAACATTTGAAGAAATAAATTAAAAAAAAACTAAATTTCAGGTTAAGTGGGATAGCAAATGCCACTTTTATGTTAATGTTCAACCATTAGCTTTTAGATGCAAAAACACTAAGTCAGTTATGTCAGCTTTATCATCATCTTAGTGATATAACAGCTAATACATAAAAGAAATGTAGCCGAAATATGAAGTTGTGGAACAACCATGTAGCTGCAAATACTGGTCAGCTCTTAGTTTCTCGAATTTGCCTGGTAATAGCAGCTTCCTGGTTTCATCCTTATTCTTTCTACCCTAAAGCTCCTTAATAAACAATGACCTGGAGGGACTGCCTTCACCTCCTGCCCTTTCACCTCCCGCTGCTCTCCCTTTAGGCCTGGTTGGATGACAGACAGGTGGAATTCAGCCCGAGGTCGGCGACGAGGGCAGCAATCACAAATCAATCTGACGTGTTCACCCAGGCCTGCCTGCTGAAGCCTGGGCACTCCAGCCAGTGCCAGGCCTTGTAGCTCTCCGCTAGCTCACACTCCCTTCTTTCCCACATCTGAACCTCCAATCACCCCAGCCTCTTCCCTCTTTGTGCCAAGTTTCAGTTCAGGGGCTGAGTTTGGAATGGGTCAGTGGACAAGCTTCCAGGGATCCAATGCCCTCGGTCTGCAAGACTTCAGGTGCCTTCTGGTAAGATGGGTGTGATGCCAGCAAGCAGGCTGGGGCTGGGGCTGAGTGTGTGAGAGAAGCTTTACATATCCCAAGGGCACAGGGTGCTTTTCAGAGTGGATACTTCACTGAGAGTAACTACTGAAACCAAAATATGGAACGAACTATCTATCTATCTATCTATCTATCTATCTATCTATCTATCTATCTATCTATCTATCTATCTATCTATCTATCTAATTTTATTTTATTTCTTTTGATCTGATAAAAAAAAATGTGATATTTAGGAAAAGAAAACATTTAATACAGAAATATGGACTAAGTGAAAAGTATGTTTCATACCTGCCTAAAGGTTGGTGTTTCAAAATGCATGTTTAATTTGTTGAGTACGAGTCATATTTAATATATTTCAAATTTGTAGAAAAGGTAATTTATTTCAGAAACTCAGCAACACTTTACATGGATTAATTACATGAAGCTTTTATTAATTAATGAATTAGAACATATTCAGATCTAGAAGCTGACTATTAGTGTGTGTACACACACATGTTCCAGTATGAATGTGTGCACACAGGTTGATGCGGGGGCTTTTTTGGAGTTAGCTGTGTAAAAGGAGGTACGGAGCACCAAAACCCAGCGAGTCAAAGGGCGCATATGTCGCATCATCGATTTCTATCAAGAGAAGGACTTGTTCACAATCCATGTTTTCACTCAGTGATGGTCCATCATAGATCCCTCTAAATAAGGCCGAGTTACAACGAAAAAATAAGGTTTGTAGAGCCTACTGACATGTTAAAAAGAGGAATCTAATAAGTAGATTTTTTGAGAAGTATGTCTGTTTTAAATGGGCTAAAAATTAAATGACTTAAAGAGAATTAAAGTCACACACAGGAGCTTCATTAAGCCCAAAAACTGTTTATGCACTTTACTTTAAACAATGAAGAAAGACTCAAAAGTTGCACACTACTTGTTCACTCCCCCTAAACAACGACACATTGAATTCTGCATCATCAGGGGCCTTTTATCAGTTTCTCAAGTTATCTTCCTCAAAGTTCTCCTTAATGCCTTTTCTCCCTTTTGCTCCCAAATTCATTATTTTTTCCAACTAATCTCCGCTGTGGATAAAAACCTCTTAAATCCTTCAAAACCGCTTCTCGCCAAGTGTCTGAAAAAAATATTATTGCCCCTGTTAAATTAATACTCAGTGCCAATAAACTATTGATATCTTCACTCCTTCAAAGTTGGTCTGGCACCTGGGACTGCAGGGAGGGAAATTGCAAAAAAGATTTAGAGAAAGAAAAATGAAGCAGCTGAGGGCAAATTAAATTGCCATCTTGAACTCGTCTGTTAAGGATTAGCGGTTAATTGTAATTTGCGTGCCGTGTCCCCGGCCATCACGGCAGCGTTGCTGGAAGTTGTCTGCGAGCTGGTGATAGAATACTCACAGCCCCTTTCATAATTGGAAGAGGAAGAACGGGAAAACTCTGATTCTTGTCCGTGGAAGGGAGCGGAGGCGTTGGAGTTGAGTTTTTTTTTTTTTTTTTTTTCCAACAGGTTTGACAGTTCTGAACATAACCTGCTTCAAAGACTCCTCGTTTATCGCCAACTGCTCAACACGTCTCCCATGCTGGCCTTTAAACACCTGAAGACGAGAAGGTGTATCAATTAAACAGGTTTGGTTTTGTTAAATCGCTCCGCTCAGGAGGACGCAGCTGACAGTTTATGTGTAGGAGTCATGTTAAAACACACAGTGAGCTGTCTGCATCCACACGTTTTCCTGCCACCAGAACTCAAGAGCAAAGAACTGAATTGGATTTCGATCTGGCATTTAAAGCTCCAACACATGTTCCTTTTACACATCAACGTTGGAAATACCATATGTTGTCTCAAAAGACAAAAAAGTTTAGCAAACTGGGCTGAACATGTCACCAAGACAATAGATCCAGGCAAAAGGAGCCGGGAAAACATCAGATTGTACCCAAGGTGGTGCCACGTCTTTTATTTATTTTACTGTAAAATCAGTTCACAGATTGATTGTGTTCCATCATTAAAATCACAGTTTTGTGCTGCAGCAGCTGTAGCTGTAGTATACATGTCTCTGAAGATGTACAATGTGTCGACAGATGAAATTTTCATAAGTTGGTCAGTTTTTGGTATCACCTTTTTTGGTACAAAGACTTAAAGCAATGGCATATTTTTTCTTTCATCGCCAGCATTTTTCACTCGTCTCTCAACCTTAACTGGACTTGATATATAATACATGAGAAACTAGAGCGTATTTTTTTTTATCCTATCCATGCTTGCAAGTGTTAAGTTTAAATAAGTACAGGACACTATAACATTTGTAGCCTGGGAAGCGTTTGCAAACCAGCCTTTTTTTCTCGACTCTGATTGGCTGTTCTCCCGAGATAAGGAAGAGCTAGAATGTTAGCTCCTGCTAACACAGCTTTTAATGTGTACATTTAAGAGAACTAGGGCATATTTGGTGTTTGAGCTACAAAAATAGTGTTTTTACAAGGAGTCTTAAGTGTTCAGCTTATTCATGGAGAGTTGTGGTCGATAACCTCTGCGAATACGGGGGCTTCACTGCATTTGTATTTTGTGTTTTGTTAATTTTGTGTTCCCTCATTTAGTTAGGAAAATAATTTTTTTTTAAATATAATCTCTTCCTGATTATGTTGCTTGTCTGAGTGGTGTAAAAATAACATGATCATGGTGAAAAAGAAAGCATAGCCTCTGTCTGTTTAGTATTGACACGGAGTACACCTCATGATTCAGTAATAAAACTATATACAGTAAACAGTGTGGAGCAATTTATTAATAATGTCTAAAGTTTATTCTGTGTTTCATTTTCTATCCTTATTATGCGTTTTTCTCTTTTTGAAACCTACCCACAATTAAAAGTACTTTAAAAGACCCACATTAAAATGACTGTTGAGTCATTTTAATGTTTTTATTTAATTAGGACTTCTCCCATAGCTTCTCCTCATGAATTTCCAGAATGACACTGAAGTGAAATGTCACTGATAGACTTTTGACAAACTCAAGTTCATAATCCTACTCACTATATGAAGCAGAGACAGATCAATAACTAAACCTCAGTTTGTGCAGAATGAACGTGGCCACATCTGTTGACCAACAGGACAATCAGTGGATCAATATCCTGACTATCTGCAGGGACAGTAGCAGGCAGATGGTGTGTGAATTTCACACCTTTCACCAGTTTACCACAGTTGCTTGGCTCTGAGCAGCGGGGATGATTAAACGTCTGTTCAGCAAACTTCGAGTCATAGAAAAAGGAAAGATGCACTCCTCCTCTTTTCCATCTTTTCTCCCCTCTGCCTCCTCCCTCCTCTGTCTCATTTCCAAACCATTACACTGTTCTGCTCAGCTGAAGCGCAACCATATATTCTTAGAGGGCTGGTTAAACTTAATCATTACACTAACAAGCTCCTCGGCCTCCGAACGATCAGCCCCTGAATTAGAAGGATTTGTTCTGGAAGGTGAGTCGGTAACTGAGAAGAGAGAGGAGAAAATCAACTGGCTGTTTTCTTTCCATTTGCCTCCAAATGAACAGAAAGACACTCTGCAGAGTCTTTAATTTTAAAGGTAGACACAACTTGGGTTGAGATAGCTAATAAAAGCAATAATAAATCCCTTGAAACTGCAAATTCATCTTATTGTAAAGTCACACCTGATATTTTTACTCAGTGTTAGACCAAAAGTCATTTCTAAAGAAATTGTGCTGCAGAATCAACTCAGTTGACATTCACTAAAACTAAAACTATGCAGATGGTTAAGCCTCAATTAGTCCCGTCTTGTTTCTCCTCACTGTCCAAACAGGTTTCTGGAACTCTGCTCAATGATCAGATAACTAATTTACTGCGATGATCTTTATGAGTTCTTCCAGGGTGTATTAACACACTTGGCTGCCCAATAAAGTGCAATAGACTATGGAGGATTTTTGAGCATGCAAATAACATCTGTACCAAGGTTCAGGCAGTTGTGTATCTATGGGGTGGGACACAGTTGCACCCGTAGGATTCTACTCTATAGCATCTGCAGTCCAGTTATGTTATTGCAAAGTTTTCCTATTCTCTCACTAACACTAGCAAGATCGTGCCACAAATCTGCATCCACTAAGTCACACTATGCTTCCTCTGATTATGTTGACAAGCTGACTGACACTCATGCTGTTTCATCCCTCACCACAAACCTGAGGAGATGAAGAAACATCCCACTCACAGTGCCTAGTGCACCTTTTTGACATTTAGTCATGTTATAATCACAAACTTCAGGCCATATTTGGCCGAACAATCAGCCCCTGATTTAAAAGGATTTGTTCTAATTCCTTCCTACCAATAATAATAATCATTTCTGCTTCGGCAACTAAATCAAGAATGCACACGCATGAGGTGCTGACAGACACAGAGACCACGAAGCCATCAGAGTTGAAAATGTGCCAGAGGTTCCATTCGTCTCTGAAGTGGGGCCTCTCAGGAAGTGTTCCCGCCACCATGCAGCTAATTGTCTTTATTGTCTGTGGCATTGCAGCCAATACATTATGCTAATGTCAGCAGCTACGGCTGCAATGTACTGTTTATTCGTTCCCTGATAGCACTTCACGCACATACGTGTTTTCTTTTTCACCATCTGGCTCAGCATGTATGACCCGCTCAGAGATGCATGTATGTGCTAATTAATTAGCATAGCTCAGGAAGCAATTACACAGAAATTGAGTCACTGCGGCTCCCTTACAGGTCCCTCCATGGCACTGGAACACACTTCATTAGCTCTGATGTGTGGAAGAGTGAGTGGCGGTCCGAGCTGATGTGACATCTGTCCTGAATGTTGTTCTGACCAATGCCGGACAGGCTAAGAATGAGGTTTAGACACCAACTGGCAACAAACAGGAGAGCAAGGATCACATACAGACAATTAGACTGTTGAATGATGCTGATATGCTAGACACATCAGCCGTGACAGGATCATGTTTTCTGTTAAAGATTGTGATGTGTTATTTTTCTTTGTTTTGTGTCATTTCAAATAAACACAAAATGACTTATTTGTCAAAGTTTGTACTATGTAGTAATAAATCTTTTCTTAGATCTTTGATAATCAAAGGAAATGTTCTTTGATTTGTAGTAGAAAACTGCATTAATGTTTGAATCTCAGGTTTAAAATTACTTCTGTAGCTCATGAGTAAAACATTACCTTCATCTTTGTAATTATAGAAATATTTGTCCACCTTTGTAATAAAACTACGCAATCTTTGACTTTCCATTAATACATTTATTTCATTTGTTTTTTTGTTTTTTTTTAATGGAGCGACATAAAAGATAAAGATGAAAATTAAAACCAATAACACTTGACCAAACGTAGGTAAATAAGATTTTTTTTTTTTTTAAATCACAATGCAAATCCTTGAAAAATTGTAAAACAAAAAAAAAAAAAATTCAAGGATTTGATTAGATGCTGATGTTCTCAGACAAACTATGTTTTTAAAATTATACTTTAGGGAAATATTTACTCTAGCAAGTTAAATTCTTCTGGGGAAAAAAAAAGTCAGATACATCACAAAGTACCACTGCTACTGACAGAGCTACAACTAGAAGAGTGGAATAATGTGATGGAAAACCAAACTGCATAGATGTTAAACCTGGATTTCTGCTGTAATAGATGCCATGAGAAAATCACTGATTGGTTCAACTGTATTGCTTGTATCTCTTCAACACCCTGCAGCCGCTCAGATTCTGGTTGGCTATTCCACTGATTCCTGCGGTGTTCTGCAGCACACTGCTCTGCCCTGTCCCATTATAATGTCTCCACACACATTCATTTATGGTGAATGTATGAACTGATCCAAATGAGGGTATTTATGTTTCACGTCAGGCCAGGCGTATGCATGGCAATGCCAACATGTGTAATTTATCATTAACCAGCAGCAGAGCGTACCGAAACCCCGTCTGCTGAGTGGGAACATGACTCGTACGAACACATGATAAAGAGTAAAGGTGTAAGTGGAGAAACCACCGCTTCTCTGTGATTTCTGCTTTGCTTCTGCATGTTATGAGGAGGCAGAGTGATATTTGTTGTCTATGAAAATGCGTGAGGATGTTTTGTTTTTCTTTCCTCCGCGGCCCGGTTTTAATGTGCGACCCATCTCGTGGCTGGCCCATGCATATTCATGGTGTGCTCAGACCGGGGCGGTGGTGGTGGTGACACTGGGGGTTGATGGAGTGGGGAGGGGAGGGTGAGGCGTGCTTGTCGGAGTGTGTCACGTTTCCAGACCAGCGAATTTTTTTGATTAAAGTCCCTTATCCGTTTTATCATGCATATCCTCGCTCTGATTAAAGTGATCGGAGTCTGACACTCACAATGTCAGAGCAGGGAACCCAGGAGCACCCCTCCCTCACCGTCTCCGTTTCCTCACCCACCCCCCACCAGTGCATGCCTGGAATGTGTAAATCTTTGGCTGGAGATGCTGATGTCCCTCTGACAGCTACAGGAGGCACTGATCACTGTAAACAAAGGGTTAATAGCTCCTAAATTTGATCTTAGTTCAATAACTGTTATGTAATGATTTTGCATATTCCTGCAGGTGTATTAATGCAACATGTTGAGTATGGTGTGCTGATATGATATGACGACGAGGCCTCTATGTGTGTCATCAGTCTTTTGAGGTGCCACAAAGGCATGGTGCCGTCTCTTTATCTGATAGTTTCACACTCAGAAACGCTGATATGACTGCTGACCAGATACAGAATCTCACGCCAACATGTCAAACTGTGACGATCATGAGATCTCAGAAGGTTTCAAAGAATAGCAGCTCTCTGGCTGGGATTCCAACTCATTTTATGACTTAATTAGTCAATTTTAATCTATTGACTAACTATCCTTTTTTGAATGTTCCCTTTAGGTCTGGATCAAGTGGAGGAATAAAAGTAAGAATGATGGTGGAAGGTGAAAGTAGAGCTGCTGTTCCTTCACACCAAAGTAATTAGATGCAGTTTATCAGACCAGAATAACTCCAGAATCATCTCCCTTTCAAGGTTTTCCAGGCACACTTCCTCTGATAGGACATTCTGGGACACAGAGTCAGAACTCCATGAAGAAAGACATCCACAAACATCTTTACAGGTTAATAAGTGTTGCCGACTTGAAACTACATGTGGTGATGACGTCTAAGTCTCATCCACTGCTTCAGTCATGCAGCGAAGAGAGCCAAATCAGTGGCAAACTTCAACAGCAATAATTACGCACACACACGTACACACAGGACAAACAGGCATGTTTAGAGAGACCATTTACCCTAACAGTCATGTTTTTGGACTGTGGGAGGAAGCCGGAGAGAACCCACACATGCACAGGGAGAGTAAGAACCCAGGCTGAAATACCATCTTGCTTCAAGGCAGCAGTGATCCCAGCTACTCCACTGTGCAGTCTGCTTATATTACCTGATTAAATGATGGACTTGTGGTTGGTTAAAAGGATCCCAATACAAAAACTAAGAGCTTCAGGATTGTGCTGTCACAGGTGGAGAGCTTGTTCAACATTGGCAGATCTGTGGTAGCAGTAATGAAGCTTCCAGTTCTTGTTCTTCTAAAAAAAAAAAAAAATGTTTCGTTTCCAGTCATAAATGCGTACAAACAGACCCACATTTCTCTGCACCGATGGACTGAATTACTGCAGTTACTTTTTATAATGTGCCCCCATGAAGCATGGGCATCTCATGTACACAGACATATACACATATAAGCACACGCGCATCCATGCACGCACACACACCCACACACACACACACGGTTGATGAAACAGCTGGTCTAGACACAGCCGAGAGCATCCAATCGGAAATAGTAATTAATGACATTAGAATATTGCACAGTTTGGTGCCATTGAGGGACTGGATGACTTTAAAATGTGTAAATCCACAAACTTATCTGACCCAGCGATGGGTGGCTTTCCACCCCCTCAGCTAAATAGATTAATTATCTGCAGGGCCCCAGTGCTGTTGTTGGGAGCCACGTGGATATCAGATTGGCTCTGATACTGCTGGGAAGCGTTCCTTCTGCTAATGATCACAGAGCTGCTGCTGCTGCTGCTCGTGGATACGTTCATCCAGAGATACACAGCAGCACATGTAGCCCGTGTGCACGCAAAGAAAGTTGCTACAAAGAACTGAGCTGAAGTCCTGCATCATGTAACTCCTTATTTTTATTCACGTGACTCACATTAAAGTGCTCTTTGATTTAGCTTGACTACACATGAGCGTTTGTCAGTTCTGTGCACACAGACCTCAGGTGTGCAACTGCATCTTTAAAGTCTACAGACTTTCACTGTGTTGTGGTGCATTACATCCCGAGGATGGACAAAATCATCTGAGATTTTGACAACCAATATGAGTAAAACGGAGGAGGGAAAAATAGCAAGGCAAAGAAAAAAATAAGGTCCAAAGTCCCAGAAAATGGAGAAAGCCAAGGATCTCTGGGGTAAGTATTAGTTGTCACCCTCTGATCAAATAGCAGAGGCCGGGAAGCGACCAGAGAGAGCCTGCGCCTGGGCAAAAAGAAATATAAAGTCCAGATTTAATTCTGATACGGAGAAATAGAATTTCAAAGCTGGATGTCTTATCGTTGGCATGTCCCTTTGCCGGACTGATTTCCCTAGCAAAAGCCTGTCAGTGCTATTATGTTGAACATGGAACCAATTTACTGCGCCGGCTAAACAGGGTTAGCGCTGCTCCTGTACCCCCTAAATGTTTGAAGTTATCACACAGTGAGAAAAATAGCATTTTGAATGTTTGGGGAGGGGGCGAGGGCCACGGAGCGGTCGGCTCGGACGGGAGTGGACTGTAATTGAAAAGTATCAATCAAAAACAAGGCAAGGGCCAGGGCGGGGAAGCTATTATGTTAACCCAGTCCAGCAGAGCACTGGAAGAGCCAAAATGCATTTCTTTTGAATCAGTAATGCTCCCTTGCTCTCTGAGCCTCTAAGCCCTGCGACCGGGGCCCTCGTATCTCCGGACGGACGGAGGCAGAGAGGAGAGGGAGGGGATTATCAAGTGGAGCATGCGGCCATTACAGGCTTGTTTCGTGATGCTATCTGCCCTCTGAGATAAGCAACCCCCGTTTGGTCAGACGTTTCCAATTTCTATACATGAGAGATGAAGACCTTGTGCTTCTGCTTGCCTTCACCCTTTTTTATGTTATTATATTTTTGCGTGGCCCTTACTTTGCCCCCTCTGTATATTACAAGTGTCCTTTCGTGTGCATGCAGCATGCAGTGACCTGCTGCCACCAGTAAACAGCTGAACTGCACAGGAAGGTCCAATAAAGCATGGAAAAGAGATAATCGGAGGAGGAGGAGGAGGAGGGATGCAGGTCAAAGATGAACAATAGATTCAAATCAGATAAAATGTGTGTAAGGGATACACAAACCAAAGGCCTGGGTCTGGAATCAGCTTCTGTGGTTAAACCAGAACTTTTCGTCAACTTCACATTCTAAGTGTCAGATACCTGGCAGCAGATGTGTTTTGGTCAGCTTGTGAGACATTTCAATGTGCAAAAGCACAAGACCTCAGAAGTTCAATTTCCTCTGTGCCCAGATAAAGGATGCTGCTTCTCCACCGGTTTTCCTTTGTGCCTGTTTAGTTGGATTGTCCGAATACATAACTGGATGCATCCATTCATAAGAAAGTGTAAATGACATGAGGTGTAGCCAGTGGTTTCCAGCTGAAAAAAGAAAACCCTTGGAGACATCCTTAAGTCAGGGTCAAGTTTAGATTTTGAAAATTATGCATTCCCAGCTTGTTCTGCGTCGCAGCTGTGGGTTCTCCATATATTAAAATGAATTGTTTAAGGGAGTTTTATCCGTTACAATGAGACACAACTGGGATCCTGTCAGCCAATTTTGGTGGTGCTGTCAAAAGACTGGGGCATACATTTCAATATCTTCCAGCTGGTATTTACATGAGACAGAGCAGGAGAGATTGCTCCTGTTGTCTCTAGTGTTTTGTTAGGATTTTACAGTCTTTCTGGTTATTGGATAAAAATACCATGAGAAAGATAAAAAATACAAACCTTTGCCGGTGTATTACAAATGGCCTTGTAGCTTTCACATCCTCTTATTCGCCCCCAGCAAACCACTAAAGATCTGGACGATGATGTCATTCTGGGCTGCAGGATTATTCCTGTTCAGTTTCTCAAATAGTTGCACTGAATGCCACTTAAATGGAGAGAAGTAGAGTTGTATTGTTGAAAATAAATGTCTGTCATTATGAAACTAGTACATTAAAAAAGTCCCAACAATTTATTTTTAACTAATTTATTTAAAAATAAAGCCAAAGCTTTCAGAAAACTCTCACACTCTAATCATGTTAATACAAATCATGTTTGTATAAAAAACATTATTTAATGTTTTATTAAAATAATATTTTTTTTGTTTTGTGTGATTGTTACAACTGTGGGAATAAAAGTAATTTAATTGCACAAATGTTATTATTCAGAAGTCTCAGCCTAAAGATTTATTTTTTTGTAATAATTATTTTTAATTTATTTTTGAGTAACTTTGGACAAGTGGGTGCAAAAGACATAAGATTGACCAACTTTGATATTTTGGGACAAATTTTAATTTCAGCACTTTTTATGCTACTGACTTTAAAATAATAATGATTCATTTTCTCAAAATACATTACTATTGCAATTTTGTTTTGTTTTATTTTTCTTTCCATGTTCTTAAAATGCCTTTAAAATGTTTAGCCTTATTGTTTTACAACATCTGAAGGTATTTTCTTATATTGCTATTTGACTATCTCCTATATAAGGAACTGAAAAAACAGAATCAAATTTCTTCTTTTTCAACTTTCTCACTTTCTTCCTTTGCACAAAAATATTTGTCAGAATAAGTTTTGGTCAAAATTTTAAACTCCTAGATTCAGATTATACTGTCTTCAATCTAATTTGCACACATGCTATAAAAATACTCTATAAACAATATGTCTACAGCAATATTTAGAATAAGGTTTTTTTTCTTCAGAGAGAAATAAAATGCTTTTGACAATGTTCTCCTGGGAAAGCCTTGAATCCTTCCATTTATGGGGTTAGTAATTTGACACGTAGTTGGCATTCATTTTGGTTTCTTCAAGCAGGATAAATCCTTCTTGCCACCCAGCAGAAATCCTTCAAATTTATGGCGTTGACCGGACCTCCAAATTCTCCAGATCTCAACCCAGCTGAAAATCTGCGGCGTATTCTTAATACTTCCACACAACTTCCAAGTATCATAGAAGCAGATCAGATACATCTCAGAGTAACCCACTCAATATTAATGTGGTCCTAATGTTACGGTTTATGTTCAAGTGAAGGAAGAAGATTCCCCAGCAGCTCTATAGATGGTCTTCCTGCCAGATGGACTGATATGGATGGAGGAAGAAGAAGACGGAGGGAAGTGAAGCAGGTATGTAGATGGGCATGGATGGAGGAGGGTGTCAGACTGGCGGGCGGAGGGTTTTTAATTCAGATTTCATGTGGGCTCACTCAGCAGTCACTGGAGTCTAAAGTGACTCTGGGGAGCCTCACAGTTCTATATGCAAATAGACGAACGCACCTGGCCAGTGGAGCAGGCCTGCTGAGAGGTTACTTATGCAAATCTGATTGAGTGAGAGCATATTGCCGGAGCGCGAGCGGGCATGTGTGTGTGTGTGTGTGTGTGTGGGTGTGCGTGTACGTACACACACACACATGCATACACGCAAACACACAGATAGACATACCGGCAGTTATATTTCACAGGACGCCATGTTCCCGAGAACAGAGGAGGCAGACAGAGGATGAAAGGATGAGGAAGAAGAAAGCAGAGAGCGGATGTGAGAATTCAAGGAGGATGACAGGAGGACGGGCAGGTGTGGAGGGTGGAGAGAAAATGTCAGAGAGCATAGAGAGAGAAGGAGGAGGACGGTGAATGGTGGGACATGCATAATTCTCCCTAACATCCCTCTATTCCTCTGGCGTCTCCCTTCCCTCCATCATGCTTCCTGAAGGCACTGTGTTATTTCCTGCACATGTTGTAAATGAGCTGAAATCCCAGTATGGCCGACACCTCTCTCTCTCCCCCGCCCCTCCTCCTCTCCCTCAGAGGCTGGCATTAACCTGCTGATTAAGTGGTAGAGCTTGGCTGGAGCTCCATCTCAGCCTGGAGCAGGAGCTCGTGATGTAGACAAATGACCAGGAATCACGTTGGCATGAGCGTGGCTCTCAGTCAGGCTGGCCCCTAGGCTGGGGCCTCCGGGACAACACATTAATAAGGGAGGGATTCAGTCTGCTGATGATTATTGATAACACTGTGCATAATGTAAAATGCCAGCATGGATGAGAGGGGAACTTTGTGTCGCTCTACAAAAAGTGCCTTCAAAGGTTTCTCTGCATCCATGCCTTTTCACAGCAGAAAATGGGAGGTATTAGTTACACAACATTACCCTGTTGCAGAGTAAAGGTGAGCCCAGCCTCAGCAGTGCTGCACTGACTTTCTGGTTTTGCTGTGTTTCACCGTGTGTCTCTTTTTGTGTTCAGAAGTGTTGGAGAAAAGCAAAGTGGATCAAAATCATTAGCTTTAATTTTAAAATGTGTTGGAGTTTTGGTCAACATTTTCATCAAGTTATTACAGGTATAAAATACATTTTTGCCTCCTCAATTTTGAAATTTCAAACTGGATCAAAATTAACCAGATTCTGGTTAATGAACATGACTGAATGCAGCTGATTCTTTGTGATCTTAAATACGAATTTGCCAGACAGAACTTTTAGAATCAATCAACACTCTTCAAAATGGGAAAGCTAAAGATATACTGAAAATATACAGAGGATGCTGGATTTATATAAATTGGGATAGTCTTTGGGATGTAAATCTGAAGCAGATTTAAAAATCAATCAATTCAGATGTATTATCCCTCTGTTAAGTTCTAGAGGAAGACCCAAACTGCTGCTGAATGAGAGAGCCAATCAAGAAAAAGACCCCACTCCAAAACTGCCAAATTTAAGCTACACTGAAATTTCCAGCTGTCCATGTGGAAAAACCTTTTGCCTTTTGGAGAAAAGTTTCACTGTCAGATGAGACAAAGATTGGGATATTAAGCCACTACAACAAGAAACATGTACAAATGAGTCATAGTGAAGCTTGTAAATGTGGGAGAATTGAGCCAACTATGAACCACGGTGGTGGCAGCATTGTACTGGGTGGCCTGTGACATCCCTTGTAATGATAAATGGGCATAGATAATAGATAGATGAAATGTGTTTATAAGTAGACATACTAAAGATGAAAAAAAAACCTGGGTTTTTGCTTCCTAAAAGGAATTTACTCCCCTTATTAATTGGCAAACCATTTTGGTGACAAGCTTGAATGCATTTGAGTTTGAGAATAAAATGAGCTGAAACCTCAACAACACGCTGCGTCACCTGAATTGCATGATTCATGTACACCTGCTAAATGAGTCAGACAGGACAGAACGCTCCGTTTTACATTCTCCACTTTTTGTTTTGCTTGAGCAGATTTTTTCTCTGCGTTAGCCATCAAACCTTCATCTCAACTTGTCCATCAGACTTCAGCTTCTTTAATTAGTTGTGCCACACAAGTTTTTTTAAAAAATGCTTCATGTGTTTTTTTTTCCAGAAATATTAGAAATGTAACACTTCTGAAACATTTTTCTTACACAAACACAACAAGGCAGTTACTATAGGAAGAAACAGCAAAAAGGTCAAGAGGAAACTTAAAAATCAAGACTGTGTTGATGACACCTCTCCCCACCCCCACTGCTGCACATTCACGCACAGCAATGCAGATCTGTCGGATCTCATTCTTTTGGTTTGAACATTGGATCAGTCAGTGGAAATAAACCTTTGTTCCTTGTTAGGTAATTTATGAACTGATCATTTTCCTCACGATTAGAACCAAGTCCTCCAGATAAAAATGTTACACAACTGGAAATAAAACAGGACCAGACCGGACTAATAAGTGTTGGTTTTACACTTGTTTGCTCCTAAGAGTGAGTGTTCAAGCAAAAAGTGGATAAAAGAGAGCTACAACCACGGACCAGTGAGTTTCTTGTTCGGTACAACGGTCTGGAGATTTTTACAGGGCCTGCACATAAATTTGCTTGCTTCTTTAAGCATCAATCTATCAGTCCTTCTGCGACCATGTCTCCCATTCTCATTTCTTTTGTTAAAATTTGTGGTGCAACACCTTAATCTCAAAGTCGACCACATGAATGCAACTTCGTGGCTCGCTTCACTGCTTGTGACCTAACATTTCTTTATGGGAGGAGTCGGTGAACAGTTTGCATCTGATGCGATGCTCTCTTCGCTGCTGGCCCATCCTCCACCCCTCTGCATCCTCAACAGCTGAGCAACAACAGAATCCCTGCCTCTGTGACTGACAGCCTCCCTAATTGTATCCACTCACTCATGACAATTTGATTAAAATATTATGCCAGAGTCTCACCCCCTGTTTGTTCCCCCTATCCAAATCTAATTTTGATATAAAAAAAGAAAGATTACCTCCATGAGCATGACTGAGGATGCCATTAACTTCTACTTAATCTTTATTACTTATGTGATATTAACATATGTATAGCTTTGGCTTTGATTTTTTTCCCCCCCATGTCTGCTGTACTAATGGAAGACCAGGGATGGAATAAGTATATGGCGCAGAAGTTGAGCATTCATGTTGTCCTGAAGTTTGAAATCAGTGCCTGCAAGAGTGAAACTGACCTGAGAAAAAGTTGTCCAAGGACAGACAAACTTCTTACAAACTTCGACTTTTTCTTGTGATTTCTGAGACCAGAGTCTGATGTTGCAAAGCAAGCAGCCAAGAGGTCCATGAGGTGGTGAACCTCCAGGAACATTAATTACATAATCCCCATTCTCTCCACTTCAAAACATCAAACCAAGCTAAGAATATTGCATTATTTTTTTTATATCTTTGGGTGTATGGGAGTTTGGACAAACATTTGTAACAAGTTTTACTAACTTGGAATAGGTTTTGGCCAAATCCTTCCTGGGTTCCTGTGGCCACCCCTTCCTGAATCACTGTACTGCCAAAATGAAATGGTGGTTTACTTTGCTCTCAACAATTCAGGCCATTTGGCAGTGGCCTTTTTTCTGCCAAAGTAGCTCTTTTTCTCCAATTCTGTTCTTAACTATTATGAACGGATACTTAAGGTACAACCACTGGATAAAGGAGGCCTCATGTCATTGCTGCATGTCACAGATATTGGCTCTCTTGAGTTGGGACCTCCAGTGGGTACTGGTGTGATTTGCAGGTGCCCATTCTGAAAGCATGGCATTACCAAATTGAGCCTAAAACCAGCCTAAAATACATTAACTTAAGTACTTAACAGTCTTATTCATGAATAAAGATAAAAGCAAGGCCACATTGGGTCTACCAGTCTGTCATAGCAAGAGGACAATCGAGTTAGCATGCAAAGTTTTCAATTCACAGTTGAACCGACAAGCAGCTTTTGTTTGCTTAAATGAATGACAAATCATATCATGACAAACATCAAACTGAACTTTTTTAAGCTTTTAAACTGTATGTCTTGGATCAAACATTATAGGTATATTTCCTCAAGCTCTTCCCAGGAGTGTGCTGAAATTTTGACCCATTCCTTCTGAAATAACTGAGTTACAGACTCAGTTATTTACTCTAAATACAACTATGGTCATGAGCTTTAATTTTACTTTCATTAGACCAAAGAAATGAAGGTGTTTTTCCCTTGGTTTATTTGCACATCCTAATTTAAAATTTTTATGTTGAAGTCATTGGTTTTGTCGTTGTTTTACTCAATTCGTCTTAACTTGCGTGAAGAACTGTCATGATTACAATGATTTTTATTATTCAATGTTGTTTTTGTTTTTACTTAAATGGTCAAATACACACATATTTGTAAACACAAATAAGGTTTTTTGGATAAAATGAGACCAAAGTCAAACAAGCTTTTCCCCTATTTGTGCCACAAGACTCAAATGAAGAACTAAAAGAAAATTAAAATCTACAATTTATTTGTTTGGTAAAAATCTAAATACTACAGTAACAGAATACAAGCAACTGCATGAAACATTAAAAATGAGCCTGAAAACCTCACTGTGCAAGAGATGAGGGGAAGCATGACAAAACAATAGTCTGGCACTAAACAAAGAAACTGAGCTAAATATTTACAGAGGGAGCAATCAATTAGATACAAAGCAGGTGCGATGATTTTCAAGCCATGAGCTGGTGTGTGAGGGAATAGAGCGAAAGAAAAGCAAAAATAAAACAGCAACACATGTACACACATCACATCTATTTCAACCAACAGAACTGAAAATCATTTCAAACAGAAAATGTAAAGAACAGATGTGTGACGATAGTGAGAGACAGATTATCATGTTGATATTAACCCATTCCTGCATTTCTTCTTGCAAAGCATTTTAATATTTGTAAAGTTATTCTCCACTTCCCCTAAAATACAATATGGACCTAAAAATACCAAGGTTTCAGGTGTTGAATTTTTAAAATTGTACCTTGAAAGATTTGCAATATCTTTTGTGAAAAATTGGTTGTTTTTTTGCTCCTAATTTAATTTAGACTTGTTTTGATGCATGACTTTATACCGACATTAAAAAAAACTCAACTATCACTACAATTTGACAAAGGAAATGACAGTACTTCCAATATCTGACACAATGTAAAGGTCAGTGAAAGACTTTTGCTCTCTGTGAACATGAACCTGCATGAAAGCAGAGAAACTTTTCCTGCTTTATATTCATTTTCTTTCAGGTCATCTATTCGGCTAACTCATTCCCATGGCCTTGAATAAATGCAAAGGACTACCCATGTACAATTTTGCAGAAATATTTCAGACAACAACATGCACACGCTTTGTGTCAGTGAAAGTACCAACATACATCGCATGCACACATGCATTTTTAGCTCCAGTTGTTCCCCTCTCAGCTCGCCCGTCCATTTGAAAGAAAAATAAATCCAGTGTAATGTGATAGTAGGAGGCAGGGGGTGATAAGGTGGTGGGAGGCTGTTATAGGGGGGCTGGGCAGCTCAATCATTCACTGAGCAAAAATTGCCGTGTATCATTCACCTGATTTGAATTGTGGCTCCCCCTTCTTTTGAACCTCTGCCAATTCATTTTGTACATTAAAAATTGGTCAGGGTTGATAAGATTCCATTTTCACGGTTGGCAATGCAGAACTGGCGAAAGAATACAATTACAGACCCCAGAGTAAACTCTCCGAATGTCAACTTGATGTAAATGATCAGGAGGTAGGGTGCCACAAAAGAAAAAGCCTCAACTTCATCAGCCCCCACCTTCACACACACCCATCTCCCACCTCTGCATCTTTGTGCATGTCAGTCCGACACTTCTTCTCAGAAGTTCACCTTTTCATCAGACAGACTTGAAATAGGACTTGATGATGTGACATTGTGGGTTAACAATGTCAGAGTCGCAGTCTGAATAGCCTCAGACAGAAATACTAATACAGCTTTCTGTTGCTTTGCCATCTTTATGATGAAAATTTGTCAGAGTGACCATGGTGAAGTTTTGTTGAGAGTGAAAGTCTTTGCACTCAGTATATTTAGCCTCTCTCTAACCTCCTCACCTGGAATAAAAAGTTAGAAATGTGATTAATCTCTTGGATTTTCCAGCAGCACAGGACATGAATGAGTCAAGTACCTGCTATTGGTCCATTTAAGGGGGTTTTCAGTGGGTTTTGAAAATGCCAAAGAATTGTTCTAGCTATATTTCAGAACGTTCCTGATATAATATGGTACACTACCAGAAACAAACTGTCAAAAGTTGAACGCTACACAGCAACCTGATGCATTTCTGAGGTAGAAGCATTCTTCAGATTGATCTTAAATATATTCACTAAAAAATATTGAATGTTGAATATCTTGGTATGCAGGGACATCATACTTTACTACAGTTTGAATCTGTTGGCACTTTGCTTGAGGATTGTCATATTGTGTACCTACAACAAAGACAGAGGTATAGAACCATTTTCTTTTTATCCCATGCTGTAATGAAACACAGGTCCACTGTCCCAGCTTCTTCTGCATTCAAGAAGCTGGGACTGATAATAACGGGTGTTTCATTATGTTCAGCAATGAATCTCCAAACTGCATCGTCACAGAACTATGTGACTGTGTGGTGGTGCAGAGTTAAAAGGACCAATCCAGTCAGTATTGTGTGGAGACACGGCACCATTTCTCCTGGCATCACGTTGTGGGGACCATTAAGGACAAACTTCAAGGACTCTATCCTGTCTTACCCTGTCTAAGTCAGGACTTTGGTACAATATGATTTCCCATCAACTACTTTGCTGGTTGCAAAACTTTTTTAATTTGTGAGTTTGTAATATAAGTTTGGGCATATTTTATATTTTACCAGAGGCAGAGGATCTTTTGATCCTCCTTTTATATGAATCTGAGCAATGTTCACTTTCAGTGGCTATTTCTGCATGTGCATCTAACACATGACCAAAATGAAAATGTAAAAAAAAAACAATAATTAAAAGCTGCTATTGTAATTTCAGCAGATGTTTGAGAGTGATTTATAGAAAAAACTCATGTTTGTTTGCTTCAGACGTCAGCTCCCCCTGATGAGGCGTCATCTGCTTTGACCTCAGCCCCCTCTTCCACGCCCCAGCAGTGTCACCCGGCTCTCTAGCCAGCCCTGTGCAGTGGCAGCAGGGCTCTTTTGCACCTTGCAATTACAAGGGTCGTGTCCCTGCCATCCAATCACACATTACGAGTCGCCAACATGCCCCATGACTCCCCGTCACTTTCCCTTCCATTTCCTAAACCATTTTTTCTCACCGTCTCTGTCCCCATGATTATTCAGAGGTTTGCACATTAGTCACTCTGGCTGTGATGGACAGCAGCATGCATAAATTGTTTGCAGAGGCTGAACTTTGACTCCCTGTAAATAGATGAAGGACATGCACAAGCCATGACTCTAATCCACAAACAGAGCTTGTGTGCACACAGGTCAGGGGTCTGAATCAGTCCCTGTTTGGCTAATCGCGATGACTCTGTGTCTGCAAGTACACAGAAAGGCAGCGGTTCAACTCCAGTGCATGTGATCTGACAATATGCTGTAGTTTAAGTAGTGACATTTACATGAGCTTTGAGACCACTGAGCATATTGGCACCAGCAGAGCAGAAGAGGAACCGTCTGGGCTCAGAACAGGAACTTTACTCACCAAGAACAAGCTCAGTCTCTGTCGGTGTAATGATGGCAGAAGAAACAAAAGTTTTGATGTTCATATCAAAAGTAAAAGAATGAAAGCCTGTATTGCTAAAAAAAAAAAAAGATTGTTTTGTCAATGTGAAATTAAGGATAAGCAAAAGGGGTGTTTTTGGACACAATTTAATATTTACATTCTTACAGATCTCTTCGAGAGAGTGGAATTTTGCTTAATTGGGCGAAGGTGATGTTAGTAGAATTTCATCCTGTACCAGTTGGTTTCCAAGTTCCCACCTCAGCTGCTTCAGTTATCCTTATAGGACAGTTCACCCGTCTTGTCTCCTGGTGGTGGTAAGACACTGTCAAACTGCCCCAGGACAGCTGTGGCTACAATGTAGTAGCTTGCCACCATCAGTGTATGAAAGTATAACATAAGCATTTTTTTGGACACATATTGTTTAGAACTTTTGTAACGACATTTTTGTGTTTTTAATGGTCTTGACTTTATGTCCACTCCACTTAGTAACCTCAGGTTCTGTCCATTTGTCACTTCCCAAGATATTTCAGAAGATATCAATAAGACAAGTTAATTTATTTTAGCATTTACGTCAAACTAGCTTAAATGTTATATTCTACACTTTAAAAGTGTGAGATTGTGTCTGTTTTAGCATTTCTCACCTTGTGAGATCAATTTTTCAAACAAATACTACACTGTGAGGACCCATCGCTCTTTATGGGGCCCAAAGCCCAGTCCCCAGAATAGGTGCTGGTTTTTTTAAGTTAGGGGTTAGGACTAAGGAGTGAATCGAGTTTGAAGTTTACAGTAAGGTATGTTCTGGTAATGGTTAGGCGAAGGGTAAAGGGTCAGTTAGAGTATCGAAATTAATTAAAAATGAATGGAAGTTAATGCGAAGTCTTTGTGAAGATAAGACGAAATATGTGTGTGTGCGTGGGAGGGGAGGTTTGCAGGGCTGACTTTTAAACACGTCACCCAGCATGCAGCAGGGGACCTAAGATCATCAATATTAATTTCTTTATGACAGCAACAGTCAGCGTTGTGTAACGCCTGGTACTTAACGATCACTGAACTCCTACCACTTAAGCATATGTCACCTCACCTCAGAGATGTTTTCATCAAGAAAAACCAGGAACATGGCAGTCTGTAGCTTGTGACGAGGAAGGCCATCTGGACATCATGAGGAAGACGTCAAAAGGCTATGTGGGGATAAGATGGACAAAAAAGGAAGAGATGGACGAAATAGAGAGAACATGGGAGGATGGAGGCAACACTTGCCTCAGAGTGTCATCAAGGGCTTTGACAGGATGCCATGTTGGCCGATGGTGGCTGATCTCCTCTCCTCACCCAGCAGACAGCCTTTGACACCAATGAAACGTGGCTTCTCTGCCCCTAATGACCACATGGCTGAAGGTGATGAAGCAGGAGGGGGAGAAAGAGAAAGGGAAGGGCTGTCTTCATTATCCATCAAGTTAGAAATATTCCTCATTTATCATCAGGCCCCTGCCCAAAATGCCACCCAGCTGAGCCTATATCCCTGCGAAAAACATCACGCCGAGTTGAGGGGAGGGAAAAAAAAAAGAAAAAGAAAACTGTCAGAGCCCCTGCAGCAGCCGATGGGCAAAATTAACATGCAAATGTATGCAAGAAATTAAAAAGCAGAATTACACAGGCAAATGAGGTAGCTACACTTGAATTGTTAGGATTATGAATAATTACTGCGAATTTCCTGCTCCTAATATAACTTGTTTTTTGATAAACAAAGACTTAATTATCGAGATGCGCTGGAGAATTTCCGCGGCACTCATTAATCTTGCAGAAAAAACAAGTCCCCGGTGGCCGGCGGTAATGAAGAGAGCGTGCCCTGAATCGGCACGAGGAGCAGAGCCACGGGGCGCCGGGCGAGCCGCCCTGCCACTGTCCCTCACCATACCCAGGAGGGTCATAACTTCTTCCGCTAACCATCAAAGGGACTTATTTATGCTGGCAACACAGCCATAAGTCCAATTTTATGAGGCCTGGAGCTGAAGGGGAGGAGGGAAGATGCACCGAGGGAGGGGTGGTCTGGAAATGCCACTTCTGTAACTGCAGTCTCTCTCCTCCTTCCGTGTTTCTCCTACTGTTCCCTTTCTATTGGTATAGATATGCAGCCTGAGGTGTTTCTGCAAAATGCTGCCCTCTGCAGGGGGCCAAGGGCCCACACAGGACCGGTCCTGTCCTCTGTGTGTGTCCTTCAAACCTGTGAAATGCAGTTTAAGCCCAACACCTCCGAGGTAAGAGAAGATTGGCTGGCGCTCACCTCTTTGTGGGGGCCAGGCCCCAGGGTTTGGTTTAAACAGCAGGACAGGAAGGACTCAGCAATGAGTGAAAATTACAGAAACTGTTTGGAGATGAAACTTCTGTGTCCGAATGTAGGCGTTTAACCTGTGTGTCTCCATCTTCATGTAGCCATCATACCTGGTCATATCTGTGGAAAGCTTGATCACAAGAAAGTCCCAAAAGATTCAGTTATTGGGAACAAATCAACTGATAATCAGTTCTGAAGAAAAGGCCTGACACATCCAACTCTGCTGCAGCAAAGCCTCATTCTAATGAGAGCAGTTAGTCAGGTAAATACTTACAGGGGAGCATGTTAATGGGTTTCTTTACATTTTTGTCCACTATCGAGACAACACTGACTGTGAGCGATTCCATTCCTGCTGGATTACACATGGACAACAATTACTTACATAAATAACGCCTGGTCTTGCACACAAGGGAAATATACAGATCATTCTTTTTGGTAAAAACCACTGGATTAAAGAGAAATAATCTTCACCCAGAGGAGCTGACCTGGAAATGGAAGACGATGGGTGGATGGACTGCTGGAAAGAGAAAGAGAGTCCATACTGGGTTAAGTTTTCAACTGAAAAACTGCATAAATGACTTAAGTCTAAATAAATAAATGATCCGGTTTCTCTTTAAAGGAATTCAAAAACTAATGAGAAACAAAGTCCTTGACATCTGTCAGCCTGCAAAGGGCCATTCAGTTATTTCCAAGGCTGTGGGATTCCAGCGAACCAGCGAACTGGAAGAAGCTAAATGCTTCTTCCAGTTGTGTCATTTATCAACTAGTGTCATTTATCATCTAGTGTAAAACTAATTGCATTTCAGAAAATGAACATCATCCCAATAGTCAAACATGGTGGTGGTAGTGTGATGCTCTGAGGCTGCCTCATAAGTCCTGTGGGTATGACAGTATACCCGAGAATAATTTTCACACTATAGAGTATGTACATGTAAAACGACAAGAAACTGATGCAAAACAAACAAAAAAAAAGGACTTTTTATTGCTGATGATGCTTGAGTGAAATTGACGGTTGCTCCACTGCATTTCTGAAGAGATCACTGAATGTAACTTTAGCCAATCAATGATACGTCTTGAGTGCACGGACTGATGTCAAACAATCTGCCTCTAAGTTTACAGAATTCCAACAGTACAGATTCGTTAAGATGATGGAAAGCTGCACTGCATGCCTGTGTGAAGACCGAGCGACTGACACGACGACACAGGCGAGCTCTTCGCAGCCTAACGGGGGAATGACAGACATCACAGCGCCTGCTTCGGGGCTGGTTAAAGAGTAGATTTCTGCAGCACTGCGGGGTCAACTACAACATATCATTATCCCCGTTAAAGATGAGGATATGAAGAACAGAGAGCCTGACAACCTTCATATTAAAACGTGATGGTAGTGACATTCAGCGATGAGTGACGCTATTTTTTTTTTCTTTTTAGGTCAGTCATTAATTAGACAGCGTGCTGCCATCGGCTCAAAATGCCTGTTTGAAAAACAAAAGAAAGGAAGGAAGACGATGTGTCTCCTGATGAAGGCCGTACCTACGAGCTGACAGGCGGCTTTGATGCCACCGTACCCCCACTCTCGCTGCCACGCTCCACTTTTACTCACACGTGTGGAAAAAGAGAGAGGAAGGCCTGTGTCAACATGAAACAAAGACACTAAGTGAGCAGAGTCATCCCACATATTGTGACTGAAGAACGATCCTCTCTCCTCACATGTGATAAAGAAGAGTTTTAGCATTCAGAGGTGAAGAAAATGACCTTGTTTATCTGGAACTGATTAGATTTGTTTTTTTTTTTTTTTAAATAGCTGGATTATTTTGACTATACTCTAAACAATAAATAATTTTAAAAATCTAGACACTTTTTATGGGTTAAACATGGAATAGCTAGAACAAGTCTAAACGGCTTAAAATCTGGGTCATCTGTGCTTTTATGATTGAAAAAATAAAAACTAAATTGAGTCTGCAGACCAAAACCTCTGCAATAATTACTAGATTATGAGTTTATATAGTCAGTAGATGCTTTATTTGGTAAATGTGGAATTCCGTTTTAGCAAAAACACCAAATCAGTCAATCTGCATATTAACTTGATGCAAATCAATCAGGATTTTGCCATTTTTTCTGCCACTACCATTATCTGAAGGTCTTTGTGTTCAGGGACTGTAATGAAATAAAAGTTCTAGGTTTTATAAACAAAACTTATAATTTTATTTTGCATATTTTCATTGTTCCAAGCCTTGTAGCTGAGCAAAAATTATAACTTTCAGCAAACCATCTGGTTTTGTTGTTTTCAGTTTCATCTTTGGTTTATAGCAGGCCTCTAATTCTAGGTATTATCCGGATGAACTTAATTTTGTTTTTCTGCAGGGTTCCAGAGTTAAAAGCACTTTTACATTTCTAGGTTTTTTTTTGTTTTGTTTTTTGTTTTTTTGTTTTCTAAGACAAAGACAACAACAAAGCTTCAAATAGCAAACATGGAACTAGAGGTCAGTCAGTTATCTTAATTACTACTTTAATTTCCTCAGTTTCTTGTTGATTTGAGTTGAAGTTGCTCCTAACTTCACAAGGGAAGACTTTCGTTTTCAGTGGATAAGTCAGCCTTTCCCCTGAGATCCCACGTGTTTGTGTGTCCCTTTCTGATGAGGAGCTGGTTGCCATGTTAACTAATGACCTCCTCTTAGCGGACGTGTTGTGGTGGCCGCTGCACACTGATCTCAGTGCAGCCTGACCACCACCTTGTCAGTTTAGTGATTGTAAAGTGGCCACAGGAGGTGACGGGGCTCAGCCAGTGCCACGGCAGCCAGCAGAAATAACCGACCACTAAGAGCCAATTAAAAGGTTTACTGTGACCTGAGGGGCCCGGACAGCGGTGTCCTGGCACAGCCCCATGCCCCCCTCCTCTCTGGGGCCTTCATTAAAGACAAGACGCAGTCAATTGATCTCAGAAGACATGCCGGACTCACAAACGAGCAGCACATCAAAATGAACAATGGTTGTAAAGTAGGACTTTGCCTGTGATTCCATTAATAGCTCAGATGTACACAGTGCCCTGCGTACGGACACAAGCAGGATGTAATTAAGCAGAGTGGGAATAACAGCAGCATGTTAGGTGGCCAACACGATTGCATCAGCAAGAAAGCTGCCGGAAGGAAAACGCAGAGTTGCATCATAACAGCAGCGATGATGAGGGCTGAGTGAGAGCGTTTAGGGATGGAGGGGAGTTACCTGCAAGCATCGACATGAATATGCACAGTAAGCATGCATGAATGTGATGCAACAACATCCAATCAGCTGAAAAACTGAGTGCTTATGGGAAGGTTTCATGGCAGAAACCTCCACATTATCAGTCCATTATTGTTCCCCAGAACACCAAAGTTGATCACCGTTTTAACCGCATCCTCTGGAAGTTCAAGAACTAAATGATTAAATCAACAATGAATAGAAGCACCTTGGAAGTTTTTTTATACCTCTTTCATTTTTCACATTGTGTCAGGTTACAAGCACAAACCCAGTCAAACTGGTCCAAAAATATGAAGAGAAAAAATAAATGATGCATGATTTTTAATACTTTTTACAAAAAAAATCTTAAAGGTGTGGGGTAGTTACTGTTGATTACTGATGTGTTCAACAGCCTTTAATCATCTTTTACATTTTTCCAGAAAAAATTTGGGTTTTGACAATGAAATGAACTCTATTTTGCCCTCTTCATGCTCTGATTAACACTGACAACATTTAACCATGTTTTCCAATTTATGTCCACCAAATTCCTTTCACCATAAAGTCTTTGTAATGGTAAACTTTGACAACATTGTTTGAGGGTTCAGTTTCTCCAGGTAAGGGACGTTTCATTTTGTGACAAATTCTGACTGTTGATTGGTTTGTTGCTGACAAACCCAATGGATTTATTGACATGTTTTATTATGTCAATTGCCTTCAGAAATCACCTAAATGGAAGAGTCCACCAGTGTGAGTTTAATCCCAGTATAAGTGGAAAATGGGAGTAAGGATTTGGGTAGGGTTCTGAACATTTTACAAATATTCAAAGTAAATATTTGAAGTTGGAATTTTTCCATGGTAATCATGAGGACTAATGGGATTTTTATTTTTCTTGTGTGTGTGATATTATTAAGTATGTGGTGGTGATCATTTGGAATGTATGTGTGATTGAATCGAAGTTACTTGTTTGTCAAGTGTCTCAAAACATTTGTTGACTGGCACAATATGAATAAATTGAATTGAATTTTGAATTGTAAGCCGGCTTCAATTAACATTTGCTGAAAACCTGGCACCTTATAAATGAACTAAAGTGAACTGAACTGAAATGCATTGAATTGAATATTTTCCAGAATGTTGTTATTGTTTTTCTTTGGATTTTTATTTATATTTTTATTTTATATTACACTTGATGCATCTCCACTCATACTGATAGAATCATATCAACAATGACAGCATTGACTCTTAACATGCTTTGTGCCCCACTGGCGAACATGGCTCTAGAAAGAGAAACCTGCAGGCATGCCTGAAGGAAGCAGTGGCACTGAAGCACTCTGACTGTCTGACCAGGTCCCAGGGACCTGGACCATAATGTGCCTTTAATTGAAAGCTGGGAAACTTGATGGGAGGCCAGGTTTCACAGCACATGTTCTGGGGTTACTTCCTAATTTGCAATAAATGGGATTTACGGCCTTTTGCTCAGACATGTTGGGGTGCTGGTTCCAGAGCGAGTGATGTAGGGGAAAAACCCAAATGGTTTAATATTGGAAGACAGAATCACAGAACATTAAATGCTGTTTGTTGTAACTTTCGTCCATAGCACTGTATTGACTGAAGAATGAAGTTTTCTGTGACAAAATCCAAACTAGACATTGTTGATCACTTTACATCCAAGTTAAAGAGCTCATGCTTTTTTTTTTATCACAAAAGCCTCCAAAACATATGCTAACAGTTTACCCATAAATAGGTGTGGAGTTTACAGATATGACACTTCACAAAATGGTCAATTCTAATGATGCAAAGACATTAAGAGCACTAACACTTTGTTTATGACTCTGCATTAAAAATTAATGTTCAGACAAATAGTCTCATTCATGAAACATGAAACAAGTATGACCAGATGACAAAAACCACAGCGTTTCTCTGTGTGCAGCTGAAGAGTCGGCAGCGTCCCTAAGGATCATCCCTCAGACACTCCAGGAAACACTCGACCTTTTTAAATATTAACACTTCGTCTTCTTCATTACATTCACTGGGCTCTCGTCATATGGTGACAGATAAATAAATAAGAATGAGTGAGGTGCCAACAGGCGCTCACATGTCTACAGTACTCTCAAGCTGCAGCGGGGGCACGAACAAGAACCTTTGAGGTGAGATTGTCATTACATCCTCACTGGTTACCTGTTTAAAGTGGCAATGGCTTTCAGATTATGCTAATCAGGTGTATCTGAACATAACATTTTGCCCTAAAAGTATTTTTATTTTCATCTGCCAACAAAAGAAACCATCTGGTTGCTGCTGGTGCCATAATTGGCAGAGCGAGACTTCTCGTGTAGAGTCAAGTTGTAAATTTTGTAGAGCCACATTCATTTAGACGGCTTCTCTGAACAATAAAAAACAAGCTTTGTCTTATTACCACTATTACCACCACCTTCCATGAACTTACATGTTGTTAACAGTACTTCTGGACTTTGAACTAAGTTTGCTTCATTTTTAAATTACTAGAATTTATCACCTTCCTTTATCTGTTAGAACTGTGTTGTTTTATTTTACATTCACTCTGCTCATTGAAACAAACTAAATCACGATTGTTAAAAAATAAACAAAACAGGGACTACGTTCTTATTACTGCACAATCATCTTAATGCTTATCTTTAGCAGTGGGACGTCTCATATGGACAGAAAGAACCCTTGATCTGAACACCAGTGTTTTGCTGTTAACATAAGTTCTGGGCACCAATAATGAATCATCAGCGGGAGCATTACACAACACAGAAGGACAGCAGAAGAAAAGCACAAGAGTAAGACCGTGGAGCTCAAAGCCCTGCACACATTATATATTTTATTGGAGTATTCGTTTGATAGTATCTGTACATCATGGACCCATCTCAACAACGGCCTCAACAATGAGAAGACTTTTTGTCAACACAGTATCCAAATGCGGAAATATCAAACTTTCCCCTTTCAACTCAGACTCACATTGTATCTGTGATGTAAGTGTAGGAGCGGATGAGCAGGAGTTAGGTATGTTTATGCGCCATTAAAGCTACAGATGCATATGTGTGTGCAGCTTGTATGCGAGTCCTTTCTCCCACTGGAGTCCCTTCACTTTGCTCTTAATGAAGTCCCATGGAAAGCTTGGTGTAGGAGTGTGTATGTGAGTTTGAAGATGTGTGTGTTTTGCCCTTGTTTTTCTCCCCAGTCTCCTTTTGAGCCGTGGCCTTAATTGGGGGCCCGAGCGTCCAATTAACGGTGAGCCAGTGCGACCGTTTGGTATGGAGAACATGTGGAGGCCACATATTATGATTTCATCCCAACCTGTCCCGGCACTCCATCCTCCCACAAACCTCCCCGTCCACCCAAGGGAGCTCCTCTCAGGTTGTGAGACTGGAGGGGTTAACACGTTTGTGCCGGGCGCATTGTCCACTTCACACCTCCCTCCTGGAGAGAGGTGAGTTTTCCCTCCAACCTGTGTCCTTTGTCAGCCATCCTGCATGTAGGTCACAAATGAGGAAAAGGCAGTGGGTGGAGGAAGAGGACAGGCAGGGGAGAGGGAGGCAAATGTTGGGGAGTCCCTCGATCCCTACTTCATTAAAACCAAATAAAAACAGGGGGTCATTTATCTCTTTCCCTGCAAAGCCATAAACACAAATAGGCTGTGTGTTGTCCCACCCCCCTTCCTCCAGCCTGTGGGTATATATCACACCAGATAAAGCTGGTCTGTGATGATAGCTTGTATTCAATTGGAGTGTAAGTGAAATTTCAGATTGCTGATACGACTGGAGGGGTGTGGAGCTTGATTTTGTTTCCCGTTTAATGTGTATCTTTGAGGCAACATTGAATCACAGTTTTTGGTCCAAATACTTAATGTCGCTGCTGTTCAATCTGCATTCTGGTGTGCTGGGATGATCTGATGTGTAAACTGTTCATGGTGGTAATGGCTTGGAAAGAAGGATGGATTGTAACCCACTTTATTCAGGTAAACAATCTTACTGTTCTCCTATCTGGTGACAGTTTTGGTGAGAGGATCTCCTGTTTGAACTCCTGAGGAGTTCCTCAAGGATCCTTTCTAGCACCACCTTTGAAAGCTTAATCTATTTACAGACTGGATTAAATTAGCTTTAATTACAGAACTACCTTTTATACTTATAATGTGTTTCTTAAAGATTTTCTACAACAAAAAAGGTTAAATAAATAAAAATTCTACATTATTTTAATCATTGATAACCCACTGGTCACAATTATTCCAGGCAACTAACTCTTATGGACTTTTACAGGAAGTAGCCATCATAACATTGGTGGACTGTAGACATAAAGGGATGGTTTAGCAACGATTGTAAAGCAGGCTGTGGTGTTTAACGAATGCTGAACTGGTACCAAGGGGCCCAAAGTGTGCTAAGAAAATGTACCCCACACCATTATACTACCACCAACAGCATATTTGCATACAAAGATGCTGTTCTCTGAGGCTGTGGCCTATGCTTCAAGGTTTTATATTTTATATTGAAATGATACTTTTCATATAATAGTATGAAAAGTAACAAGGGCTTATTTAAGTTGCTGGTGCTTCTGTGTAAACAAAGCTACACTGTTAATGCTCTCACCTCCTGCACTAACAGCTGAACATTGTGATATTTTCACATTTTTACACCATCTTCGATAAACTAGATGTGTTTGATCCAAAAAAAAAAAAAATCAAAGTTTCTGAAATAATCAGATGAGTTTTCTGATACCAATAACCATTCCATGTTCACAGTCTCTTTAATCCCCCTTCGCCATATTTATAATGTCCAATTGTATCAAATTCCTGGTTAATTTGCTATATGTGATAACAACCCATGTAACGTGTAGTTAATAAACAGATTGGTGACTATTATGAATAAATTTTTGCAATTTCTAGCACTGTAAAGGAAGACCAAAGTGAAGATGAGGAAGAATACAAAAGTTATTTCATACATTTCTCCAACTATGATCCCCGAACTCCATTTCAGTCAGCCACCGTGGAATACTGTTGTTGATTTCCTGGAAAATCCTCCTTCTACTGTGGCGCTTCATCAGCAAAGTGTTGGCATTGGGTCCAGTTGACAGATCCAAAGGCAAGAAAAAAAAAAAATCTCTGAAATGTAACTCTGTCATTGTTGCATCTTTCAGATGAGAAACAGATCCCTGTTTAGCTGTCAGGCTGTAGTTAGTTTCTGCCATCTGTACACATAGAGAGAAGTGATGCTAATGCAACTGACGGGTAGTCCAGACTTTCTGCTTTCCCAAAAAAAAACAAAAAAAAAAAAACATCTGTTTACTCAAAGTTCTCAAAAGTTTCTGTTTATTGCATTAAAACCAAACACACAGTTTTAACATTGAGCTGGTTCAGCGATGTCACCCACACAAAAACAGCTCTTCCTACAGCTTTTCGCACTGAAAGCCCACCAGGTCAGTCTACAAGAACTCATTATTTTTGGCTTGTTTAGCGCAGTAAGTGAACTGCATGAAGCTGAAACCTCTCCACTGTGAGTTTATCTTCTGATGGCACACCAGGAGATAAAAAGGGAAATTCCCTATGGGAACAGGTCAAAGAGTCTTAAATAGTTCCAGTTAACACCTTTATTTCTAACAGTGTACCATTTCCAAAACTAAATTTGGACAAGCCGTTTGAGTCTAATTAGTGAGGATGGCGTGCTCTCTTCCGCTGCGGGCTCACGCTGTGATTTTGGCTGATGAGGCGGCTGGATTTTTTATGGGAGCTATTATTCCAATCCATCTTCCTCCTTATCTGCTGTCTGGAGCAGCAGAGGAGCACGGGTTAGCTGGAGAGGGGCCCGCTGCTTCCCGTCCTCGTAGAGCCCGTGGTCAAACTCCAACACTTATTAAATGGACTGATGAGTGACAGAGTTTTAACTCAGTTTTAGGGAAGCCTTTCCCGTAACTCAGGCAGAAACGGTTTGGAAAAGCAGCATAGAGAAATGACAATCAGGGTTTGATTTACTAAATGATCCTATTCTTAACAGACCTCAACTTATAAAATGTTATCTAAGTCAACAATAATTTAGAATTAGGGGAGACCATGAATACACTCATAATACCACATTAATCTCACTAATCTCTGGTTAGGAGTGTGTGAATGGCTTTAATATCAATTAAAGCTGATGGAATGTTTTCAGACCTTCATGAATGAAACAATATAGCTAATTTAGAAAATATTTGTATTGGATCACAATCCAGTCCAGAAGCATCTGTTTTCTGCTCTGGTCTTTATCCATCGCCACTGAGCGCTCTCTCCTCGTTGTGATGGACGGACAGATGAAGGAGGGAGGAGCAGGAGGCTCAGGTTTCACTTCTCCACCTTCTTTTTTTCCACCTCACCCTTGTGCCCCCTCTCAGCCTCTCCTTGCCCCCTCTTCGCCCTCTCCCACATTATGTTCCCATCCTCTCAGCACAGCACAGGAATGGCGGCGCCGCGAATGAGAGGAGCGGAGGATGTGATTGGCCCCCTTCCATCTGTCGTGACTCCAGGATCAAATAATAGGATTGTGTGTGAGAATAGCAGATAATTGCAGTCTGTATTCTGCTCCCTAAGTGTATGATATTAACCCCATGCTCTGTGCTCACCCTGCAGTCATGGGCAGATGGCCGTGTGTTTTGATATCTGAGCCGAAGAGAGGGAGGTCAAGGGTCAAATTGGAGTTCAAATCCAAAAGAGCACTGTCTCTCTACCTCCTTCTTCTCCCACGCTGGAGAAAATATGGATGTCATTCAAAAAAGGACATTCCATGAGACCTGTGCTCTGGCTGACCCCTGGGAGCCCGATGGAGGCGACTGGCAGGTAGACATTTTATACCCACTAACCCACTTATATACACACTGAGTGGCGTGCGGAGGTGTCGGATTGGAGGAAAAATGTAGCTGTGCAGAGTCAGAGGTCACAAAAAGGGCCATTTGAGTAGATTTTCATGTTTAAAACCCATGTTTGACTGTGAGAGCAGCAAGGAAAGTCACAGGCATGGAAAACCGAAGAAAAACAGTCGGGTGAAAAAAGATCAAAGTAATCTGGATGTAAACTGACGACTTTTACCTGTGGTTTAAAATTGTTTGATGAAAGGAGCAGTGTGGGAACGAAGCATTTCATTCACAACTGAAAGTAGTGAATAATCTATATATTAACATGTTTTAATTTTAGCTAAGAGAGAGAATATCAAGCTTGATTATTCTCTCTCTTAAAAAAGTTGGGAGTTTTTGAACCCCAGAGAAATGTGACTCAGGACTCAGTGAAGAAACATTTTTGTAGCTTAGACTCGTCTTAGGAGATATTTTGATCCATTCCTCTTTACTTGGCACCTCAAAGTTCTCTCTCTGCAGATTTTCAGACAGACAACACATCCTCAGTCTGACTGAAAGTATGAAGTATAAACTAAAGCTTACTCCTCAATGTGGGTAAATTGTCAGGCATGATCTACCTTCCTGACCTGCCATATAAAAGGACGGCTTACTTCCTGCTAAGCATTTTTTTTTACTCCTAAAAAAAGTAGGATTCATCTGCTGCCCATTTTTCAGTCCATTTTCTACCCTAGATTTAAATGTTGACCAGGGAGTCTCTACTAGTTCTAATCTTTCTACTCAAGCGATCCAAAAGAAATATTTTTTGAGGCCAAAAACACATTTGAATGTCACAAAATCCCTCAATGAATACGCTGCTTTTTTCCAATAAATAAATCATAAATATCTGTCCTGCATCTCAAACTTAGATCATGATATGCATGAATCTTCGGGAGGAAATATTGAGGTTAAAACATTCATTAAGCATATTCCCCAAATCCACTGCTTCCATGTCCGAGCACGCTCCCACACAGAGCCGTGTCTGTGCAGAAGTGGATCCACGGAGCTGAGCTTCGGTGTAGAATCAGACCCAGGAGAGCTGCTTCACAGGCCGAGGAAGCAGCTCGCTCATTTAATTACTGCCGATCAGGAGCGTCAGAGTGGGAAAACCAGCCGAAGTGGGAAGTGGGTTGAAACGGGTGTTCGGGGTTTGGAGCGAGCTCAGAGCCGATGGATCCAAAAGAAGATATGAAACTTTGCTTTCTTCTACTTGTTTATCAGACAGCCCAGAAGTTTTTGTATATTATGCATCGGTTTAAAAAGAGTAAAGTGAAAATCCTGATGAATGTTGGCTTTGTAGGTTATGGAGTATATGTAATTATGAGTATCAAGTCAGAATCTGATGCTGAAATCCAGCCTTGAACGAGGGTCACAAGCAGTTCAAACATGTACAGATATGGCAAATGCTGATGTACATTTTCAAGAATAAATTAATTAATATACATGTGTAAGAATAAAATAGAGCTTTGGGTTTTGTGAGATCTGCTCAGAACTGAACCTACTGTCTTTTTAAAAGGTAAGTCACATAAATTAATGATGTGTTATAAATGGGACATTTTTTAGGGAAAGAATATTGAACCATCATTTAATTGGCTTTTAAACAATAAAATCCCAACACATGTCTACTTCTGTTGTTTAGAGGAGGAATCTGGGGGAATTTAAGAAGGTTTTGTAGCTGATTAATAAACCTAAAAATGATTCATTTTCAGAATGATAATGCATCATCTATCCGCTGTGCTGAGAATACAGTAGCTTTGTTTTTTAGCTCAACTCAGTGACATGGCGTCAGTGATGATTATGACCCAAGTGCGGATTTATTTTAGAAAATGGAAAGTTGCTGCTTGAGAAGGTTTCGTCCTGCAGAACTGATATGAGATCTGCTGGGACCTGAGAGATGACAAATATTGTTTTCTATTAGTGAATTCCTCAAAACATTCACGATTTTTCTTGTTCATAATTTAATCTTTTTTTTTTTTTTTTTTTTTTACCTCTACTGGATTTGTCTTGTTTGTTTTAATAAAGCCAATGACTGATTAATCCACATTTGTCTGGACGTTAGTGTCTTGAAAAACTCATGGTACACCTTGAACCTTTTCAGAATTTATCACAAAACTTCTAACAAAAATCTAAATTCATATGTTGTCTGCCTCTTACCCCTGAAATAAAATGTCCCTAATTTATTTTGGTTGAGGCATTGCTTTTTATAGAGAATTATTCCCTCTGGGATTGGATGCTGTGCAGCTGGAAGGATTTTTGCTCTTACCTTTTTAAGTCTAAACAGTTATGTGTAACCATGGTAACATGATGGGTTTTCTATAACCAAGACCAAAGCTTTTGAGGAAGAAACTGGCTTTTGCAGGTAATCCATGGGGTATAGCTGTTTGTGTGAATTGTTTTGAGAAATGCACTCACTGTTTTGCAAATGTCGATTCAAGAAATGCGCCAAAGCAACCGAGACAAACTGGATGATTAAGTTTTAGGAAGAGAAAGAGGGAAAAGTTTATGGTTTCCCTAATAATCAGGCTGGATGGACTTTCCACTGTCAAACTGATAAGTTATTTCCTAAAATATATCACCTTAACCAGTCTTATTTTCATTATTTTTAAACTGTATTTAATATTACAGTAAACATGGGACAGCCTTCTCGTGACAGAGGACAGAATAAAAGTCTAGGCCTTTTCTCCAGCTGACCGCCATCCTCATGTCCCTGAACCCAAACGCTTTCACCACAACAATGTTTTGTGGCCCCACTGTGGGACTTTGCCTGGGGCTTCCCACCGGCCCTCGGTGTATTTTGAACGAGCGCGACCTCCCCAAGGACCCCCGACAAGCTTCTTCACCCCGGTCACAGAGGGCTCCGCCTGGGGCCAGCCCACCAGCCGGACCCTGTCGCCTCTTCCAGACATCCAGGGGAGCGGAGCGTGCTCCCCCAGGACGGAGCACACACACCCCGCAACACACACACTGTCTGTGGGACTGACAGAGGATAAAAGGCTTCTGTAGAGGGGAACATGGAAGGAGATTAAAGTGATATTTCGTTGCTTTTCCTTTGATGGTGACAAAACTGAAGTGTTTGAAAGATTCATGTGAGCAAATTAGGACAATCATGTTTCTTTTGAGTGAATTCGTGGCTGCAGACATGAAAAGATCACATGACCTTAAAAAAAAAAAAAAAAAACGTCATATTTATTTATTTTTCGGGCTATAAAAATGCAGCTAGGCGGTCCAACAGCATGGCTGATTAGCCCCTAATAGATGTTTCATGGCCTGAGGTCTAAGCTGCTTAATAAATATGTCCACATAAGTTTATTTCCTGCTAATGGCTCAGTCAGCATGGCATCCATTACCGACTGTGATCCAATTTAGAGCCAAACCAGAGTTGAGGAATTTCTCGGCTGCCAATTTCCCGATGAAATCGATCCATGACCAGTCTGCAGCGCCCAGACGGGCTGTGGCTGGTGGAGATGAAGTGTCCGCCTCAGGGTGGAAGATTTTTAAATGTTTGGTCTCACTGGAGCAACGCTGTGAGTTAGCAAAAGATGGTTTTGTGAGCTGCAAAAAATAATTAATTTTAATTGCCGATGCTTGAAACAACACGAAGACGACTGGGGATGGAAAAGTTTGAAATTCTTCCAATGGGTTCTGAAAACCCAACATCAATTTACAGAAAATAAATGACATTTTTCAAGGTCGTCATCCTCCAAAACGGTGAACCTCTGTAAGTGTGTTTTTGATATTTAGTAAGTTTTCTTTCGGGACTGTTCTGTATTTATCTTCACCCATCCTTCCATTACCTCTGTTCTCCTCGTCTCTGCAAAGGAAAATAAGCATCCCCACATCATCATGCTGCCTCTACCATGTTTTTCAGTGGATTTGGTGTCTTCAGGGTAAAATTTCCTCCAAACTTTCTTTGCATCTGGTACATTCAGTATGGTCTTGTCTGACCAGAGAATCTTCTTCCACTTGTGGCAAAAACCTAAACAGGACATCCAATGATATTTTTCTTGCCGTTGAGGGTTCACATTGTTATCAAGCCTGCTGGACAAGGACCGAAGGCTCACCTCCTTTCTGACCCAAAAAACCCCTTTGTGCTGCCAATAATCTGCATGAAAGCCCTCAGATATTCTGCAGTGGACATTCTGAAGAGCGAAGTTGACCCTCCATCTGAAGGATCAGCAGCAGAGAAAGGGCTCCAGCTTTTCTAAGTTTCATTTTACTGCTGCTTCTCCACACCTAAAGGAAAAAAAAAATCTGAAATTAAATGTGTGTGTATATTTTATCATGTCTGCTATCGTCTGGTGAAAATTGCAGGTAGCTGAGTGTTTAACATTCTCTTGTCAAGCGTCCTCCTGCTGGGACAATAAATGCCTGTCCAGTTTTGCTCACAGCGGCGGCTGCAGATTACAAACAGCAGGAGCACACTGGAGTCTGAACACAAAACCGATAAGGACGCCCGTCTCTGTGCTGCTGTTGCTTTGGCTGGCTTCTCCCCTGCTCCAGCAACCCGCTGCTTTCTAATATTTACACACAACTCGAAAGGCAAATGTAGCGTAACTTCAGCCACACACTGCACCCACACCTGGAACCTGTGTGCACATTTCTCTGTGTTGCTTTGACAAAGAAATAGAAGGAAAATGAGAACTAAAATTATAGTGCAAACAGTGAAATTTCATTACATCTTTTTATCCAGGAGTTTGCAGGGAAGGAGGTGTGGATGATTGCAACTGTTGGAAAGTTTTTTTTTTTGTTGTTTTTTTTTGAGGGCTGGAAGGTGGCTGGAATAAAATGTGTGTGTGCGTGTGTGTTACCTGGCTGAGGAAGGAGCGGGAGGAGGGTGAAATGCAGATTTATTGTTGAAGCTGTGACAATTGGAGAGCCGGAGAATGCAGCAATACGACGCAGGAGGCCACTGACACAGCACATTATTCACATGTGCAAGACAAAGAGCCGCGTACGATTTACATTAAAGCTCAATGAAAAGAAAAATTACTTCTCTGGAACTTTTTACATCACATTCTGAGTCTTAACAGGCACCAGAATGTCAAAAATATATGTTGGCTCAGCTCCTCTCAGTAAGTTTAATATCTTGAAATACGACATGATTTACCGATTTAGTGTGTCAGTTTGGTTTCTCACCATCTGCTGCTTTATAACAGCCTTCAGCTCAATTCTTAAACCTGTTTTTGACTATTTCATGGCAACAAAAACCATAGGAAGAGTAAAATTTAACTTGTTTTCTGATGTGTTTGCAACCCATTTCATCAGCACTCAAATCCACTGTGTTCTCTGTCCAGCTCTGTTGTCGTCCCATCACAGCATTTCAATCTGAAAAGCACCTGGACTTTGAGTAGGCCTTTACAAAAACCCTGATTGTTACTGTGTTGTAGATTTGCAGCAGTGTTGCAAACCATTTCCATAATAACGAATGGGATATAAAATGTGCATAAAATCTTACTCCACTGAGTGAAAGGCAGACACGCTGATGATCAGCTGATCAATGCATTTGATTAGCAACTCGGGTTGATTTAAAACCAGGAGGTATTCATGAGATTACACCAAACTGTTTGCCTCGAACATTCCAACAGTCCTTTGTCTTTAAGTTTTGGACCCCCACCACCACAGAAAACACTGACAATTGTCACAAACACAGAAACCCGGCGTTTGAGGAAACTGCTATTGAGTTCTGGCCTGGGGAGGGTCGGCTCCCATATCATGAGAGCAGCGGTTAGTCGACTGCTGCGAGGCTCGCCCATCGCATGCCGACCGCAGAGGACGCTCAGGTAAGGCCCCCACAACGAATTAGCCGGGCCCTTCTTCCTCTTTTCCATCCCTGCCCCCCCTCGCCGCCCTGCAACATCAATTTACTGTCATTATGTACTGCTGCCCCCTGCTGTGGGCCCACGGCTGTGACGCCCCTGAGGTCAAAGTGTGGGAGGGGGCTGAAGAGGCTCTTTACTCCTGAGGAGGCTGGAACAATCAATAGCTAGCCACCAGCCGCCGCAGGGGCCCCCCCGAGGGCCCTCACGCCACCAACATTAGTGGAGATGTCTTCCTCCGTAGGGAGGAAGCCTGTTGGGAGTTAATGAGAGAGGTGGGGGCCTGAGGACAGGAGGCAGATGAGGGGGAAACGGACAGCTTGTCAGCAACATCTTGAGTGTGAAGTGTTAACGTGAGCGCTCGCTGTGATGGAGAACAGAACTCTGATCGTCTGACTTGAGTTTCTGACATCTTCTGCGGAAATCTAAGACGCACAAACAAGGAGATTTAAGGCTCCTGCATCATCCCGTCTCCGAGGTAACGGCTTCATTGGAGCTGCGCTGCAGGTTGTGGCTGGTGAATGACTTTATAAAGCACTGATCTGGGAGCTGGACTGTAACATTTAAATCAAGAATATATATTTTCATCATTAATTAAAAACAATCCATCTAATCTTTCTGGGAATTAGTGGGCATGTATGCAGCTGTAATAAGATCAACTTCAGATTTTGGGATAAACTTCAGAAAAATGTCCATCAGCCGAGTTATTTTATCAAGTCCTGATGAGGCTGACCAAGTCTTTGCATGGGCCATCCAGCATTTCATCTAATAATCCAATAAACAGGAGGAGTGTCCCGCATTTTATCTCTAATTTTTAATCAGCACCTCTGCAGGACATAACACCCTCCAAGGATTTGGGTGTCAAACAGGGCTCTTACCGCCAGGCTGTTTAATGTGCACGACTACAGTTAATGAGCTAAACAGAGCGCAATATAAAAGCTTTCAATGTGCAGAAAATCAGTGAAATATCACAGAAATTCCAACAAAATGAGTTATGCTGCTTATAAAGATAAATTCCATCAGAAATTGAAAAATAACTGATAAATTAATGTAGCAGTGGCTGAAATTACAAAAATATTAGTTTAAGTTCCTCTTTATTTCAACAACTCTGGCGTCACTCAGGCACAGACAAACATTTTTTCAGAGTATTACTACATAAAAAAAAACAGTTCAATGTTTAAGAAGCAGCAGAAACAGAAAGAAAAAGGAGGAGGAGGAGTGTAGAAACACATGAACATTCAGGAGTCGACTTTCTTTCTTCCTCTGGTCTGCCGGGCAAGTCCAGGCGACGTCTGGGTTGCCATGTCCACCAGTTTGGATTTCTTGTCACCCTTTCGAGCTCTGGGAGCAGCTTTGGAGCTTTCCTTCTTTCCATTGACCTCTGCAAGAGGAAAACCAGCTCCATAACTCACTGAACAGGACTGACTCAACCCGCAGTAAAAAGCCACGAACAATACATGTAGCAGATAAATAGCAATACATATCACGATAAATACGTGAGCAATATCAACAGATAATATGTCTGAACTCCAAACCAGAATCCAACAGAATTCTGGGAGATGTAGGCAGAGGAAAGGCTTTAGCTGCACAAAACGTTAAGCAAGGTTGGTGGCATCAACAAGCTCACTCACTCTTCGGTTACCTAGCAACAACCTGTTGAGCAACGTGCACAGCAGCAGTTTCATGTTTTTGCCACTGTGCTTCATAACTTCATAATAAAAACAATGAAATGTTAAACAAGAGAATGAGTAAAACAACTTCAGAGGAAATTGTGGTTGAAACAGAAAAAGTCATGTCATCAGTTTGGTTGTATTTCAGACATTTAAAACAAAAACTAGTCAATAATTATCGATGTCGACCGATATGACAACCTTATACCGTGATATATCAGCCAGCCCTACATGTACGTTGTTGGAATCTCACCTTTTTCCTTTGAGGGCTTCCTTTTCTTGACAGAACTTCCTTCAGCATCGTTCTCCCCCGTTTTGTCCGCCGCTTTCTTCCTCTTGGTCACCTTTTAAAGTCAGAAATTAAAATAAGAAAATGTGATCTGTTCTTTAGCTTATTCTTTTACTTTATTGTGTAAAAATTGTCATTGTTGAAGAAAAATGTTAATCAGTATATCTTCTCCTGTGTAACTGCACTGCTACAAATCTGTACTTCTTTTTTCTAGCCATTAAAACACCAGAAACATCTCCAGTTCAAGTCTCACAGTTCAGAGGGGAACATGAATGTGACAGGAATCATGACCCAGGCAGAGAGCTGCAGCTCCAGATGAGGGCTGAAAGAAGAACTGCTGATAGTCTCAGTCAGAGATCGACGTCTATGAAAGATGACTTTCTCCCGCCACCCGTTTCTCTCCATCACTCCTCCTCCCCTTTATCTACTGCTGCATTTGGATGCCTAATGATGGCCACGTGGCGCCCGCTGAGGAGAACAGATTGGCAGGATAATTACATACAATAACCAGCGCAGAGACCCGGCAACCTTTTGGCTGGAAACACTGGTCCCTGGTGGTATCTTCCATATACACAAAGAGCAAACGTGGCAAAGAAACAAAGAGCGCAGAACAATGGCAGAGGCATAAAAAAAAAGGTGAAAAAAAAGAAACTGGATCAGGATGAGTTTTATGTGACTCCAAGCAACTGATTTAAAATGCAAACGGCTATCCAACTGATCATGAACCGATTTCTGAAAGTCTCAGAATGTGTGTATGCGTATGTGTGTGTGTGTGTGTGTGTGCTGACCTTGGCAGGAGGTGTTGTCACTCTGCTGACATGTGTGAACTCCAGCTGGCCGTCATCTTTCGCCTGGATGCTCTTCAGCCCGTTCTGCAGGATGGACCGCAGCTTCTTGTACGGAGGCGTGTCTTTGTAGTCTAGAGACTTCACTTCCTCCATGAACTTCTGGAGCTCATCTAGAACATGAGCACACCTGCATCAGCTTCAATTATACAGCCATATAAACGGGTTGAGGTCTATCATGTTCAGAGAAATGTTGTTTTGTTATGATGGCTGAAGTTCAGGGAAGCAGAAGAAAGAAGAAGATCAAATGTCTCTGCCTTAAAGAGGAGGAGAAAGCCAAAACTATTGTTGCATTTTAGCACCTGGTTGGAATAAAGAGAGCCAACCTTCAGTTTTCTTCTCACCTGGTTTTTCTTGAGGGGGGAAACACTTGGACAGAAAATCAGAGATGTCTTCCTGACTCCTAGGAGGGGAAAACATTTAAAGCATTTTTAGGATATTCGGAGGAAGCCAAGCGATCCCAGCTGCAGTCCGGATTTTGTCCCAAGTCCCACCTGATCTTGGAGTCTCTGACGTAAAGCGGGTCCTGCAGCCGGTCCTCCCAGGGGAGCCGACCACAGAGCCACTGGACCATGCAGAAACCGAGGATCTGCAGGTCGCTGCGCCTGGAGGGAGCTGCAGCCAAAAAAAAAAAAAACAGAGCAAGTTCAATCACACCAAGAACAGCTGAAATACGATAAGTCCAGCCTGATATAATAAGACACTGTTTAAATTCACTTATTCACTTTGTTTTCCCATCAAGAGATCAATATTAATCTAATTCCAGAGAATCTTCCTAGTTTAACACACACAGGCTTGGACATATCACCCCTCACTCACCACATCACTGATCTATAAAAGTAATAACACTGCGCACTGTGTTTTTTATTTTATTAACACTACTGAGCATACAACACCGTTCAGATTGCTTACCAAGATTGGCCGAGATTAACAGGGAAATAATTTCATTTTATCGGGTGAAAGAAAAGGCTAATTTAAAAACATTGGATCAACCAGATTGTGTCATTTGGACCTACATGCTCCTTTGTGGGCGTCGATGCTGGTGAACTCGATGGTTCCGTCGTGACATTTCTTCGGGTCTTCTTTGTACTCCTTGAGGACGCCGTCAGGTGCGTACCTGTAAGCCAGCCCGTAGTCGACCAGGTAAACCTGCAAGACGGCGCATACGTTCATTTACACACCTCATAAGCTCGGGGGTGCAGTCAGACGTTAAGAAGAAGCTGAAGATGACTTAGTGTGTTGCACGATGGGACGGTGCTGCACAGTTTCCTCTGCACAGGTTTGGACAAAAGAGTCAATTTACAATGGAAGAAACAGAGACGGGAACATTTTTGCTTATTTCCACAAATCCTGTCTCTAACATGCAGCTGCTAAAATTAATCCTAACATTGAGGTCAAGGGTTTCCTCTTTGTTAGGTACACCTGTTAGATTGCTCACTAAGACAAATGGCAAATAAGCAGAAAGAAGAGATGACTCCATCTTCTTCAGAGGTCAACATAAATATCAGCAGGTATCAGAAACTTCGAGTCCGTTTGGGTTTTAATAAAGAAGCTGTGTGAAAACCCTGCAGCTCAGAAAAAGGAGCTTTAAGAGCATTAAAAAAAATCTAAAAACAGCCACTCTACATGATGTTGAAATCCCGCAGGGCTGATTTTTAAATTGTCATTTATAAATAGCTCTTTAATAACAACACCACTGATACATTATTAATCTCCAAATTAAATATTTGCCCCCACCCCCACCTTGTTTGCTGGAAAAATCTCAAAGCTGCTTCCTTTTAATCTCACACACACACATGCTCTGCAGGCTTTAATTGAGTCTAATGAAGCCGTTTGAGTGTATAACAATAAAAAAAGAAAACAACACACACATAAACACAATCATCTCTGCGGTCACAGAAAACACTGATTCTCAACAACAAAGAACATTTCTGATCTTGAACCCGCAGCGTGCTGGTTTCACTGGTACTGACCTGGTTGGGATCTTTGTGGCTCAGAAGCAGGTTTGATGCTTTGATGTCGGCGTGCACGTACTCGTGCTCGTGGATGAACTCCAGAGTGTCCAGCTGCACAGAGAAACAGGGAGGATGAGGAGATGATGAGAGCTGCATGAACCTGGATTTTAGTGTGTTGAACTAGAATTTCCTTCACAAGCTGACATTCACTACAGTGGTGAATAACAGGCTGACTCGGTCCACCACAGAGACTTTTACATTTTAAATTCCTCCTTGGGTGCTGGTTGGCTAGGTCTCCAAGCTACAGTTCTAAGAGTTTTCCTTCTTACACGTTCAGCATGTTAATCTTCCCTTTTTGATCTGAATTTCAAGCTGTATATTTTGCTGTCAGTGTTTTCTGTGTTCTCCATGTTGCTAGCAATGATCCCTAATTTTGACGTTCCAGTCATAACGTCAACGCTATTCAGCAATTTTTGACAGCTGCTTTGCTGTTATTTTTTAATATCCTTTTTATAAATTTCAAATTTATAAAAAAATAATTTAAATTCATAATTTATAAAAAAATATATATATTAAAACTATAAAAACGTAAAACTTTTACAAATTTCAAATTTATAAAAACTGCGTAGTTTCTCGGAAATACCTCAGATGTTTGGCATTTATTCAGATTTCTGTAGAAGCTGCAAAAGGAAAATGAACAAACTGGAATGACTGGTGACCCACCAGGCGAAGACCGAGCTGCAGGACCAGTTTTCTAGGGAATTTCTTTCCACATTCCTCAAACTTCTTCTGCAGGTCAGTCCCGAGCCTGTCGATCACCATGAAGCGGTACCTGAAAAGAAAACAGATGCACGGATGAAACACCCAACAGAAACATAATTCTTCCTTTTGCAACAAGTAGACTGATGCATGAAATGTTGAAATGTGATCCAATCACATTTCAACATAAGCTTATCAGATAAGCAGTATCCGCTTATCTGTTGTGATCTGCTTCATTTTAATACATATACATAAACCTTTGGCTAAGTTTAGTTGCATTGAATGTGCTTCCTCAGCAAACCCAATAGAAGTTAAATCCTTATTTTATAAAGAAGCATTTGAGATTCAAGCCCAAAAAGTAACCTAAGAGGATTACAGTCATATTATAACACATAAAAATGATCCTCAGCTCACCTTTTGTCCCCTTTGTTATGCAGACCTGAGCCCCAGTACCTGGGAACTCCCACATGCTTCAGCTTCTGATCCTTCAACCAGTTCTGAACTGCACAACAAGAGGAAACAATTAAATTAGAGATGGTCTGGTTGCTCGAACTTCCAAAGAAAACTACGATGTACTAGAGTAGGAATGCCATGAGATTACAGTTCTGTGTGTTGTAAGGTGTGTGTGTGTGTGTGTGTGTGTGTGTGTGTGTGTGTGTGTGTGTGTGTGTGTGTGTGTGTGTGTGTGTGTGTGTGTGTGTGTGTGTGAGTGAAGGGTGTTTGTCCAGCGTGGCTGGGAGCTAATCTGCTGCTGGGACAAATATTTACCAACAACGTGAGAGTCCCACATGAATAAAAGATGAGCCTTTGCTTCCTTAGTAATATAGCAGTTAATTGTCAGGGGAGATTGACATTTGGATTGTTATTATATAAAATGCAGAGCGGTGGCCCGGGGGCCAGGAGAGCTCCGCCCTCCCCTCCCTCAGAGGAACCCTCTGCAGCAACACACTGGTTTTAATTAAGAAAGTTGCCTTTGTTTTATTTGCTTGGCCTGCTGCAGACATGCTCGGTGTTCTGATCACAGGGCTGGGAGCTGATGGATGATGATGATAATGATGATGGTGATGATGATGATGGGACTCACTGAGATCCGGCTTGGCAGCTCTCATGTAAAAATGCAGCTCAGAGAAGAGAGGTCCGTTTTCACTCGGCTCCTGCGGACACAACCACCACCGCCGGAGTAAGTCCACATATTTATCCAGTAAAGAAAAAGAAAAAAAAAAGGAGGATGTCCTAATTCATTAAATTTTTAGTGACGAGAAAAATCAACTTAAGCCACAGGGATACACTTCTGTATGAGCTGAATGGACCCACAGTTTGTGTTGGAGGGGACGGATTCCTTAAATGTACTCATCTTATATCCAACTGGCTGCAGGATTCAGTTCATACATTTGGAAGTAATGAAACTGCCAAATATTAATCTGTGTTTTATGGATGGAGAATTAAACAATGGAGGAAAGTCTGGAAAACACTCAAATGAAATTCCATACTTTTCCAGATTACAGAACTAAATTTCCCCTTTTAGTTCAGCTCTCTCTAAAGAGTACAAATCATGACAGATGCTGCTCCCACTTCCTCTACTTATCAACAAAACCATAAGATACTAGAACTTCTAAACTTGGAGCAGTACTTCATCCTCACCCTGGCATTTAACTCTTGGCTTTGGGCTCTGAGCTGCTAATCTCTACGCAAGCTGCTTTTCACTTGCAGCAAATTCCTCTAGTTCTGTCTGAAGGTTCTGGAGTGTTTGAAATGAAGACAATATGGAAGAAATTGCACCTTCCATCTGTGACAAAGTCCAACCACAAGGAAAGTCAAACACACATCGTTTTATTTTTGACCAGCAACCAAACTTAACTGCTTATGTAGCAACCAAATGCCATATGGTAAGGGATCTAAAGCCCACACGCGACGATGATGGTTCTGAGGTTTTTTCATAATAAACTACAAATGACTAATGGTTGGGCTAACATTCAGGCATCCACATGCATTGTCAATATGAAAAGTACACAATTTCCCCTGATTTTGAAGTTGAGCTATCAGTCCAACCTTCCTCTATTGGTTTATTTTATTTTATTCTTTATGTGGATAAAATTTTACTGGCAGGTTCAGAAATACCCTAAGGTATTTTTGTCAATACTGATGTTTTTTGTCTGAAATGATGACAATACAGCGAGAAAGGCGCTGAGTTGGCAACAGTGGGTCACTATTGTTAACCGTAAATGTGCAGACATCACTTGGTGGGCAGGTCTGTCTGTCAAACGTCTCTCACAGCAGAGCACTAGAGGACAGTGGTTGATTTTTAGACCTTTGTCGAGTTAAATAAGATCGATGGATAAGATCAACTTCACATGTATCGGCTCATCACCGATATCCCAAAACTAAGGAAATCAGGGCCGATTTATCATGCACCTCCAATAGATTTCACTCTGCTGCAGTTAATGAGGCAGACACTCTGGTTTTACCACAAATCACTTCTGCTGAAGTGACAATGTTTTTTCTGGTCTCCCTCCAGATAACAGATATACTTCTCCTCATTCAAGATTTTTCCAAACAGAAAACAAAGCAACCCAATTATGTCTCAGTTGTTTTTTTTACTGTTTTAGAGGAAGTACCTCAGAAGGTGTTCAAGTCATACAAAAAGGTTGGGGACGTCTGAACAATGCAACCGCAATCTGTCTCACCACTTTGATGACATAGGGAGCATCTGGTCCAACGGGTTTGTCAGAGTTTTGATCAGCTGGTGAAAAACAGAGTGAATGTCAGGAGTTGGTAATACTCGTATAAAAAAAAACATACCTTTTATACAATCCTGTTTACATGTTTAAAATCAAACAAGCTCAGATAAAAAGCAAGTAGATGCTGGGGGGTTCTTACCCAGGTATAAGAGACCAAAGCCCCCCTTGCCGATTGGAGCTCCCAGCTTCCAGGACTTCTTTCCAGTATCTGTCAGGACTTCTCCAGGTGGGAACTCCTCTGCCAGCTTCCTCTTAGCAGGAGCTCTTCCTTTCCCCACTGCCTTGGCTTTAGGAGGCATCGGAAACGGACGGTCAGAGCTGTAAGAGATAATTCCAGATTTAAAGAATGAAGTTCCAATAGCTGGGCTCACAGACTGCAGCTTGCTACTAGATAGTTTTTCTTTTAAAAAACTGATATAAGGAAGCTCTGTGTGCTCTGATTGGCCAGCTCTGCCCAGAAACTGAAACTTAATAGCTTTATTGATGGATAAACTGGTACATGTCCATGAAAATACTTTCAAAAATGATACACAAGGTTATTTTTTAAATCAGAAATTGTGACATTTATATTCTAATACAAATGACTAATGGTTGGGCTAACATTAGTTAGCCCAACTAAGTAATGTTAGTTGTTAGACGTTATTTGAATCACGTCTTGATTCAAATAACAGAACCGTCAAGTTGCTGTTAGGGTTCACTCAATAAAAGAAAAAAAAAAAACAAAAAAAACATTGAAACATCATTAATAATAAAAGTTAAAAAATATTTAAGTCATCCTTCAAAGTGAGTGAAAAATGTTAAAAAAAGTATTAGTGTTGCATAAAAAAAAACAAAAAAAAAAAACTAATAAATTTGTAACGTTAGGGTTTTTGCTTGAATGGATAGTGGGGAGAGCAATATAATTTAATTTGTGAAGGTGAAGCTGTGAATTTAAACAAAAATCCTAAATAAAACAAATGGAGGACGGCAGATTAATTGGATGTTTATGGAGCTCTGGTTGTGGAAAACCGGAGAAGAACTGGAGCAAATTCCCGGTTTTAGCACCGACTTTGGTGCAAAATCACGAAAAGAAAAACCGCCCTAAGCTTGATAGGTGTATCACTAATGCAATGACTGGATGTCATCTTAACAATGCCATTCACAAATTTTCAACCATGATGAATCTGCAGAACTGAGAGGAACATTGAAAGGAAGACGAGACAGTACGAGTGTCTGCATTTCTATCTCTGCGACCAAACAACAGTCACACGGTCGAATTGGGAGTCAGGCATTCTGGCTGATGGATCTAAACGGAAGATCTGGGTGAAGTCGCGGCTGATGAGTCGTTACAATGGAGTACAAACCAAACCACGTCCACTCGGTGCACAGATATCCACACTGGGGAACAAGTGATGCTCAAACCCGGATATAAAATGTGATGTCATCACGTAAACTAAGACAGCTCCGAGAAGTTTAGGAGTCGAACGCCGAGCCTGAAACGCACTAAAGGATGTTATTTCTCTACCATGCCATCAGTTTCTGTTTATAGTGTAAATGAACCTCTGTGTAACCAGATCAATGGCTTTAATGCTACCTGTGAGCCGCAGTGAAAACAAATAAAACCGAAACACACACCGGTTAGCATCGTGCTAACTGCGCAGACTCACTACATCTGATCCGTTTAAAAATAATAAATCTTATGTATACGTCACCCATTGACGAGGATTAAAAATAACAATACACACCCTGGATGTGTTCTTTATAGATGATTGTTGGCTAAAATTGTTCGAAGACAGACAAGCAGCAAAACTACCGCTCAGGAAGCGGCGTCACGGCGCTTACGCTTTCTATTGGTCCAACACTACGCGTAACGGGCAGAACGTAAAGGTGCATTCAGGAAACAAAAGCTCCTCGGAAAATCTGTATTCAGACTCAAAAGATACACCTCAGTCATCAGAAAGAACCGAAGACGCATTTTATTTAAGAGTTTACATTAATATAGACGTAATTTATATAAATGATTCACCGAATAAAGCCCACAACAAATAATGCACAGTTTACTAATTTTCCGCAATACCTACTAAAACATTAAGGTTATTATTCTTTAAAATTTCCCGTTTCTTGAAGTTACTGAACTATAATTCTGCCTGGCATGTCCTACACCAAAACCACTTTCTTATGCACCAGTACTACCGACGAAGAACGACTTCATGTGGTAAATTAATTGATAGGATGCTTAGATACAATTTGTATAAAACTTAGAAAACATAGCTGCACTCTTCAACCTAAAATGACAAATTGCCAACCAAGAAAACAACAACAAAATAAACCGATTTATAAATTGATTTAAAGGTTCGTAAAGTTAAACTAAAATGTCGAAATATACAATTTATTTTTACTTTTTAAATAAGTTGGAATTTGTAAATTAGTGCATGCCTTCACAGAAAGTGTTTATGAACCCCATAGTAAAGGGCAGATTATTGGGGCCAGTATTGCAGCCGAATGGCCTACCTTTTCGTCAACTAGTCAGCCATTAGTTATTCTCCTCTGTAAGTATTCAAGAGTCAAACGTGAATCCATTTAGCTGACGGCTTAAGCTTAGTTGAAAACGTGTTATTTTACGGGACAGTCAAACATTTTAGATGAAGTTCATTTTAAAATAAAATAACAAAGACTAACATGTTTTGTGGATTTACTTCATTTGAAAGTTCACGTGATTCTGATGCCTTGGGCCTCTTTCTGAAATTACCATATTTTTTTCAAATTCCTTTCCCTGTTCAAATTAACCTCTTTAGTTCATGTTTCTCTTAATATTTGGTGCCATCTAAAATAAATAACAGAACACAAGGATAGTACCGAAGCAGTAAAAGATGAAAAATGGCTACCATTATGGCATGCAAGTCTGAGATCAGAGGAGTTTTTGTTCAGTGTTGTTCTTTGTGCAAAATCAAAAGACATCAGTATGTGTGATGCTTTTCTCATAATGAAATGGAGAAAAAAAAATCCTTCACCTTTGCAGCCCATCTCCCGAATGTTGCTGTGAATGCTGCATTTAAATAGCAATGTAAATGTTGCAAGTCTTGTGTGTTTTGAATGTGTCATTTGATACAAACATATTGAGTATCACCTGCAACCTGGAGCACAACTCATGAATAAGATATTGGTTCTTCAGTGCATTGTTTCCAGGTGCCATCTAGCAGGGCGAGCAGCTGGAAGTGGGCCCCTGTTTGTTCTCCTTCCTCTTTTAAATCAGGAAAACTTCACTTTCCTTTCCCATGTCTACGTCTCATACATTGACTGAGCTAAACTGACTACACGTTTTTCTTTTTTTTTACCCATCTTGTTGTGATGACGCGCTGCAGTGATAGTGGTGAGGACAGCACAGAGAATCCAGACAGAAACCAGAAGAAGAGAAAGAAAAGGGGGAAACATGTGTCGTTCCCTCCTGATGAACAGATAGTGTCCGGCTTTGCAGAGGATGCAGGCAGAACAGGTGAGCTGCTGTTTGACTGCACATTTAGTTGAAGTACAGTTGCAGGAGGACTGAACAGATGATTACTGTGTACTTTGTTGCAATTAAAGGACACTCAGTTTACTAAAAAGGTAGCCATGAAGTGTGGCAATCGTTCTGTGAAGATCCCTGGTCAAAGAGGGAGAAGTAGCCATGAGATAAGACAAACAGTACTGATCAGCTGTGATCTGTCTGCATATGTGAATTTCTTTGAAAGACCAAATTTGAATTTGCAAGATGAAGCCATGATTTGATCTAGTAGGAAATATGCACACATTGGTTTTTATAACAGTGACATGTGAAGCAATTTAAGTGGAAGAACGTAATTTACAAAAAAAAAAAACAAGGCCCGAGCATTTAGCTCTGTGGAACCCCAGTGGAGAGTGAAAACATTGAGGTTTTCACTTAAGTTGAACTTTGTACCAGTATTTTACCTATAAATGTTTCTTTTCAGCTTATTTGAGTTATTTTAGAAGACTTTAGAAATATAAAAAGAATACTGTTTTATTGTTTTAGATGATAGCTGTGTCACCCTAATGGATGTAATTGGAGCTTATCAGCAGAGCTGCAGTAAACACCAGGTCCAACCCAGAGAGACCATCCTCCAGCAACTCCAGGTGTGTTGCATAATGTCTTTTGTGTAAATGTTTGCATTAGTGAAACTGTGAGCATTCAAAATGAGCCCCAATGTAAAGCCCATGCAACAAAAGCTAATTCCATCCTCAGTGTTTAAATAAGATTTAAAAGGGAGAGTACCAACCAGACACTGCCAATCAAATGCATTGATTCACTCATCCCCATCATAGTGAGCATCCCTATCAAAAAATTACTTTTGTCAATTTGCTGAATGGAACATACAGATTTATACAATACCCAGGTCGACAGACATTCTTTTAAGGTAAACTGTTTTTAAGACAAAAGTAACCAAGGAAGAAAAACCTGGTCACTGTCTTGTAAATGTGTAAAAGCTCCAGAAGCTCATATGTGTCTTCCACAACATGATCTTATTGACATTTGATAATATTCAATGGCGTGACGGTAGCCATGAAGCTCAACATCCTTCACCATGTGGCGACTTTTGATGCTCATTGTCAGAGACAAAAGCTTCGGAGTGAAATATTGGCTTAACGAAAATGTGCATTTGCTTCCAAGCAGCATCAGCAACTCTGCACATAAAATAACTGCAACATGCAACGGCATTACAGTTCTCCAAAAACAAATCAATATGACCACCATAACCCAGCACAAGTCAAGCCTGTCACAGCCAAATGCAGGCTACAGCTCTGATTAAAACTAAAAGGATTTCAAGACTCACAGAGGTAGAGCAACACTTTACAGGCAAGTCGAGTATGAATATATGTTGTTGCATAATGTAAATGATTTGGTCCTAGCAGCCTGAGTCAGATTAGTGTAAAAACCTTTTCATAATGTGAAAAATCGGTTTCTTGAGACTAAACAATATAAAACCTTATTTTTTTTATTTAAAAAAAATTAATTTAGTAAGTTTACTCCATTTAGATCAGTATGTTTGTGTGTTGAAAAACAAAAAAAAAAGATATTAAAAATATGTATTACAGTCTGTTTTGCTTGTGTTGGTCAGGATTCTGAGAGCAGTGTTTTAGCAGCAGCTATCTAATTGTTTTGTTGTTGTTGTTTGTTTTCTTATGGAAACCAATAGAGGCATCTTTACAATAATATTAAATACAGAAAATCAATGCGTGGAATAGACATTTGGAAAATGTGATGAAGGTTCAGAAATGGCTGCAGAGAGTTTGAATTCCTCCTGGTTTGAACACATTTGGATCTGCTACAGGAAGCTAACGAGTGTTACTCATGTCTGAGTTTATCCAAACTGTTGACCTTGGATAAGCCGGAGACGATGGATGTGTAGAGTCCTTTTAAGATCACGGTTGTTTCATGAAAAAGTGGAGTGATTAGGTTCCTGGGCAAAAATAACATTTCTAAAGGAGTTTTTAAAGAAACTTTAAAATGTCCTTTCATTTGACAAACAAGAAGAATTTGCGGTTTCAGTCTTTTTATCATCTCCATCACTTGAAGTTTGTTGATTTATACCAGACGAAGATTTAATTAATCTCAGAATGTGGGATCCCAAATGCCATAGTTTCCAGTTTCCATAGTGTGCAGGAGATTTTTTATTTTTTTTTGCTTGTGTAAACTTAGTTTCACTCTCTCTCTTTATTCTTTATTCACATACGCAACACTCTCTTTTCCCCTCCAGTTTCTTGAGACATTCTTTGCCATTTATTATTCATTTTATGTACATATTCGCTTTATTCTAACCTACCATGTTAAATCGCTGCTCTCCACCTCTCCAGTGCTGCATAAATTTAGCTGAAGATCAAGGGGAATTATTTGTGAGAAATTAGAGACGTAGCCATGCTAACATTAGGCATACAGAGGCCGAGGTGCTAATGAACCCTGCTGCACTGAAAACAAATGTAGGTGGTCTTCCTGAAACAGTAAAAATATGTATATGTTTAAACATTCACTTAGAGGGGAGATATTTAGACCTAAAAAAAGGCTGCATGTGAATGAATCTGTAATAAGACGATGCAAATCGAAAAGAAGAACGCCTAAAGAGCAAATTTATTAAATTAGGTCTTTTAAGGCGTGCGGCGATCCCCCTGAGGATCAGCGCTGAAGACTATTTAAAGCTTTTTAAGAACCCACGAGGTCCTCTGCACTTCTTTGAAATGCTGTAAGTGGATAAAACAGTGCTGCTGCTGCTGGTGACATCTTTATAAGAGTGGTAAACAATATTAGGTTAGAGCCAGCGGGGGTGGAGGCCGCCCCGCTTTGACTCTGATTTCACTGTGTGAACTCGAGTGCCGGTCTCTGTGATTAAAAAAGTAATTAGGCCGATCAAACCGGCTCTAAACGACGGCTTCTGAATGAAGAAGGAGCTTAACGGAGGAATGTTTTAAACACTTCAGGAGCTGCTTCAATTACAACAGTAAAGGTCAGAGTTTCTGCAATAACTCCAGATCACTTCTGAAAACAGGAACTTCTCCAAAGTCTCATAGAAAAAGTTAGCGAATTCCCACTTTGCACATTTGTAATAAAACTTATCGGTATAAAGGATGCTGATGGGTTCAACCGATGGAAGCCAAGATGCTGAAAAGTTAGAGAAGAAAAATGAATACATGGGTTCCTTGTAATAATCACAATAATCCATCCATCCACCACTGCAAATTAAAGCTTTAAAAATATATTAAATTGTAAAATGTATCTGAAACCCTCAGTCCTATAGGCCTGACCTGTCTGTAAAAAATCAAATCAAGCTCACTTTAGAGATAGTTTGTCATCAGAAGAACAATATGTCGTGGTCAGTTCTTTGAATGTTTTGCTATTTTGTTGCAGATCATTAGTCAAGATAAAATCTTCTCTCCCACAGATTAATGTTTGATGCTAAACGGTGCATCAGTTGGAGTATTGTTTCCTTTCTTTTTAAAAACGCGCAATTTTGAACTGGTGCTGGACAAAAAGGAGAAGCAAAACAAAACAAAACACGTTTACCTCAGTTTATCACTGATACCCTTTCTCTTTTCTTTTACCCCGTCTGTAAAGCCTCTTTGGTGAGCATGTTGAGCTGGACTAAAAGCAGTCATGGCTGCATTGCTTATCACAGTTATGATAATTTCCCAACGGTAGTCACCTATCTGGAATGGAAGATTGGGACAAAGAGTTTTTCAATATGGAACAGATGGGGGATTTGAAGACTGTTTGTGTTTTAAGCTCTGTTTGTGCCAAAACAATCCAAATCTACAATATCTACTCTTAAAATTTGCTCACAGAGCCCTTCTTCCACCAAGAATTGGGCATGTTGTTGTTCTGGCACCGGACACTTAACGCTCGCTCTGCCTCTGGGGCTGCTTTGTGCATGTTGCATGGCGATGTCCAGGGATTCATTACTTTTGGATGAGAACTATCAGGACCCTTGGAGATCTGATACAAGTTCAATGCCAGACAACCCTCTGGTCCATCTTTTGAACACGAAGTCTAATGTTTTACTCCTGTTATTCGGGCATATTCAGAAATGTTTTCAGATTGGTTCAGGGATATTAAACATTATTTAGATCAAGCTGGCGAAAGATGTAATTTTACCCCCAGAAATGAATGACAAAGATTATCGCTGCAGAAAAATACTCCCAATTCATGTTGCTAGCTAACACTTCAGTAAATGCAATACACTGAAAAGTTTACTAAACCGCGCTCTGTTTAGTAATTCAGTGAATTACAAACAATAAAAACAAAACAATCAGCTGTTTCCCATTAACTCGAGTCAAACCGACAGGCTGACTCACAGTTTTAATTTCAACATGCTTCCTGAGAAGTATCTTCCAACCCGCAGTTACAAACGGATTCCAGATTAGGAAGCTTTAAGTGTGAGTTTGTATTCTTTCCATGATGTTTGGAGAATAAGCTTAGAATTAGTTGCATGTTGGCAAATCTTCTAATGAACAGCTTAGTGCTTGTTTCCCTTGCAGATTATTCAGTTGAGTGGACTGAGGAGGAATCAATTACCACAACTTAACTTTCATTATTTATCCCACTGCCAACGGTTTCAAAAAAAAAAAGACCACACTATATTTATGAGTAGATGTCTGCCTTTAAATCAGGGTCAAATTCAATTCCCTGAAATTGTATTTTCCTGGGATAAATCCCTCTGAGGACGAAGGATGGGAGGATTGGGGGAGGGAAAAGAACGAGAATCCCTCCAGAAATGAAAAGACAAGAGAAAATCTGTTTTTACAGACCACCGCTGCTTTCTCAGCTCTGTTGATTAGCATTAATGTTGCACTGCGGAAGTCTTCTCACACACAAACACACACAGAAAGCATCTCCCCTCACACTGCCCCCCTCAACCCCCTTCTGCCTCTGTGATTCCAAAGGCTGGAGTTTTTTCCTTTTAAATTAAATGCATGCTGATTGTTATTGCGGCACCCCTCCCTCGTGTGGAATAGTCGAGGTAAATGTCACTAAGTAAGTGCTGCACTATTTTCCTGGCTGGTTGTTAGCAGCAAAATAAAAGCCCGGAGAGGTGGAGGGAGGAGGAGGAGGAGGTGGAGGAGAGTTCCCGGTATCCGTGTTATCAGGAAGCAGCAGGAGGACCGGACATATGTCGCTCCTCTCATTACAGGCCAAGGCGGCGATAACGGGGCACTTAGTGGCACATTTGAAACGACGATCATGGCTGAAGGAGAAGCAGGGAGTTCAGGTCGGGATGAGCATCACCGCAGGCCGCGTGCATTCACAGCCGTGCTTTATTTAAAACACACAACCTCCGCAGCCTTTCCAGCGTCACACAATTTCCCTAAACGCCATCTGGGAACCAGCGTGCTGAACTGGGGGGGAGAAAAAAAGGATAAAACCTCGTCTATGTGTAAAAGACTCTACTTTACATGCTCTGCGCCTAATTGAATTGGGAACAGTTGCAGTTAAAGTAAAAGGCATGTGTGATGCACTATTGGTGGGGCACTATTAGGGCGAATTTAATTTCCACGCCTGACTGAGTGGAATATGAGAGCTTTTGTAAGTAGGATAATATTACAGGCCTGGACTCGGTGAGTGGAGAGGCTTCGGCACCACAATGACCACATTTTAACAAAAACACATCTGTCAGCTCATGGAAATGATCTGCTAATCACCCGGTTGCAGATTTAAAGTCACCGAATGGAGATGGATTTTATAGTCAGCTGTCCAATTTTTATTCCAGAGTAAATCCTTTCAGACATAAAAAAAAGGGATCTTTTAGTCTCATCATGATGTCACTAAAAATAAAAAATGGTCGCATGCAGAATGGCACAAAAAGAGAAAGATGTTTCAGAATGCATTAGCATGAAATGTGCACACTGAAAGAGCCCTGCCAATATATTTATACCTGTGTCATTACACCAAATTAAGACCGTTCCTCTCCGTAAGCCATGTTTGTTCAGATCAAGACAAATTTGGGGAACCTCATTTGAGTGTGAAGGCACTCATGATTCTGCTGCACTTCAAACAGAATAGGCTCTTCCTGGCCTCAGGTATCGTCCCTGAGCTCTTTCTCTGACCTCGACACGTTCTGCAGAATTTCCTTTTCCTTTCAGAAAGAAACGCTGTTAGTATTTTATCAGCATTATAAGAGGCTGCACACCACCAAAGGTGCAATCCAGCAGTCGTTGTGTATACCTTGGGGGTGTGGTTAGAAAGAATCATCCCAAGTTGGTGAATTTTCTACAGATTAAGTAATGTCCATTTCCATTCCTCAGGGGTGAGTGGGTTTGACGTTTCCCTGTTGCACCAACCAGATTTTGAATGAACTGCTCAACACAGATAGCTATTTTTGTGAAATGTAGTCTAATGCAGTTACTCCAGCAGGTAGCATAGTATACCATCCATCCATTCTCTACCTGCTTGTCCATGCAGGGCTGCAGGAGTGCTGGTGTCTACCTCCAGCAGTCATTGCGGCAGAGGCAGGGTACACTCTGAATAGCCTGCCAGTCCATCACATGGCAACACAGAGACACAACTATACACTCACAAAATCACATCCAAGGACAATTTGGATAGACCAGTTAATCACAGCCATCTTTTTGGACAGTGGGAGGAACCTGGAGTACCTGGAGGGAACATGCACTGTCCATGCAGAAAGTCCCCTGACTTGTGATAAGTCAAATGCCAGGAAATATAATTTTTGCTGTTGTCATTATGATGACTAGATTTAACATCAGATATTTCTGGATATTTTTCAGCCTCAAAAATTAATCTTCCCTCCTCCGTTCTTAACTATTTTTTCACAAAAAATCAGACGTACATCGAAGAAGAACTACTAAAGTAGCGCAGAAGAAGAAAAGCTATAGATAGGTGTTGGTTTATTTACTGATGTTACTGTTGAAGGTTAAATAAACCAGATTACGATGGCGCAGCTAAGATGTTACCATTTCTCTTTTTATTTTGCTTTTCTAAGTGTAATTTGTTGTTAAAAATGTTTTCATTTGTAGTCACAAAAAGGATCGTAGAGAGTTCTTCTTGTCAATATCTTTAAATTGTAATTATTTGGTGGCTTAAAGATTCCTGTTTCACATTCCAAACTCAAAGAAACACGTTTGCGATTGAAAACCTCCAGCCTGGATCCCTCTGAATGTTCCAGAGCCACAGTTTCTGAGGAGGCTTGTTCTCAAGTCTTCTTCGTGTCGAATCCAGATCGAACCCGTTGTTGGGATAATTTCCATTCCTAACCAGAAATGTGCCGATCATCCCCGCCGCGTTCTCTTTTCTCCATTAAACATGGTGTACACTGAAGCATCGGGTCTGATTTCATCGGAGAGCGTGAAAACTGCAGAAGTGAATCTGAAATTCAGCTCAAACATCTCACACACACACGCAAGCATACACACACAGCTCCACTTTGAGTGCTTGCCTCATCCTTGGATGTGTACATTATTCCTGACATCAGCCATTTAAGGGGACGGTATCTTTGACACAAAGTGGCTTTAATTAAGTCGCTAAACGCACACCATCACACATGAGAAAAACACGGTGGACGAACAAAGCTGGAGACAGAAGGAAACGCTCTGAAAGTCAATTACAATTTTATGTTTGCTTTTAGATCTCTCTCTTTTTTTTTAATGATAAATGAAGTTACTAATTTTGTCTGAGCTCTTTCTAGACACTGCAGCTTTAATTGCTAATTGTTAACAGCAAATGAATACATTTGCATATTAATTAGGTCCCAATTTACATTTTTAATTTGCCGCCTTCAAAGAGCGCGAGATAAAAGGTTGTGTTGTTTTAAATTATTTATCCTTCAGTGCAGAAAAGATGCTGAAAGGAACAGTGTGGGCCTGATTTTTAACCCCGAAGAGCTGTCATACACTGAAACATATAAATATATATCAGTTATTTATGGTGCCTGTCAGTTAATTAAAGAAACAGAAAAGAGAAAACTGGTGAACTCAGACATTTTTTAGCACAAAGCCGTCCGGAGAGGCAGAGTGGAGGCACCAGAGAGGATTTCTGTGGCAGCGGAGTTTGGAATCCAGATTCTTTTTCTTTTTTCCTCTTTGTGGAGAAATGTGTGTGAACGCCTTTATCACTCCATTTTGTCCTTCCTCCGTCCTGACACATCAATTGCTTTGGCAGCCAACGCCTTGTTTTTTTTTTTTTTTTTCGGCAGCAAAGAGGGAATGAACGAACAAGTTCAGAAATTCATTAAGATGAGAAACAGCCACCGCCTGCTCGTTGTGGGAAGGAAGATGTTTCACTGTGTGTGAGACGAAGTTCACCTTCTTACTGTCTGTTGGATTTGTGATCAACACAACTTCTTTCCAAACTGGACATGGTGACTTCTAAAAAAAAAAATAAAAAATGTGGATTAACTAATGAAATAGAAAATCAGGGCAGGGATTATGTCAGAATGGCAACATTTCTTTTAAGAAGCTTCATGCTGGAATCCCACAACTGAACAAGGTGATAATATAACAAAATAAGACAAACATGATGGATGTTAACACCGCAGCAGGATTTTCACCTCCGTTGAGTTTCTTCAGTAAAAACAAAAAAGAAGTTTTATGTGTCGTTATAAGTGAGAGACCTTCCCTAAAGAGGAACTTATTTCGAACAGACTCCATAGAGCAGATCTCACATATGCTCAAAACAGTCCGACGGAAAGGCAGTGGCCTAGAGCGCCACCTACAGGAGGCTGCTACCACAGGAAGTTCATTTTAACATTTTTTTTAGTCTTTGTATGAAGCAGGAAAAAAAAGGACACTCTTTATATTTTTTGTACATATTTAAAAAGTTGAACTGCAAAACATTTTCATGTCTGGGAAAAAAATAAATACGGTAAAAAAATTAAAATAAAAAAAATATATATATATTTTTTTGTATTTTAGAACAAAAAAAATATTTTAAAATATGTGTACCCTTCATAAATATGTTTTATATCTTAGCCTGATTTGATTATTTAATTGATTGATTTATTATTATATGAACAGTATTTCAGATTTATTGATTTTGTGCAGGAAAAAAAAAAAGTTTCAAATGCAAAAATGAAAAAAAAAAAGATGTAAAGTCAAAATCTTTTATTCTTATAATGAAATGTGTTAAAATATATGTAACGTAATTAGTTTTTCAGGTCAAAACGTTTGTAATTTTTTTTTTTGTTTCAGACTGTTGTCGTGGTCTTTTCTCAAAAACAGTTTAAACTCTGCAGTTTTGTTATACGGCATAGGAACAAGACAAACTCGCTTTGCCCTTTTAAAGTCAAAAGACGACGACAGCAGAGGGAGAGAATGAATCCTCCAATCTGCTGCGAGAGACTGCTGCATATGTTACACCAGCCTCCAGTTTATACACAAAACAAACATAAATAAGTTAAATAATGAATCAAAAGATCAGATCATTTCCTGCTTTTTGCTTCTTTTTTTTTTTTTTTTTTTTTACAATGCATGTTGCAATGAAATTTGCTTGGTAAAATAAATAAATATCCTTAATAATAATAATAATAATAATAATAATAATAATAATAATATGACATTTTTGTTACTTTCAGATCATTTCTCCTATTTTGTTAATTATTGATAAGTATTATATTCAAATTGCCTTTATTAAAATTAACCAGATTTATTGTTAAAACTGTAATCACAGTGACATTAGCCTGTTTTGAAATAATACATACAAAACTATACAAATAAATAAACAACGTAAAAAAAAACATAGATATGATCGTGAAGGATGCGATGAAAGGATAACGAGGCTTTCCTAAAAAAAATGTTTTTTTTTCCATGAACAGTCGGAAAACGTATCCCCTCCCCAGAACTGCTTTCCTCGTACTTTGATCAGTCATTGTTGCCTTGACAAAAATCACAGCAGCGATGGAGGAGGGGTGGAATCCCCTAAAATTTTTATTATAGAATTTAAATGGAAGAAAATCATTCTAAATAAAAGCACATTGTAAATACTGTCAAGCCTGCCTCACAAATCCCCCTTGTTATATTTTTATCAGTAATTTCACCAACTGTCGCAGTTGAAGCGGCTCGTGCATGCACTCCGCTTGTGAGTGTGAGTGTGTGTGTGTGTGTATGCATCTTGATCATTTCATGGTAAACTCAGGCACGTCAACCAATTACACACACACAGACAGAACAGTTTATGTCCTATTGATCAGTCTAATTTCAACAGGAGAACATTGCTGCTGCCATCCTTTTGTCCTCCAACTCCTTTTATACTTGCTGCGTCCTTACGAACAGGGACTTGTAATCGGGAATGTACGGAAAACATGTTGCGAATAATCCAGTGACGTATCCAGAGGGAAGAAACTGTCAAAAATCTGGGGCTTGAGGGGGGTAACAAGGCCACTTCACAGTTTTTAATCTGACCTGTCCAAGAAACAGACGCAGGATAGCTTTTAATTCATAAATTTGTAAAGATATTCTGCAAAAACTGTGTAATTTACAATAAATCCAAAGCAATCACCTTAACGAATGCAAGAAATACCTCTGTTCGTAAAAAAAAAAAAAAAAAAAAAAAAAAGCAATTAGTGCAATTTGCACACTAATGGGGCCCCCTGGTGGAGCCTTACTGGAGCTTCCACAAAGTGACGTTCAGACCTTTTAAAGATGACTTCAGAAATCACCTTAGAGCTACATTTACAGAATCAATCCTTATTTAAAGCTACAATCTCTACGTCCATTTGCAAACTTACAGCTATAAAAATCCACATCCAGTTGCAACATACACATACGACATGATCTTACAAGCTCTTCTTTATGTAAAACAGGCTTTTTAAAGATCTCAGTCACCCTGTTTTGCTTGTCAGTAAAAGAAAAAAAAAAAAAAAAAAAAGAAAGCAGCGTGTTTTCCACCACCGCACAAATCTGCCACCTCCGGTGATTGATGCAGTCAAATTAGATGTATGTGGAACACTGGCTCCAGCAAATGAACACATCAACTGATGACCAGCTGTTTCTAATTATTATACACTGGTTAATTAGGACGCCGTGTCACCAGCATCGACGGCGGCAGTAAACTGTGTGAAATTCATAATTCATGCTCCGGCGTCCAATGCGCCTCCCTGATCAAACCGCCACGGTGGATGGAAAAGGCCGTGCAGAAAGAGAGCACGGAGCATTTCTGTGTGTGTGTGTGTGTGTGTGTGTGTGTGTGTGTGTGTGTCGTGTGTGTTCACAGCTCTTCCTCACACCTCTCCCCGTCTCTCTCAGCAGGGTGTGTGTGGAGGAGGCAGCGTTGAATGTCTGGATCTCAAAGGTAAGATGAGCGCCTCACTCTGTCTTCATTAAATATGACTTTATGTCACATTGACAACAGACTCACTGCTTTTAAAAATGTTTCACATGTTTGAACAAAAATGTAAATGTAAAAAAAAAACAACAAAAAATGAAATACATGAATAAGTAAAAATATGAAAGAAAGGAGTTTGTTCTCCATTACCAAAGCCTCATATGCAGTTACAACTACACGATTGCTTTACTTTTATGGCTTGTTGTCGGATTATGACTGGAAATTTACCAGTAAAGCTCCTCGTGGAGGCAAGAACAGAATGGTGCCTGTGCTGCACTCCATGGGCTCTAATTATTCTCCTTTCTTGTCACGGTTTGTGATTTCTGTGTCTGGTTTTGTTATGTTTTTTCTTGGGTTGGATGTTTACAGTCTGTTTTGGGTTTTATTCCGTTTAAACTTGGTTTATTTCTATGTTTTATTATTCATCATTTACTTGTTTTGTTTTTTTGTTTTTTTTGTTTAAAGATCATGTTGACCCCCTCATAGTTCTGTATTTTGGGTTTTTTATTGGTTGTTTCATTAAGGATTGGTCCAACTGTGTTTTGCAATCAGGATTTTTCTTTAGACTGTGCCATACTGTGGGGTGCGTGATCCATCAAAATGTTGTTCCAGGCTTTAACCGGAGACTCTCTCCTGCATCCTCACCACAACCTGTGTAGCATTTTCCTATGACCAGGCCTGATTCAGAACCTTGACTGACTCTTTCATTTGATATCAGGATGGACCTACTCACTAGAAGACGGTGCCAACCTAGAATAATGCTACCGCCATTATTGGGACACATGGCCCCTCTTGACGATAAACATCTCTATGGTTCCAGCTCCGTTTTTAGAGCCTACCACGCTGGTGCTCCAAGCGTGCCGAGTCTGGTTGAAAACGTGATCTCAGAGGTCTGAGAAGAGGGACTCTCGCACTCTCCTCCACTTCTCCACCTGCAATCTTTTCTGATTCGCTTCCTTTTTCAGTCAGACAAAAACACAAAGACTAAGCTTCCATGTCTCCATTTTTGTGTTCCGTACAGATTTTTTTGGACTCTTTGTCTGCCCGCCATATAACGATGACACCCACTTGAGCTGTTACTCAATCATAAGAGAAAAGTGCCTGAACTGTCTAGAGAGGAGTTGAACCGTCACACCACAAGGCGCTAATGAAAAGCGGCCATTAGCCTCAGCATAAGAACCTCTTGGACAATCTTGAAAGCCAATCGGATTACGCAGGGGCAGATATAGTCTCATCATATTAGCTTTGTGCACACTCCACACCCTATTTGTAACCCAGTTCTAAGACTCAACATTCAGGTTGAGTTTTGGTTTTATGATAATATCTTCATCCACAACAACCTGCAGCTTTAATTCCACTAAGTATTTTTCTCAGAGTTTGTCAATTCTTAGTCATACTCTTTGAACCCTTAAACAATTATATACTTTTTGAATTATATTATTTTATTAACTTTGATGTACAAAGACTGCGATGGACTGGTGACCTGTCCAGGGTGTGTCCCTCACACAGTAGTTCTGTGTTTCCATCTTTGTTTATGATGTTTTCACAACACAGGTCTTCCCTAATAAAACTACACTGAAACTGCAAACAACATTAGGGTGAAGGTGTAAGTGAAGTCACAATGGGCATCGCTGTTGTCACACACTGATCACGTCTGACATCTTAGGATCTCCATGTTATTATTGGTGATACGTGTTAAAACCGAGGGGGTCCGGGGTGTTCTGGAAATGGTTATGATAATAATTATTATCCCTCTCTCTTAGCTGGGGATATAAGATTTAACCTGGAAGAAGCTGAAACTTCAATCAGTAACAGTTTGATTTGGACAACTTTAGATCAAGACTCAGTAATAACAATAATCAGATTACAAAGTTAACAACCAAATATTCACATTAAAATGACAAAATAATCACTCAGTTCATTTTTTTTTTCTGTGAAGGTTATGAGTGCTCACTCACTCATTCTGAATGAAATGGTCATTAGCACAGGACTCTGATACTCCACAATCCCATCAGAACACCAAGATGTGCAACCATCTCAAAACAAATGAATATTCCAACCTCAAAAATAACCTCCACTCTACAGTGGATAAAAATAAAATCTTGCAACAATGCAACAACTTCTAAAGAAAAGTTATTCTTGTACTTGAAACTGGAGCACCTTGAAAAACATGCAAACGTACGGTGGACAGGAAGCAAATGGAAAAGCATGCGGACTCCACATAGAAATGCCAAAACCAGGAGGCTAGAAATCCAGGAGGAACTTCTAAAATATCTGCTTCTTTTGTATTTTTTTTTCCCATAGGTTTGAGGACTTTCCTTTTCCTTATGTCCAGTACAACATGCTGGGATGTTTGGACTCCCTGTGTTACTATGTATCTATGTGAAGACTTTAGCTGACATGTACAGTAATACAAAATGACATGTAAGTAAGAATAAACTGGAAGTGCTTGTTGTAGTTACAGTATCAGTTCAAACATGATCTCTTGGCTTTCATGTGCTTTTTCATTTTGCATTTTGATTTTTTTTTTTTTTTCCTGTGGTAAAGAAACATGAAAATATGAATCTCTTGCAAGAAGTTAAGCTGTTGTGTACAGGTACTTTTATTGATTACTGCAGTCTGCAGGCAGACAGTAATCAATGCACACTCGAGGATTCACATCTTGGAAGTCCAATCATGAAAAACCGGAGCTATCATCATTATTTTCCCTCTGTGTTTCTGATTAAGTTTCAGAACTTTATTAAAAGAAAAACATAAACACACAGGTAAACTCCGACTATAAAGGAAGTTGTTTTGTCCTGATTTTTTTTTTTTTCTTTTTATGCTGAAATACTCATTTCACAAAAAGGATAAAGCATGTTCAGAGCGGTGCAATTTTGCCTGTTAGCAAACAGCCTCCCAATTATCTTGTCTTTGATTGCTTGCCTCCATCAAGGTGAGCGATTAGACCACCGCTCCTGTGAAGCTCTGGAAGTCGTCCTGAAATCGCTGCACTTTGATTTCATCAATCTGCAGGCAGCGCAACTGGAGGAAAATGTGAGTTTTATGAGCAAAACTTATTTTCCCCCGTCTTCGTCTTCCAGTTCCAATACAGTTTCATATTCAGGCCTTTCCTTGTATCAGATTAGAAACTGTTTCTTTTTTTTTTCCTTCCCAAAGAAACTTCATAACATTCCTGTCAAATTTCAGGCCCTGCTTTCTTCATTTTACCCCTTCACTATGTTTTTCTGTTCCAGGGAGCATCGTCCTTGCTGGATATGATTTTGTACTATGAATCCACAACATATCTTGACATTTCTGACAACGGGAGTATGGGAACATCATCTTGGAGGGCCCTCGCTCATTTGATAAAGCAGGTTGGCTGACGCAGTGGAACAGTAATCTTTTCATGTAGGCTTTCTCACCGGGATAATGTTGATCCGGAAAAAGTGAGTTTGTGGCGCATTAAGTGGAGAGACGATGCAGGGTCAGACAAACACGACGAGAAGTCCTCTTCGCTCTGCAGACACATGCAGCCACAAACTCGCTGAGGATTAAAAAAGCAGCGTCACAGGTTGTATCAGTGGATGCAACTGATAACAACAGGTTACAACCAGCCAGATCTCAGCTCTGTGTCAATAAGGAAGCAGGAAGACAAACTTCTTTATTTTGCTGCGCACTGAAAACAGTGGACCGGCATGCACAGAGTAGCTCTAGTCACTTTTCTGCTGAGCTATCCCTTATGTCCTAAGTACCCATTGGGTTTCTCCAAGCAGCTCTTTTAGTGTCACAGGAGACAGATATAGTATGTCTTGGTTTCCCACTGGAACGTTTTAACTTGGAAGACAAACATTGGATGATAAACTAACCAGGGAATGGATTTAACCTATTCTCCAAGTAAACCATCTTGCAAATCTGAAAGGAGAACTCTTCTGGGAACTTGGACAGGGAACCTTCACACTTTGGTGTTGCTACTGGATTGCATGCTGGATGTAGTTGTTAACAGTCAATTTTCAGTCACCAATTCACATAGAAAATATGTCTAGCTAGCTTTATGTTTAGCTACACATAGTCTAGACAGACATTAGTATATCTTTTCATTAACTGAAAAGACTCCTTGTTACATGTAGCAATGTCGTGCAAGACATGTCTTACGTCTATAATTAAAATTGGTCAAGCAGAAGCAATTTATGAAACAAAGAAAATTCCTTGCTCTTTTATTTGACTTGGATTGCTTCCATATTGATCGATGTGTAATCTTAACTGTATACAGAAACACAAATTTTACTCAAAGGATGAAGCGTAAAAATGGACACAAATCAGAACACTTTTTTTTTTTCATAACGTTTGAACTAATGCATTAAATTGACGTAATTCTACCCTTCCTGCAGATTATTTTCTGACACAATTCTGTTCCATTTTCCATCCTGTTTCTGTTTCATCGTCTGGTTTCAGAGTGTGTGTCTATCTAGACTGGATGCTTGTAACGTGTGCCTGGTTGACTATCGGGTCCAGTCTTTATCTAAAGCTCTGCTGACCAGCCGACTCCGAGTGCTCCACCTGAACAACGCCCAGCTCAGCGGCTCGCCGCTGTTCACACTAGGTGAGGAACGGTCTTCTTTTCAGCATTGCTTTAGGAGGCCAAGCTTTATCTGACAGATTGATGGCCTCACATTTTACTCTAGAATACTTTGATATAAAGAGAACTTCATGGTCGACAGGGTGTCAGGTGTTGTTTCTCTAAACAAGCCGAAATCATTAAGACAGCACGCTCTGATGTTGGGTTGAAATTCTGCTTTTGCATTAGCTCAGACAAAATGTTGCTGTCAATGTGCTGAAACATTTTTTCTACTTTCCAAACAATCCAGTTCAAGAGCTTCTAGTGTGTTTATGTTGTGAGTGTTTGTGTTCTCTGGTCAGCAGGACCAGATTTTGACCTGTGACCGTCTCTGCAGGTCTGGACCAGGATTAGAGGCCTAATCTCTTACCTGCCACTTTACGCACCACCGCACATGTTTGTAAAGGCTGTGGCAGCCAGGACACAGACACCCGCATGAATACATTTGTTACAAGCAAGCACAACACAGAGAGAGTTCAGTGTTTTGCAAGGATCCATGCACAAACACACACCTAAACACATCTTAATTCGAGGCAGACACAGGCGTAGATCAGATGTAAATCAGACAGATTGCACAGTGGCAGCCTGCCGTTTGTCCTGAATGTGTGAAGAGTAAACCTTAACACATTGATGCAACGACATGGTTTGTGTCTGTTTTTGAAAGTTATCCACCAAAAACAATATTTGGGTTCATTGAAGATGTCCTGTGCAAGTAAACTGTTAATTTTAGCTTCTAGATGTTTTTCATTAGTGTACGCATGATTACAAAGAAAAGAAATCAGAGAAGTTTATATTGCAACTGTCAGAAAGAATTAGCACTTTAGTCCATTTTTTTTATTTCACACAAAAAATATTCAAGGTCAAATTTTGCTGAATTTACATAAAAATGTCCTCCTTTGATTTTTGCCTATGATATCAAACTGAAAAGAAATCCGTTTGATTTATTGTGCTTAGTTTTCAAACATGGAATACATCTATCAAAAAAAAACATTCATGCATAGTTTGTTTTTCTAAATTTTAATTTGAATATTTTTTTCATGATTAGATCATCAAATGAAAGAATTCAGTTTGTGTTTATGACTTCTCATGTGGACATGAAAATCAAAGTCATGCTCAGAGCCTGTCGCCTCCGCTCAGCTGGGAGCAGAACAGACCCAAATGGACTCAGTATGCTGCCCACTCTTCCCTCCTCGTTTTCAGGCTCTTCCTGAATCGCTTTGATATTTTCAACTCTACCAAACCGCCCTCCTCCTCCCACTCACAACCCGCACTCTCCCCCCATCGTTCATGCCTTTACCGAGCCCCCTGGCCAATCCCTCCACCTTCCTCCCCAGCGGGGGTCCCAGCTGAGGATCACTGCCTTCGATCAGAGCGGATTGGGTGCTTGCAGTGGAGTCGGCCCAGATCAATCCCACCGATTTCACCATTTGCTCCCCGCTGGGCCTGATGACAATGTTGGCATTCCACATGCAGGCCTGTGGGTTTGATTAAATCTGCGGCATTGATCTAGGTGGAAGGACAGCGAGGGTCCAAACACATGGACACAAGTGAATGACAGCACAGCACAGACAACACAAAGGACGCGAAAATACCCCAAACACAGTTGGATTTCAAATATGTCCCTAAACAGTGATAAAGTCATGAAAAGAAGTGGTTAAGAGGCAATGCAGAAATCTGACAGGTGTTCTATTACCTCTTCTGAGAAGTAACGTGTCTGCTTTCACCTCTTTTTATTGCGAGACGAAAGACCAACCGCTTCTTCATCGTAAGAGCTGCTGGAGGCTAGGACTCCTGCTGTGAAATCATTTTCATGATCACGTTCGCTAAGTCCCACTGCAGAGGCCTTGTGTTTGCCGTTCAGGACACAGTAGATCAGATTTAATACATATAAATTGAAACCACATCTCAGTTATCTCCAAGGTGAGGAGACAAATGTTGGTTCTGGTCCTTTCTGACCCTTCAAACTGTCTCATGTAATCCTTGCAGCAGACAGTGCAGCAATATTGACAGGACCCAACTACCTTCTGAAAAAGATTGCTGATAAATTAATTCATATTGAGGAACATTTAAGGTTTGATCGCCTGCTTCACTTGGGAAAAGGTGGATGGTCGTCTCTGCCTCATTTGGAGAAGTTCCAGTGTTTCAGCTGCCACCTACAGTCATCTGATTTGGATCAAGTTGTACATCTCACTGTCATCTGCTTGTGTTTCTTATCACTTTTAAATCCCTTTCTCCTCTTATTGCCTGTAGTTGGCGCCTTGAAGACAAACAGAGCTTTACTAGAGCTCCATCTTTCCAGCAACCAGCTGAACGGCTACCAGGACGCCATGCAGCTGGGAGATCTGCTGAGATACAACAACACTTTGCAGACGTTGGAGCTCAGTGACAATGTTTTAGCAGATGCAGGTAAGTTACAGAGATGATGACAGATTAAACCTCACAAGTGGATTTGTGAAAGGTTTAGCACTATAGTTCAAAAGACGAGTCTGGAGAGATACTGATGAACACATACAGGAAACTCGTAGGGTCAGAAGGTCGCAGGGAGAAAAGATGGGAAACTGATGGCTGGTTCATGAGTTTTAGCACTTTCAGAAAGTGCTAAGACTGAATATCTTGGATGGGGTGGATCCTGCACATCTCTATCCTGATAACATCATTTACAAACCGCTTTAAAGTCAAACTTGACCCAAACAACGTTAACAAACAGTGGTTGGTTTTCAGGATTGGAAGAGCTGTGTGACGGTCTATCCAGACAGACAAAAGGTCTAAAAGTCTTAATCCTGAAGAACAACCAGATCACAGAGAGAGGCATGAACCACCTGGCCAGGACTCTGGTGAGGAGCATGGACACTGAACCCTTGCAAATACAGGCCTTTTAATAATAAATGTATATATTTTTTTTCATCACAGAGCAATAAGAGTTGATTTAATAAAGGTATTGAAGTAAGCCCCTAATGTCTATAAAAATGTGCTCAAACTGCATTCATCATGTCTACATTATTCTGACTTCTGCTTTATTTATTCAGGTTAATTCATGAGAAAGGTTTTTCCACATCAGGACACTTTTGTAGTCAAGGGATGTTGTACTTTTCCTAAATCCTCTGAGACTGATTTGTTTGGTTACATAAGTTGTCGTTTCTTTGCTCTTAGTGCTGGAAAACAAGGAGAAGACTTTGCAATTCCGTTTCCGTTCGCATACTTGGGCTCTTTGAATCACCTTCCACTGTCTTGGTTGGCTACATAAACAGCTCCTTCTTGTCTTGTGAGATACTATTGTGGAACTCAGACGGGTGGAAATTATGGCTGAGCCATATGATCTGCAGTGTTACCAAAAGAAGAGCAGCTTGATGAAATAATGGATGTGACCTGCCACTTCTAGGAGTACACCATAATGACCATAATTAGACCTTGAGCTGCTCATGTGGATTATGATGGAGGATGGGGGCAGGGTGGCATTTAACTCATCTGCTTGAACTTTTTTCCAGGAGATTAGTTGTGTTTTAAGTCTTGATGACGATGTCCAGGTTTCCTTTGTTCTGATAGTATTTGGGGGTGATTGTGTTACACAGAGCTCTTGTTGTTTTCCAGTTTAAAGTCAGCATGTCATGTGTGAAAACATACTGTGTTTTTGGTTCTTTCACACTCCCCGCTTCCCCTTAAACTTCTCACTCCAAACCCTGTGGGGTTCACGTTTGACAGCTTTCAACCACGCAGTCGCCTCTTTAATTGTCTGCTATTATCCCTCGTGCATATCCATCCGGGATGCTCTCCCTGCTCCCGCCATGCGTCGGATGTGGAGGCTCTTCTGTGTGCCTCAACTTGGTGAGGAAAAGGGACTGAGAAAGGGGAGGGAGGAGGGTCTGGAGCGTGTTTGTTGTCACGGCGGTGCAAATTAACTCCAAAAGAAGACGCTCTCCAGGTCTGTCAGTCGCCTGCCTGCGTGTTTCCACCCCCGTGCTCCGTCTCTTTTCAGAGCAGTGACCAGAGGAGGGTGGCGAGGCGACGGGACGCAGCCAGGAGTGGGCGTCGCGTTCCTCTTCAGGCGACGTGGGCCCCTCGTGCACCAAACACCCCCAGCTTCATGCACCAGCTAATCAACCTTCAATGCTAATGCGACTCTGGAGAGAGAAAACAGAAGTTCTGAGTGTTTAACATGAGAGGAAACATTTTTAAATGGAATAATATTCACAGCTGAACGATGGAAGTCCAAACTTTTCCATCTCACCAAGCTGACATTCTCTTGACACTGACACAGATAGCGATTTAAAGTTAATGAACCCTGTTTCTGCAGCCAGGCCTGAAGATCCTGGAGGTCCTGGATTTAGGGGACAATCACCTGGGGAACGAGGGCATCCAGGTGATCCGGGAGCCACTGATGGTGAACAGTTCCCTGTTGCATCTCGGCCTTGCCCAAACCAACATCACCTGTGAAGGTACGGCACACTATAACTTCTAAACATCTACACCCTCGTAGATAATTACATCATTCTTCTGAGATTTTCTGTATGGCTGCTGCTGAAAACATCTTGAAGAATACATTTGTGGCACTAATTTTTGAAGGTGCCTCATCTGTCCCTCCATGTAAAGGTGCTGTGGCATTGGCCGAGTTCCTTGCTGAGAGTCGTCTCATTCAGAGGCTGGACCTCCATCAGAACCAAGTGAAGCTCGGAGGCTTGATGGCCCTCAGCCTGGCGCTGAGGATCAATTGCTCTCTGTCTCATCTGGGTGTGGATCCCATACCTCCACAAGAGCTGGTAGGTGGCACCAATGTGGTCTGACTCAGGATTTCCTGCTGCAGTCGGCTGACTCTAGAGCTCTTGGAAATGTTGGTCGATTTATTCCAGTCGAGAATATCTTAGATCTTAGCAGTCCAGTTTGCCATAGTTCACAGAACCTAAATTAATGTTAGCTTTCCAATACTAAACTGAGTTGGAGTGCTTGTTAATCCATGTTCTACCATTTACCCGAGACCAAATGGAGGAAATAAGAAATTCACCCTACTTTGTTATACTCCTTCATGTAAATAACTCTACAAAATACTGGAACTCCTTCAGTTACAACAGTAACTTATTCCCAACCTAAAAATGGCACTCAAATCCGTTCTCTTCTGTCCTAGAGGCCTCAGACGTAAAGTTACTACTGCTTAGACTGGGTTCCTTGCTTTAAGGTTTAAAGAACTTCAGAGCCTGAGGTCTTTTCCTGATGAGATCCACCAGGTGTTGCAGGGCTACTGCACAACCCACGCATGGCGGCCTTAGTCCTCGACAAACCTCTTCAAAATAACTCAGAAAGGGCCCCCACCACACACATGCTATATTGTTTTTTTTTTATGCTGTATTGTGAATTTATAATGAATTTACAATGAAAGCATAAAAAGCCAGTCATTTTGGGTTGGGGAATGTTATGGTTATGTCTCTATATTTCCACTCTCCAGTAGTTTCAGGTGATTTTTTTATGAATTTCTACTCAGGTTTTTGTTGTGTTCAGATTTGTCTCTTGTATAGTCGAAGTTTGTGATGTTATGCTTTTTTTTTGTTTGTTTTTTTTGTCTCCACCTTTCCATGGCTGCAGAGGCCTGAGGAAAACGATGCCATAACTTTAATACATGCCCCTGCTGGATCCACTAAATAATTACCCACACTTGCCATCTGTTTGTCATGATTTTATCTCTGCTGACTTATTTGCATATTAAAGCATTAATTAAAATCTCGAAGGAAAGGGATGCTTACTTTAAAATTAACTCTGAAGGCAATCCGTGCACAGCTTCCAGAGTAGTTTTATTTTTGTTTGCAGAGGTTTACTGTTTGTCTGCGTGTTGTTTACACGATTAAGTCTGATTTTTATGAAACGCCTCCTCTGGCTAAAATCAGGCGAAAAGATGTGCCAGATTCTGGAGGATGTTTCTGTGAATGTGTGTCATTAAAGCTGGGATTTCTTCATCTTATTCCTCAGTTCCTTTCCTCCCCTAAAGCTGCCGAGAGATATGATTAGCATTCCCGCCGTTGTTGGGAGCTTGTGTGGCCGGGCATTTTAAGGGACTTGTAATAAGGGAATTTTTTAAGCCGTGGCAGGTTCTGGAGCCACACAGATGGGATTTGTCTTGCCGTGGCCTATCCAGGTGGGAGGAGTGATGATCGTATTAAAAACCAAATCTTTCCATCAGAAAGCAGCGGGTGGCCAGATCAAGTGTTCCCGCTCATTCACATTCCCCAGGCCGCAGAGGAATACGTGGAAATTCGGGGAAAATAAGTGTTGGAGGGGGTTACGGCACTTGCTGTTGTGCGTTGTGTGTGATCCGCCGTGTGTGTGGTTTCATGGGGAGGTGGAGGAGCGCGGGGACGACTGGGGATGCGCATATTTAGGGAGCGAGAGAAGAAGAAGGTAGAAGAAGGAGAGGAAATCTGGGTCCTCTCGTCTTTGTTTACAAGAGTCGGAGTTTTCATGTCTGTTGCCACACTGCTCCATTTGATCAGTGGCCTGTTTGCTGTTAATTATTAATTATTTACCCTTTTAAAATATTCATGCTCCCTGGCCCTGGTGGAAAGCAGCCTTTTCTGAGGGGCATCTTCTCTCTGTAGCCACTGCAAGAGGGAGCTGTGTATACATCCTTATCAGGGGAGCCAGCTAATGAAGTGAAGTTCCTCTGCCCGACACGCTCTTAATCACACATTGGACAACGGGGCCTTGGCGCCTGTTTGATGCCTAAATATTTGGCTTTGGATTTGTCCAACATGAACGTCCTGTTAGCTTAAGAGTTAGGAGATAAGGCAGGAGAGTGTCCTCTTTTGAATGTCGCATGTCAGAGAGGTGCGTCGTCTTGTCTGTGGGATCAGTTTTGCAGTGGATTGTGTGTGTGGATATTCAGTAACTCGTTCATCTTGGTGTACTGAAAAAATGGTGATCTGGTTTAATAAATAGTTTTTGTTCTTAAGCTGAATTGTGCCATTTTAGTCCAAAACTTTACGGTCAAAAATAAAATCGCATTGTCCTTATAGACTTTTAAAACAAACTTCAGTCATTAACAACAAACTCAGCCCCTTTTTCCAGGATTATGTGGCCACTTGTACTCAGTAGTTGAACATAGCGTTACGCTCACGGAGAGTTGTTTTTTCACAGCTCTCCTGAGGTTCCACAAAATATTTCAATCAGATTGAGATTCGTACTGGGCCGTTGTAACTTCTTGTTCCTTTTCGTTTTCTTGGCATTGACCGGTTGTGCTTTTTGTCTTGCAAACATCGGCTTGGGTTGCCTTTACAAACTCACATGGTTGTTTCTCTTTGGTTTTCATCCAAAGCAAAGTTACCTTTAGAAACTTGTGATATTTGCTCCTTCCTTGCTCTGCTCGGGTCAACTTTGATCGGTCGTGTCCATTTTTTAACTTTGTTGACTTCTCTGTGTAAGCTTCCGTCTTGCTCTGCATGACGTCTGAGGGTAGGGTTGTGTTTTTGTTGAACTTTGAGGAAAATACAGCACACAAGGAAGCATTGTCCTGTCCCAGTAGGGCAGCTGGGTGACGGGACAGCCCGACCATGCATGCAGCTTGTATCATGATGACATTGCCGCTCAGGGGAGTCAGCAGCAACCACGCAGAACAAGTCTCACGGTAAAGCCTCGGAGGGTGGCAACAAAGTGGGCTCCAAGCAGATGGATGGATCTGAAATCAGACTGTTCCCAGATCTGCACTGAAACTGCAGTACACAACAAGGCTCACAGGACTCAGTCACCTTGATGGAGCCACTTCTCATCTTACCAGATGAATTAACAGACACTAATAAAGGGAGTGTATTGTGCAAAATATTTTTTTAGTTGTATATTATGTTATAGTGTCATTCCCTCATCAAAAACATACTTGGAGTGTCGCTTTACCTATTTTATGCATGTTTGAGGAATCATTGAATCTCCTACAGCAGCCAGTCAGAGTGACTGAATCATTGCTCATATGTTATCTTGAGTTATTATAAGATGCTATATGTAATAAACATAACTTAAAAGAATCTTGACTTCACAATTTGAAGCTTTGACATTGGCCTCTGTCCGTTTAGGAAGCTCCTAGGCTTTCTAACACGCTACCTGTTAGAAAGTTATGTCGACGATTTATACATGTGGACATAACTGGACAATACAAGTAAGGACAAATATGAAAACTTAACCATGAAATTAGTTTTTTGTGGCTGCATATCTGAAGGGATACCAGTGCAGCATTGTATTCTGATGTTATCCAACATCTGGAATCAGAGTTGACTTTTCCTTTTGATGCCTCTGAAAGGGACAAAGCTAGATGAGTCTCTCCAGCAGTCGACGGGGGTTTAGGGGTGGAATAGCTGAAGGGTAGCTGGGTGGGTGGGTGGGGGGTTGGTGATCCCCTGTTTCTTTGCAAACACAACAACAACAACTGCAGCAACACACTCGTCGCTGCGCTCCTGATGTATTTTCAGGCAAAAACAGGCATATTTGCCAGCTGTGTAATTTACTGCGGCTCTCATTTGCATATTAAAGCTTTAATTAGCCCCTCTGAGCGTGAGCGTGTCTCAGTGTGTGCGTGTGTGCTAGGTTGGGGTACGGAGTTGGGGGTATAATCACTTCAATGTGCAGTCAAGAGAAGAGCGGGATGGGTTTGGATCAGGGCTTGGTTCGAGTCCTGGGGTAAGTGGTGCTGCTCCGTGCTCCGGTTCTGATCGATCACAGCAAGAGTCATTTCCAAAAGGCCCAGAGAAGGGTGACATTTTCTATCCTGAGGAAACATCCAAAATGTAACATCTACATTTCCATTCGAACAGGAACTGATGTCTGCAAAAAAAATTTTTTTTTTTTTTTGCGAGGATGAGGTAGATTTTCAGCTGTATCGAAATTAGTGTATTTCACAAAAGTGCAATGGAAACAAGTTTCTTTTTTATGCATCACACAAGTCATGTGATCAACAACCGCATGGCACTACTTGTGGAAAAGATGAAGAAGACAACAGGAAGTGGTATGACGGTGATGGTACGGTACAAATATATTCATGTGTGATTTTAATTCCCTTTCTTATTTAGTGGAAACACCGCAAATGCGAAATTGTGTTTTTTCGACATTAGCGTAATGTTGACAAGGTTTTGCACACAATTGTAATGGAAATGCAGCTAATGGAGAAATGAATGACTGGATTTTTCTCCTTGATCTGTCACATCTGGGACTTAACTTTAGGTGGGAGATGATTTCTAGATGGATGAGATATTTACGTTCCAAGGGCTAAACTAAACTGTTTGGTCTGATTATGGTCTGAGCTTCGAGACTAAATGTCCTACATAAATTGTTAACATAACGTCATATTCAAATATTATTGAATATTCCAATAGCATATTCAGTAGCATACTTCTTGTGTGACCCTGATGCTGACCTCAGTTTTTTATAAACAAGACTTTAGTGCTTTCTGTGCAGTAGAGTTGCACATATTCAGTTAATTTGCTAATGTGTTCTTTTTAAAAACTTCCTTTGATTTGATTGATGAAGTTTTATTTTGTTGTTTTGTTTCACTCAGCAACTTCTCTGTAACACTTGTCACATCAACACTTTTGCGGAGCCACACAGTAGTTTTATGCAGAGGGGAATTTTCTCAGTGGTCATAGCCCAGTAAGTACACATTTCCCACTAAGACATGCAACACGCTCGCTCAAACAACTTGGCATAATGACCAAAACACTGGAAGTTCTGCAATTGATATGGGTCTCCTCTGCATAAGAGGGGGCGTATGTATATAAGCTGAGCACAAGTGGGGGTATCGGATCGCATCGGCTTTCAGCGGGCATGTCCTGAGGCGCCACGCTCAAACAGTCACCCATCAGCAGCTGGCAGCCTCTCATCTGACTACCATGAAGTCCCATGCATGTCTATCTCTCTCCCTCCCTTCATCCACAAGCCACATCCCTTTCACTTGTGAATGGCGGGCTGACTGCAGAAATTGCCCCTGTCCACTATGTGTGCTGAATATTTAACTATGAATATGAAATATTTTGGCAAGACTTCAACCACCTTCAAAAAGTGAGAGCCCCTGCAGCTCTCTGAGCATGCAATCCAAATATCCCGAGCTCTATGTGCTCTCCTGAATCGATCATCCCGCCGCTGTATGGAGAGATGTCAGGAGACCGAGTGCTGAGTGATCTTCTCCGGTTGGCCACCGGAGTCAGCGACTGAAAGTGAAGCTGAGGAAGATAAGCAAAGGCTGCTGCAGTTTAGGGTTCAGGAAGAACCCGAGTTTCAAACCTTTTACGCTATCTTCCGTCATACTCCTCCTGAACGGAGGTCGATAGTGGTGAATAAAGTTCAACATCGAGCAGTTGAGAGTTTAACATGTTCTGTTCCTGGAATTTTGTTTACAGAGGTAATAAAAGCAGCTTGTACAGCTTCTTTCAGAGACTATACTACAGTAAACATGTATGCACATGAGAAACAAAAGAAGAATTTAATCCATTTAGTTCATAATTAAGGAGAATTCAAAGGTTTTTTATTCATGTTTTGACTTAAACAGAAAAGAAACATGCAACAGACTGAAATAAAGATATAAAATATGAAAATGTGCAATAACATCAGGTCAAATGAATAACATATCATTACAATTATTTTCTATATCAAACTATGATAAGGAGGTGAGGGCTTGTTTGGTGGCAGTGGTCCCTCCACCTGTAAGCAGGTGAGGAACATATTGACAGTCCAATACAGAAATATGAAACAATCACAATCACAAGTAGAGAAATTTGCACTTTCCAGTTAATCTAACATATTTTATGGACTATGGGAGGTAAAGAAGAGTACCCAGAGAAAACCCACACATGCAGAAGGAGAACACACACACCTGGTCTATTAACTATCTGAGTTTCTGTTTTTTCCCTGCCTGCTGTACAGAAGCTCAATGTTTATTTTATTAAACAAAAAGGTTATGTTTGCTATGATTTGGATATTGAAAACCTGGAACATTAGTTCAGAATTTGGTGATTAGGCTTTTCTAGTCCAGACTGGCAGCCATAGTACAGTCGTGCCTACATCCATACACCAAGTGGCAGGGGAGGAAGCTGAATGCTTACCTGCATCTTTCCAACTGCAACACAGCTACTCTTCCCACAGAAGAGCCATAAACTTGAAAACAGTCTGTTCCAGACCCAAGTACATGCTCAAATCTTTGCATGTCATGATTTTTCAGATAGCTGCTGGATTTTTTATTTATTTTTTTGACACTATAGTATCTCTGCATTGGATTGCTACATAGCTTCTAATTTAGAGTGATTCTAAATGAGATTGATCATATTGTCACTGATTTGCACAGACAGCATGATCTGATGTGGGAGCAGTAATGGAAAGATTATCTCAGATGTTCACCTGGACCTGAACTGACTGCAGCTTCTATCCAGAGTCAGCATCCTTCCTTCCTACTAAGGTTCAGTAATTTTCCTCAACCTATTCTTGAAGAATAAAACTAAAATGAAATTGGATTGGATGAGTTTGACTGCAGAGCTTCTCATTTATCAAAGGTTCAGCGAATATGCTGGTGTTCCTGCCGTGGAGATGTTAAACAAAGCTTAAGCCATATGTTGGTGTTAATCAGCAGATGGTCACTGTGTTGGTGACCAGGTTGTTGTTGCTGGTGTCATCCTGCCTGACTTGAGACAGACTTTTCCTTCTCAGCCTCTGAGTGAATATTTCTGCTGCGGCAGACCGAGTGAGAAATTTCTGAGTCCTCCTGCATCACGCAGGACATCCGGCCACGCTGTCTCACAACATCTCAGCCACCCTTTTCTCCCCCCGCCCCAAACCACAGCCTGGACCGGGCACCATGGAGAGGAGGTAATTGGATTTGTTGTCACTTTCACTGGCTGACAGGCTGGATCTGTCTGCTCAGCTTAGTGATGAAGACATCAGCGTGACAGGAACCTTGGGACAGGATCAGCTGGAGTCCTGGACACAGCCAATAAATCTGTGGTCATGCCACGGCCATGACGCCTTGGCCGCAGCCAGCTGTTACCTCTGCCACCTCCCCTCCGGCGCCGGTGCCCGGTCCACAGCTTGGGGAGTGGGCAGCCTTATTAAAGCAGATGCCAGATCCCCTTCACTCTGCTGGAGAGGTCAAGGGGATTCATCCCAAACACTCCTTCGTGCTTCTTGTGGTTCTGGGCAAAATTGGCACCAGACGCTGGTGTCCTGGCATTCCCCGTGAAGCGCACTGTAGTTAGACATCTTATTAAAGCGCCGACAGGAAGCCAGTCAGAGTCAAGCTCTGTAGTTTCAGCTTCGTTGCAGCTGTCCCCTGGTTCACCTCAACAGAGCCAATGATTTATGTCTTCACAGAAAGACCACAGAACTACTCAGCTGATCAATTCGTATCGGATAAAATGTTACATGAAAATATGAAGAAAAACTTGATATATGGTCAAAAAAAAAAGATAAAAACATGTCACTTCCTTTGCCGTTTTTCTCCTCTTATCCATTACAATTTTTTGTTTTGCTTGACTGAACCTCATTCCATGAACTGTGGTAAAGATGATGATTTTCCCAGTTTGTACTGTCCTTATTCCTTCTACTAACTCAAAACCTTATGGTATAAAGTATGCAGTGTTTTTTAAACACATCTTACTCCATCGTCCTCTTTTGGAGTCAGGTCAGGAGTGGAGAAGGTCCTTCTTTTCCCACAGCCATTGTTTTGACAAGTTGACAGAATTTGACTTTCCATGAATGTGGCCTTCTTCGAATTCAAAAGTTTACTAAGATTACTATGCAATTAAACAATTTGGGAAGTCAGATGACATTGTCGTGGCTTTATGAGATTTCCATTGATTTGTTAATTCATGAAATCATCCTCTGCGTCCCAGAGAGGAGTGTGTTTTGACATACGGTCTGTGATTAATCGCCAAGACAAGAACAAAAGACCTAGAAGACGATTCTGGCTGAAGCTGGTAAAAGAGTGTTTTTATCCAGAGTGAATCTAGTTCTGTACCAACGGAGACTGAGAGGTCACTCAGCAAGGAAGAGGTTATGACTCAAAATGCATCATGACAATATCATGAAATAAATATCTCCACTACACCAGTTGTGTCTGGAGGAATGTCCCAAAAATTCTGCAAACTATTGTGAGAAGCTTCTGTAAAGATACTGAAACTGTTTGACCCAAGTCAGACAGTCTAAATGGCAATTCTATCATATCCTAGCAAATGTGTAAACATCTGCAATTCTTTTATAATAACATTAATATTTTGTCCTATAGGTTTTCTCTGAGGGTTTTCTTTTCATTTACCCCTAAATTCTTTCTTAATTTCTGTTTTGATGTAGCTACACCACAGAAACACCATCATACATTTAAGTTGTGCAGGTTTTCTAATCTAAAGATTAATAGCTTATTGATATGAGTGAGCATGCAGGAAGTTTTAGCTCATCTTTACCAAACAGATCACTACCAGACTGTAGTTGTTGTAAAATTATCGTTTTGGAGATAAAAAGCATTGATGTCTGTTTTTAGAGTCAAAGAAACTGAAGAACTGTCTGCATCAACAACATCCAGCAGCCAAAGCACGCAGATTTTTATTTATTTATTTATTTTTTTACAGTGGGGTGGTGGGGCGTTGTGGTGTTGCACTTGTAAAAGTGTGAAGATCAATTAAACAGAGTTAAAAGTGCTATTGGCCGGGGGTCTCTGCAGTGGTCTCCTCAGATAATCAGCAGCCCAGGGCCGTCTGTAATCTCATGGAGGAGTGTTGGCTTTTCCACGCTGCTGCTAAAAACAGGGATTAGAAAGTTACCGCTGATAAACGCTGAGAGCACAGAGGGGATGGGGGCAGGTGGAGTCAGGGTGTCTCTGTTTGGGTTTAAAAAAAAAAGAAAAAACTACAGAAATGTGACTACAGAGAGGTTAAAAGTACAGAAATGGCTTTTTGTTTTATGGATAGAAACAATATAATCCCAAAAAAAAAAAATACTTCCTTTCCACCGACACAAACAGAAAATACCACTTCAGCCACCCATCTTTAGATTTTCATTGAGATTGGACCAAACAAACATCCCTGCATCAAATGCAGATTTATTATTCTAATCCCAACTTCATCCGGCCATCTTCAGTACACGACTTCTTCTCTGCATCAGTCTGCACTGGTTGTGATCAGTCGGCAGGGTGAGTCAACATAAAGGTCTGTTTAGTGTGAGACGTGGTGAAGAATAAAGGCTGCAGATATCACTTAAAGCTGCGGTATTCAACTCTAGTCGTTGAGGTCCGAAGAGGAGAAACTTTTAGTAATCTATAAAGCAGAAAATCAAAAAAATTCAACTTTGTGGTCAGGTTTTATAATTATAAAAACAATAAACCAGTTTCTGTCTCTCCACTTTAATGTTTGTACTGAAATACAGATCGAGCTCCTTCCTTTACATTTATAATAGATACATGTTTTAAATGTGTTCTATTGCCTGATGTAAGATTTTAAAAGTCAGTTATTCAAAAGTGGCTCATTAATGAAAATCAAATGTTTGTTCTGCAAAGAAAACTTCTGCACTTTTTTTCAAACTCAAAATTCATTTAATTTCTGTCATTTTAGAATCCGTCTTCTTCAACACTTTCAATCATTTCTTTGTCAAATAATTGTTTATCCGTCTTAACAAGTTTAGATGAGCCCGAGGTGTATTCCTTTACAAATAAAATCACTTCAAATACTTGCACAGTACAATCACGCTGCATATTTCCCTTCACTCCTGGGAGCAAGAACTTGAATTCCTTAACAAATTTAACCAAAGTTTTCAGCTCCCGTTCCAATTTATGAGTTTGTTTTTCCTCTTCATCATCAGGAGGAGGAGGAGGCTGAGCTGCTGCTGCAGGAAAATTAAACAGCCTTTCTTTCTTTCTCTGAGCATTTACAGACCTAAAGCTATGAATTCAAATCACAACACAAAAACAGGACAATTAACTAAATATAAGTAAATCAAGCTGCATTCCTGCAGTGTTGGATTTTTTTTTTGTTTGTTTTGTTTTGTTTTGTTTTTTTCTGGTCTTATATCAAATATAAGTTTTTGTGAAAGCTTCAGAGTTATTCTGAGTTATAATAATTTATTTTAAACCAGATAAAACTTGAAATCAGAGCTGCTCATTAGCTGTTGAGGACAGTGCAGCATATAAGTTTGCATCGTTATTCTACCTCATTTGTAAAACAAAATATGAAATAAAAACCTCAAATCTGCAGCAACGCTCAGATCTTTCTGCAATTCGTCGTGTTTGCTGGGGTTCATGCTGCAAATAAAAATGAAACAAAATCAAGAAAAGAAAGACCTTTCACGTGGAGAATGACACAATAATCCAGTTTTAACACTCAACTATTAAATTCCACTATATAATTTAGATACTTTGACTTTTCCTCACTGTTTTTCTCTTCGCTGACGATCACTCAGCTGGATTAATGCACGTCTCTTTGTCTGCATTGTTGAAACTTCAAACGTGTTGAGTACAAAAAGAGAAGCAAACAGCCCGGCGTGTCACAGACGAACATGAAAACGGGTTCGCGCAGACAGAGAGGGGCTATTCGGTGTCCAACAGTGGCATCTTCAGTCCGAGGGCTGAAACTGCAGCCGACGAGCGGCAGAAACGCAGGTAATTGCTGCCACTTATGGAAAGGCAAGAGGTGCATGGATTTGCTCGGAGCGCATGCATTAACATTTACTCAGAGACGCTTCAGTCGGCTCTTCGGCAGAGCAGCTGGCTGAATCTTCTGCTGAAACATGTTTCCGACATCAGGGAAGACTGAAACACGATTTGGATTTAGATGTGAATCCAGAGTAAAAACGCTGAATGTTTTGAGTCCCGTTCAAAACAATAACTGACTTCCAAAATGCACCTTAGACGTCTAAGTCGCAATGTAAATTTTGCAAAAAAGAAAGCAGGAAAGCACTGATGAATGTTTCACTTTCATTACTTTGGTCTGGTGCAATAATGTGAAACAAAGAATGATTGTTCCGTGACTCTGACATTGTAGTTATTTTTTATTCATTTTTGTTTGGCTCTTAAACTCTTTTGCAAACATTTTTTTGGTAAATTATCACATATTTCAAACCACTTGTTTTGGTATAAATCATAAGAACAATGGCACAAATTTGAGACAAATTCCTAATGAAATGTTATTGCAGATGTTTACATGCAGCAATGGAATAATACGACACCAAGGCATTCCAATGTGTGGTCACTGAGAGCAAAAAAAGAACTTTAATGTGAAATTTGACTTCCTGCTGTCATTTCTCTCTGATTATTTTCAGAGGAAGTTTAAATGTGGATTCAGTATTTCTCTGTCAGGTTCTGCCAGAACATGATAGCAGACAGATACATTTCAGAATCACTTTTTAGTACTTTTTTTTGTTTTAATTCCTTCCAAGCTTCACTTTGATACTTTTTAGGAATGAAACTCTTTTTTTGTTTTTAATGATTTCGCTTTTGCATCTGTTTAATGAGTTTGCCAGATGAAATAAAATATCACATTTGGAGAAATGTTGTGAAGGCAGTGTGGTGGAAGTTAAACTTCTTAGCTGACAATTAATGATGAAGTCAAAAAGAAATGAATCTTTCAGTTCCTTGTGTTCTTTGTCTCTTTTTTTTTTCTTCCTAGCTGCTTCCTATTAAACTTTACATTTCTTCATTGCAAATGTCCAAACTACTTCAGCTGTTTCAGGTTCTTCATCAAACTCTTATCTCATTTTCAACCGGCTTTTTGCTTAATTCTACCACTAATTTGACATTTATCTTTGGTGATGAACTCCAAGTCTTTAAGGTTTGAATTCCTCTGTGCCATCACCCCAATATGTAGTAACAATCATTAATAGGAATTTCTTGGCTGCTGGTTGTTTTCTTATGTGTGCATGTAATTATTTATGAATACCATCTGATATCTGATCCAGTTAAACTTGTTCATTTAAATGTGCCAGTTGCAGTTAAATATGAAAAATCCTTTTTAGTTGTTGTGTGTTTTGAAGTCTTCTCCTTTACAACCAAACACATCATTCAGACAAACGTACAAACCTGCAATTGTTCACACCTGCTGATTGAGTTTTATTTGCAGACAGCTGTGTGCACAACACTGTGAGGATAAACTCAATCATTGCTTTTTTTTTTTTCCTGTTTTTTATTTCTTTTATCCAATTAAGTCAGAGTAAAATTTCAAACTGAAAATTAATTTTATTGTAAGCCAAAAATACATTATATCCTTTTAGTCATTGGTTATTAAAAGTGTGAAACTTTTTTGTTTTTATTTGGTACTAATTGCTCTTTTGCACCTCCTAAAAACAAATTTCTTTAAAACTTATTTTATTTTGCAAAAAAAAAAAAAAAAAAATCTGACAGTTTGCACCAACTGTCCACTTACCTGTAATTGCAAGGTTTTAATTAAAAACTCAGAAAAAGAAGAAAAAACACAGAATCAACGAGTGTTAACACGCATCAAGATTTAAAGGACATGTTTTGATGATCAGTCTCAACAAAACAATTTGAAAAAAAATAAAATAATAAAAGAAAAATACAGAGGATACGCAGCACGCATGGCGCTCGACTGGCGTCTGAGGTGTCATTTACATACATTAGCATATAAAGTAATTGGCACAGATGCCAGGAAGCAGCAGCAAACAGATTAATTGTCATCGAGCAGTCATGGTGACATCGTTAAAAATGAGCTGCTTTTAAGGCTCCAATTATCAGAGAATTTCTAAACTCATCTTTTTTTATCATCACCGTCCTCTCTCTAACACACACACACACACACACACACAGACACACACGCATACAGAGAGACTATCAGTCTCATAAGAATTTGTGGATGTTTGAAACATGGCTGCTCTTGTTCGTTATGTGATGACGAGTTTTCACAGACAGGAAGAAGAATCGGTTTCTTCTTGGCTCTCAGGTTCTGCGTTTCTGCTGTTTGGCTGTAAGCAGAGAGGAGCTGCAGCTGAGCTTTTCCTCTCACAAGAGCAGAGAGGGGAGGGGAACGTAAAAATTTAGTCTCTTGATCAAACTCAAACAAATCCACCTAAAAGTTCCTGAAACCTCTCTCGCTTTGAAACAGTCACCTGAACTATCAGTTTTCTTCAAAATACTCTTCTGTTCCTCTTAAAGAACCAAATCAAGATTTCTGAGGGAGCTATTTATAAAATGAGAACTATCTACACAGAGCAATATAAACCCAGCAGGAGATTTCTTGTTGAACCACTTTCAGCTGCAGCAACCTAGTTACCTACATTTTATCAGACTGTAACATCTGTCAACTTTTATTTTTTATTTTTTCAGATCATTGAGGTTTAAAAATATTTATTTCTGCACAGCTCCATCACAGAATTCAACCAAGTTGGGAGCTGGACTTTGACTAGGCCATTTCAACGTTCTGTTGTAGATTTGCTGGTGTTTGCCAGTTCATGACAGTTTTTGGCCAAACTGTTAGCCCAAGCTGTTTTTAGTCATGTTGCCAGAGAGAAGAAGCTTCATCTTTAAATCCTCCCAAATAACCCATACTTTCTTTTTATTCCAGTTGTCCTTTAAATAACAAGATATTAACACACTAATGTCTGTAAAGTCTGAAAATGAGCTCGTTTTGCAAAGCACAGCTGATGTTTGCCGCTGTGGAAGAAGGCTGAGTGAAAGGTGTTTGAATTTTCAATGTTTTGAAAATTCAAAACAAATCACACCTGACCCTGACAAAAACAAAACCATATTTTGGGGAACTTGATGGAGAAATTCAGCAGAGTTACAATCTGAGGAGTGCGGTGGTTGATGGGCCTAGCCAGATGATTCAGATGTGTGTATTTGTAAAACATACACTCAACTGAAACACAGTAGAAAGAGTTAATAAATAATAATAATGCAACTCCGTCATGGAACGAAGCAAACAATGAGACTTCACGCAGCCTTGTATGTTCAGGAAGGAAGACAGAATAATCACCTCAACAGGTTAAAACATGCTCCAAGTTTGGCAAAACTGGTTTATGCAAAACAAAAACTGCAGCATCTGTGTGCATACACAATCTTAACATGTAAAAAATAAAAGCAATAAAAAAGTAATTTATATTCATAGCTTAAGCATTTAGCTTGAATTGCAGCGGTTTTTCAATTTCCAGTGAGAGAGCCACAGTGGGTCCCTGACCCTCTGCTTTGGCAACATTAGTGTGTTTAGTGTGTATTGATTTTCTAATTCAGGCCAGCACAAGGCTGTTGTCTTCATCAGCTGAGGAGCTGAACAAACACAGAGTCTGTCTGTGGCACCGAGCCAGAGGGAAACTACCCATCTGAGGTCTCCTCCTCTGCTCCGCCTGTAAACAGCTCAGATTCTGGTCCTGTGTGCTTAACGTATCGATTGTTCCACCTGCTGACCCAGAGTAACAGAAAAATTGTGTTGACAGCAGGAGAGTGTGTCTGGTTGCAAAACTTATTTCAACTCTCTACGACTCTGGATTTTCAAAAATCTTGATTTCTGTGCAAATCCAAATAGTTTTAAATACACATCCATTTATCTGTTTAACCATTTTTGCAGCACTCTAGTGATTATTTCTACTTATTAGCTAAACACAGTGTAGTAAATCTATAGGCATGCTTTCCCAAAGTGAGGTAACCGAGTTATTGAGCCTCCATTTTGATTTTTCCTTCCTATACCTGATGGTCTGTTTAGAAACACACTGACAACAAATTAGAAACAACTGAAACAACAGAACAAGGTTGTGAGCAGAGCAGCTGAAACCCTCTGACTATACACTGATGGACCATAATAACTGATTAGGGTCAGGTGTGATGATCAGTAAGTGAGTGCATTCACTGAATTAATGCCACGAAGGATATTCAAATTTAGAAATACATTTGATTTTCCGTTGATAGACCCTTAAGTACTTGTCGTGTTGTTGTTGTTCAGAGGAAAAGTCACAGAAACAGACCAAGATCCAGCCTCAGTGTGTGTGTGTGGGGGTGTGTGTGTGTGTGTGTGTGTGTGTGTGAGCCCAGCACTGTGTGTGTGTCTGTGTGTTCCTGGATCTCCTCTGACCCGTTTGGCTGCAGGGCTTGGCATCCCTCTAAGCAGAAGGAGGTGACTGTGAACTCTGACCCCCTCCAACGCCTCGGCCTACACACACAAACACACACACACACGTTAACACACACTTCTACCGGCAGAAGGTTGTGTCTCTGTTCTCCACGTGCCCGCCTCTCACCCATCCACCCTCCGCCTTCTTCCACATCCTCCACCTACCCTCTGTGCTGGCAGAGCCTTGTGAGCGTGTGCGTGTTAGCGTGTGTGTGCGCGTGTGTGTGTGAGCGTCAGGTTGGCTGCTGCTTGGTGAGCGTGCCCTCTGTCATTCACGCAGAGCCGCCCTGTCCAACTGTCACTTCCTGACAGGCTGATAATCAATCTCTTTATTAACTGCTCTGCTGCAGACCACCGCCACGGTGGAGGAGAGGCGGGGAGGAGGCATGGGGGGAGTTTGGGATAGGCAGGAGTCAGGCCTCTGCTTTGCTCCAGGATGTTGATTTACGTAAGAAAACTCTTATTTTGAAAGGCTAAATTAAGATTAAAACCTGTTCAAATCAGTAAATCTATAGTTTAATATTCCTGATCATCTTTTCCTGGTTCCTGTAATCTCTTCACATCGTCTTGATTAAAAATCAGCCTTATACATTTAAAGTAAATACAAATATTCAACACCTAATTTTCCATTGAGGATAAGAATTTTATTATTCAAACCAGTTTATGTTTTTTTTACATCTCTTGATTTACATAAACAAGAGATTTCTTAAGTCTAATTGTACTAATGGAAAAAAAATAAAAGTTTTGTTCCAAAATTTTTTCTAGACATTAGATATTAGAATTACATCCCATTTTATGTCCAGCACAACAAATTTATTATACAGTAACATTTGATATCAGAGGAATCACATCACATCTTTGAGCTAATGAAAGTGGTTCATTATTTTAAACCACCTTCCTGATATTATAGACTGAAATCAGGCATTTCTAACAAAACGTTTTGCTCGTTCATTGAAATAAACCATTTCAGTTGACAGATTAAAAGAGCAAAAGAACATCTTCCCTATTGATCTGACTGGTTACTCCTAAAACTATCAGCACAGCGCCTCCATTTAAACCAGTAACGACTGTGTCGTTTTCCTGTTGACCACCAGGACGAGTTTCTGACAGAGACTCAGAAGAGGCTTCAGGCAGAGATCACCCAGCGCTGCAACGCCAACGCCAGCCGGCTCCAGAGAGAGAGAGAGATGAACATGGAGTGATGCTCAAGAGTCTAAACATCTGACTCGTGCATATATGCGAATAATAACTCCTCTAAAAGTAACGAGTCATTCAACACATAAAGATAATACTCAACTGTGGATGGGCTGGAAAATAGAAGAATCCGCCCAATTATACGTCTCTTTTCTGCGTGATACATTCTGGTTCACAGAATCGCTCAGATTTAATGTCCATTGAGCTAAACTGTAGTATTTAACCACTTAAAAGTCAGCATGAATGATCCAGTTGTTCGTCTTCATAGTTTGGTCAGAAACGTAGGAATCAGGGCGAAATGTAACATGTTTTTACTGAAAGGTGGTGACCTGAGAAGGATGTACTGTTCGTTAATCTCAAAACAGCTGCACTTAGACCTAACAGTGGACTCAAAATGACTCCTTCCAATAATCTGTCTGACAGGAAAACTGATGTTGCAAAATATAAATGTAAAAATACACTTGTAAATTTGGATGAATGAGAATCATTAAAAACTTTGACAAAGTTTTTCCACTTCTTTTCTGCTCATTTGTTCTTCCATCACAGACTGGTGATTATTTCAAAATGTCTGCCACTGCTGCAGGTCATACCCATGATCAGTGCCTGTTCCAACAGAGGCTCGCTGCAGCACTAGGAAAACATTAAATCCAAATCCATTTGTCATTGCTTTTCATATGTCCTCTTATTGGGAATTGGCGCCCTCCTGTGTTACGGAGTGTAAGCGCACTAAGAAAGGATAGCTACACCACTGTTGGGTAATTAAGCTCGAGTTGGTGCCTTAAATAAAAGAACCTTTTTTTATTTTTCTAATTTAATCTAGAATGTTTGAGCATATTGTGGCTGAATCTGCTATTCTTGGCAAATCAGAGGGAATCGTCAAAAGAATTTATTTAAAAAAAAATGTCTCCATTAATGGTTCCTGTATTCGATTTAAATTTGGCCATCAAAAATGCATATTTTTTTCTCATGGCTCCTGTTAAGCAACTCATAAAATGGCACTTAGGGTGTCTACACATTTGCTTTGTGTGTGTGTGTGTAAACATGACAATGTTTTCTATTAGATTTCCTCCATCTTTGTATTGTAGGTCATGTCTTTCTCCATTATTATACATCTTCCAAACACCTATGTAATCACACTTGAATGTCAATAAGGTGATCAGGTTGCCTGTGTCACACTTGCCGTGGTCTTAAGGCTGCAGAACAGATGAACGACCGAGAGGATCTACAAACTTCACACCTACACATGAATACATTCTCACTCTCTCTCCCACATGACACTCCACTGCCCTCCCACACCAGAGTGGGAGGTGTCTGTGTGGAACCTTCCCAACATCCCTCTCCTCCTGCCAGTCTGACCCCCAGAGCTGGTTGCTCAGTCCAAACCCACCCTGAAGCCTGCGGGGCCTGAACCCGGTCCAACCTGATCCTGGGAGCATATCAGCATTTGTGGTAAGACTCCTTCATCATCATAAAGGAATATGAAGACCGTTCCTGTGATCACACAAGTTCGGAGGTTTTTAAACGCCGTAGAGTTCTGCTAATTTGAGACAAGTTAAAACATGCTAAAGGAAACATTCATTAAACAGTAACTAAATGGGAAACTTTGCAGAAGAAGTTGACACGCCATTTAAAGAGGCCAGTGAGAATTGTAAATTTTTCCTGGAAGGAGGTTTTTCAGAAGTTTCCTTCAGATTTTTTAAAACCTAACTTGTGTAGCTCAATAAAAAGAAAAAAACTAAATGTTTTTTTTTTTTTCTTTAATAACTCATAGCAACTTTAACTTAAGTCCAGACACAGATAGATATATCTGATAAATAAAGCAGTTTTTCTGGATGCTTATAAAGAGGCTTCAGTTTATTGTCTAACTTAGAGGAGTCTATAAGGCGGCAAGACATTTGTGTATATAATTCAGATCCTTGATGTCAGGTTTTGTTCTCCTCTAGTATTTCAAGAATACTATAGGGTTCGCTATAGTTGACTTATATTTGACCAATATGGTACAAAAATTGTACAGTTAAAAGAGGTAAAACATATAGTGAGTCTACAAGGGCATCTAGTTGACTAAAGTTATTTTATTGTCCTTTTTAGGTGAATAAATAATGAATACAGTCAATAATGTTAACTGGTGTTAACCAAGTCATCAATTGGGCTAATTATTCAGAGTGTTTAAAAGTCTTGCTAGTACTATAAATGCAGAATTTTGTAGCAAATTTAAGTTCTGTATCGAGTCAACTTGTACATCAACGTATTAAAATTGTGACTGAAAGTTAAACTAGTAGAGAAAAAGAATACCTCATTATGGTAAGGGTATTGAATAAATACATTTAGGACTTGCCATAATCTCCCCATCCAGTCTGACCAGTGACGTTTTGAACATCCGGACCGTGTGACTGTGGTACAAACATGAAGACGCTGCCTACACTGAGTGCAGTGAAATGTTTCTGTGACACAGACTGCGGCTCAGATGCGATCCCAGCATGCAGGAAGGGAAGGTGAAGTTTTCCTGACAGTCGGATCAGTAATCGCTCATCACCATCTGATATTCTGCCTCAACAATCAGGCAGGACAGTCATGTAGTTTACTAATGAACAATGTTTGAACCAAACATCCCCCTCGACACACCATCCATCCATCACACACACACAGATATGTGAGCATCCTGCTTTTGCTGGGCTGCTGGAGGTGTTTCCAGCTCTTTGATGAGTTTCTGGCTGCAGCGCTCAGCCTCCCTGCTGAATGTGTGGCTGCTTCTCCGCCTTACTCCTCCTCTCTGTCTTTCCCCCTTGTCAACACAATCCCTCCATCCATCCGTCCTGAGGCAGGGGCTCGGCAGGGGCCAATCCGCCCCTCAAAGCGTCCTCTGGGTGCTCACACACTTGTCTTTGGGCAGCAGTGAAGACCTTTGATTTATTACATTCCTTCTCCAAACTCACAGCTTGGATCTGTGTTCTCAGCGGGTTCAAAACTTTACTGTCACATGAAGGGGCAAACTAAACACCAGAAACCAGAAAGTGAATATAAACTTAAAGCAAGGTGACAGTGCTGCAAGATTCTGAACTTAATTCTCACCAATAGGTTGTCTTTTTTATTTTGTGTTGCAGATTAAAGCATGTGAAGGATGCTCTACTTGTTTACTGGTTTGCTTTGTTGATGTTTATGAAAAAATAACTCATGGGTTTAGTCTTATTTTATGCTAAACCATCATAATTTTACAGCTACGTAGAGTCATGAGCCCCTTTTGCTACAAGTAAAAACACAAATTGATGAGTTAAAACTACTCCAACATGGATTGGAAAATGATACAGTGATTAGATTTTAAACCAGAATTTGGATCTGAATTTTTAAACCTAGTATTGCGTCTCGTCTCATGAGCTTGTTCGATATTCATGTTCTGTCTTTACATAAATATTATCAGTAAATATTCACCCTACTCCTATTTTTTACGTAAGAGGAGTGCAAAACTACATTTTTCTACTTTTATTCTAGTTCAAAATATGTTTATTTGAAAATATGATATTTACTTTTTTAACAGAATAATTGTCCCTGCTCTGCTAAGCTCTTATTTATTTTTTTCTGCTGTTCTTTTGTTGCTATTTTCTTTGTATGGAAATAAGTTGGAATCAGATGAACAGCCTGGTTTTTCCTGACGGGACCTGTAGTCTATTTTTGCCCTCAGAGTTGCTCATTCAGTCATGAACACAGATATTTTACATATAATAATCTAAGAACCTGTAAGACAAACTCTATCTTCAGATCAAATGCTTTGATAATTTGGCATGAGAAAAGGGGGTGTGTGACAGAAAACATTCTGATTTCCACAGACTTTAAAAAGTTCTTATTTAATGATTCTGGAAGCCAAACTGACGATGAGTATTGGTACAAAACTTAATCATTTCTGTGCTCAACAACGGAGGAGACCACATGATGTTCAGGAACAAAGCTCTCGTTACAACTGCAGGCCAACTGTTTCTAAGCAACAAACACATCTTTCTTGTGCAAGTGTGTATGTAGGTGTTGGTATGTTTTCAGTCTGAGCTCAGGGATGTTACACATTGGATTGGGTGTTATTCGGAAACAGAAACCAGCATAAGTGAGGCTGGATTCAGTCCAACTGAGGAAAATGGGATGTAAATGATCTGATGAAAAAAAAACAAAAAAAAACAAAACTGGGATTTCAAACATCACAGAGACAAATCTGCAAAGAGTTTACCCGGTTTTCCCAATTTGATCTCCTGAGAAGGACGTTATCCCGTCCGTCAGAATCCTAACACCCAACAAATGATCTGAGACTGACACCTAGTGGTGCGAGAGGGTCATTAAACCGGCTGAGTTTCAGCTCTCTGAACATGCAGTCTCTTTTGATTATTGGAAATAAAATGGTTAAAAAAACAAAATGCACTCAGGTCTGATTAGTGTGAAGAATTGCAAAGTGCAAAGAAAAGTTTCATGTTTAAATGTCTTTTGAGATTTTGACGTATTTCGGATGGTTCAAGCTTGGACTAAATGTTTACATTAGCATTCCAAGTAGCTCAAGAAGAATGTTAAAATCAAATCAGTCAATCAAATCCCCCTAGTGTTCATACAGAATAAATCTGGTCAATTCAAACATTAAATTCGTTTCATCTAAAGCATCCATTAGACTGCATAAATATCGGCAGGAGGAAGATGAGAGAAACCTTTCAGACCATATCTTTTCCAGGGATGTCCATTATTATTATTATTATTATTATTATTATTATTATTATTATTATTATTATTATTATTATTATTATTATATTTTATCAAGACAATAGAGTATTAAGCAATTTCCCCTTGGGACTCAATGAAGCATATTCTACTCTATTCACAGGTTCTGTGGCAGCAGAACAAGCCCACATCACCATGTCTCCACCACTGTGCTTGGCAGTTTGGCAGTTGGTATCAGGTGTTTGTTGTGACACGCCAAACATTTTAAAGGTGCTGCATTGGCACATAAATGACCATACATTACCTCTGCAGAGGTAATGCATATGGTGTGTTGTGTACAACAAACACATATTTTACAGGAACAAGTCGATGACAGAGACTCGGGAAGCCGTTCAAACATTGTGCCAACATATTTATTACAGAAAGTGAATTGCTCTTTTCTCTTCATGTTGTGTTGTTTGTCACAGTGTTTCTCTCTAATTTCCCAGCGTAGCGATTATGTTCAATGAAATTATTTGGGCTTCTGATACGGCTAATTATGAACACTTTGGAGCTGTGAGTGGGAACTCCAGAGACCTGCAAATTAGCTGCCTTTTGCACCGTTTCTCCGTCCCAGATATCTGCAGCCAAATCCGAGCGGCGATGACTGGAGCGTCGTTGCTCCTGAGTTCATTAAACAAATTAACTTTCTAATGAGCTCCTGGATTCATGCACACGTTGAAATGGTTGTTTTGCAGTCACGGCCGGTACTCAAGAGTCCAAACACTGCTCACATCCGGTGGGAGAAAAACGCCGCGACTCAACCAGGTTTCCCTCAACAAATAAATGCTCAGTTTAATCAAACAGCGCAGGAAAATCAGGGTTCTCGGATGAGTCCTCGCCACTCGGGGGGTGGTCATGCGGGTTGTTCCGGAACAGGAACTCCGCCTGGAACGAGACACACCAAAATGCATCACGGAGCAGAAATAAACCTCGTTTTGCTTTTTAACCTTTCAATTACAAAGATTATTTGCTCTCCTTTTCACTTCAGCTGCCCTGTCAGATTCCTCTAATAATTCATGTTTTCTGACTTTGCAGGGGGGGGTTTGTATCATTTTGCTGATGAAAACAACCACTGACACTCTGCAACTGTACAAGTTTAATTTCCTGTACAGGAAGCCACACCTTGTATTATTTTTTCTTCTTAATAACGGGAAAAGTGAAAGAAGATGAACCCCGTCTGATCAACTTGTGTGTAGAATTTGATGTGAACAAGGTTCCTAGTTTTCTGTTACTGAGTGAAGCTCTGTAACACTCTTTTTGTTTTTCATGACCCAGATGTGCATTTGTGTCCTCAGTAACTTTCCTAAGAGTTTCACCGGATCCTAATTCAGAAGTAAAGAAGGACCAGACATCCCAAACCCATAAGAACAAACAGAACGCAGCTTTTGTTTTATTTTAACGTGTCCTTAGTGGTGGGCATAGTCAGTGCCTTCCTCTGGTTCCAGAAGTGTCTCTAAGCCAAAGACATGAGAATTAGGGAAGTGTGGGGATGCAGCAGGTTTTATGGCCCAGGAAAACGCTGACAGCACATATCGCATCCAAATAGGTCGTTTTACTTAACCTGAGAGTATTTAGTAAAGCGCCGGTAGTTTCTCTTGTGTTTCATAATCTTTGAAAATATAATTTCTCGTCCAATTCTCCACTCTGAGATTATAAAAACATAAGTCTCAGTAAGAACATTAGAATAAGATTCCTCCTGGCATCTGGGAGTCGGACTGTTAACAACTCTGAAGCTTTCAACCAGCTTCAATTCTTACAGAACGGAGCTTTTGTCTTTTTGACAGCTGAGAAGAAGAACTGTACATGCTGTCTTCCTTCTTTTTCTTATCAGTTGGAAATTGAAATCCAATGGGGGAAATTAACTCCCATTAGATTGAATTTTTCCCTACAATCTTGCCCATGCTCATTTTCCACGTTGACTCCCTTATAGCAGCAGATGTTCAGAAAAGTGACCGACTTGAAGCCGAGCAGTACCAGGAAGTCCAGGGGCTCCGCCGGCTGCGTTCTGCAGCACTCGATCAGACCCTTTCCCAGCGTTGGCATGACGCTCTTCATCAGATAGCTTCTCATCTGGTCAGTCAGGTTGGCCATGTGCAGCTCCTCCAGCATCCTCACCTCCTCTGAACTCTGAGTCTGAAACACAAACATCGGACTGGAGCTGTTTAAGGGTTCTGAAGGCTGACAGTCGGCAAACGTTTCTAAATAATGCGGAGGTGTTAAGTCGTTCACTTTACGACTGTCTCACGTTTACATCTGATGCTTCTCATGTGCACCACATAGACCGTCAGGCAGGAAACAGTTTGATTTCTTAACTGACGTGACGTGCGTCTGATGAATCGTGTCCACCTACCCACTCTTCCCAGCGTGCAGCCCTGCTCCTGGCCTCTTCCTCCTCTTTTCGCGCCTCCACAGCCCTCTCCTCTGCCTCTTTCTTCATCTTCTCTTCTGCTATCCTCCTTTCCTCCTCCTCCACTTCCTGAGGGCTGGGACTGTATGTTCTAGGGGGGCCCATTGTGGTGAAGATCTTACGCATCAGGAGCGAGGTGGCGGGTTCTTCGCCATTTGTGGCCTCTGAAACACAGGGAAGTGAACTGAACTACAGAATCCTTCCTCTAGTCACCCACACTGGATTAAGGATGCACCGATCCACTCTGTCTCACACCCAGTACCGATATCTGAGGTTTAGTACCGTCTGATACCAATCCGATACAGAAAAACAGTGCTGGACTGACTGAAAATGTTTCTTTTAAAACCGACATAAATGTACTGAATTACAAATGTATTTTATAACTGTGCAGCAGTACAGTATATTTAAATACACCAACAGCCAAACAACACAACTTTAATTTGTTCAGTCGCTGCAGGTGCAATAGGTTGACTACGTTAGTCAAACATGTAAAAATTAACTGCAACAAACTTTTTTTTCTAATGGTTCAAAAGGGGCAAATTGTAAATTAAATAAAGCATTCAGAGCACAAAGTGTGGAATTAGACTGAATAGATCTGACCTTATGAACGGGACACATCGTCACCAATACCCAATCAAGAATTTTGTTGAGTATCAGAACTGGTACAAATGTCAATATGAGATCGTGCATCTTTACACAAGACGTTGTCCTCCATCACGTTACCCAAGAGCACAGGGATGATATCCAGCTCCTCAAAATAGTTGAGAACCGACTTTTCCTCCTGCATGTTTTCTCTGTAGATGGCCAGCCGGCTTAGGAACTTCTCCGGCTCGTAGCCGAGGTCTTGAACCGTTTCCTCGGGGAGGTTGATCACTCGGTCTGTCAGGAAGAATTCGGTGGCGTCCAGAACCAACACAAACTCTGCAGCCAAAACAAGGAGCTCCATGTTAATCCAGGGTCGCCTGACAAAACAAGCCAATGATGATGGAGCAAATCTACCTGGTGTGAACTTTTCGGAGAACTCTTCCTGCTCGTCTGAAGATGAAGAAGTGATTTATTCTTTGTTTGCTGTACATGTGCAGGGCCTTGACCAAGTGTTCATATCCACTGAGTGCAACCACATTGTCTAATTAGTAAATGAAGTCAACTTAAGTGGGATTATGTCTATTATAAATCTAACTGCTTTGTGAGGGCCTCAGAGGTTGGTTAGAGAACAAATAGCAACATCAAGACCAGGGCCGTATTTAGAAGAATAAGAGCCTCTGGGCTGGAGCCAGTTTTGGTGCCCTATCCCTGGAGAAAAAAAAAAGAAAAATCAGTGGGGTTTTTTTCCCGTAAACGAGTTTTTTGGACTTTATTTCACAGTAGATTGGAAAGAGGGTTGTGAGAGAGAGGGAAGATATGCAGCAAAGAACAACGGGCCGAGACTCAAATCTGTGCCAGCTGGACTGAGGCCTCTGCACATGGGTCGCATGCAAAATGAGTAAGAGTCTCAACCAGGAGATGTACAAAACCGGTAGAGACAAATACCACCTTACAAGTTTCCATTTGTAGCTTCTGCAAAAAATGAAATTATTGCATTTATCGTTTTCTAAACAGAACGGAAAATTATGCACTTCTTTACGCATCGAAAAATTCAAATTAAATATGAGTTTTCTAAATAAGACCAAATGTGAAAAAGTTCAAGGGATATGAATACTTTGCAAGGCGCTGTAAAGATGCATGTGGAGGTAGCATGTCCTTCTTACCTTCAAACAGGTCCTCGGCTTGCTTGTACGAGTTGGGAAAAGCATCAAGGACATAACCCTGGTTTTTGCATTGGTTGGACGTCATTTTGTCCCTCAACACCTTGAGCTGCTCCTCTGAAATATCTGGGAGATAAAAGGAGAGGTGCGGCACGCCATCTCTTGTTTCTTATTGTGCAAAATATGACTGTCCTCGGAGTTGTGTAAAAAGGACTAAGATCTCTGCTAAGAAATGATTCTTCCTGGTTGGCTTTGTGTTTTATTTTTTAAGCTGTTGTGTTACATGTACTATTTGGAAAAAGCATATAATGTATTTGTGTACGTCGTAGATACGCATTTTTTTATGTTAGAAAATCTTTATGTGTTATTATCTCATGTTATAATGTGGAGACCAGCAGCAAGTGTGGCCTATGTAAGTACGACTTTTTTTTTCTCTTCAAAGTTCTTGAGTGCAACTTATGTCAGAACAAATCTTTCCAAAAATGATTCCAGTTCTGGGAAAAAAACAAACAAACATCTAAACAATTCATTATTTTCCAGCACTAATCAGAAAATAAGCACTTTATGAACATGACTTTTTGGAACACAGACGAGCCATAAGTCAGTTTTACCACACTTGACTGAAAAAAGCAAGTGTGGTAAAACATTTTTTTGCAGAAAGCTTGAACCTTCACTATCCATGGACTCATTCAAGGTGTTTAGCAGCTCTTGAGCCTCTGCTGCGACTTCCTCAGCATCCGGATCTGGGTTCTTCACAATGCCTTCCTGATCAAGAATACCAACAGAGTTCAAACATGATCAGCTTTAATTGAAAATAAGGGTGCCGTACGCCGGCTCACCAGTTCTGCCATGGCCTTATAGATGGTGTCCCTCAAAGTAATGTGATGGAGTTTGTATTTCTTACAGATCTGTAAAGACAAGGTAGTCTTCCCCACTGCGGGAGGACCCAGGATGCACACCCGGAGAGGCTGCGAAAAACACACAACCAAGCCGCTCAGGCACAGCTCCGTGACAGAAACACTACGTGAGGTTGAATCTTCACATCGAGCCCCACCAGAAGCCCTCGAGACAGTCGATACTCCTCCACCACCAGGTCCACATTGTCCACCAGACCACTCTCACAGTGCCAGTGTATGGAGAACAGGTTTTCAACGTTTACCGCCTCCATCCGAAGGTTGACCTGGAGGGACTCGATCTCCGTCACCTGTCAGGTAGAAAAGAGCCGTCAGGAATGATTTCTAACATCCAGAGAGGAGCAGGACTCCTCCTGGGAGGGGGCTCTGTGTCTACGTTTAATCCAAGCTTCTTCTTCTGGTGTTAAAATAACTTACAGTTAACTCTGGGTTGAGGTAGATGTCCTCAAAGGGCCTGTTCACGGTGTTACCAGGTCCCACTACAGTGGCAATAATCTGGACGGATCATCAGCAAACACAAATTGGTTTCTTAAGCTGTTCACTTGGATCAGTCCTGGATCGTTTCTCACCTTCACCAACTCCTCCATGCTGTTGTTTGACAAGTCCACAGCCAGCAGGTAGTAGGGTCTGGGCTGGTGTTGGATCACATTCTGGACCACGCTGCAACACAAAGGAAACTAACGGGTCATCAAAATGACAGCTATCAGGAGACCTGCCTGTCTGTCCACCTCCGGTTAGAAGATTAACCTGGCCAGATCGGTGACGTGGATGGTGGGAATGATGTTCTTTCCATCTCCATATATGGATATTGCAGATGCCTCTCCCAGCCACGACTCCTAAAAGCATACAGAATGTCACAGATTTAGTCAAATAAATCAACATTTGCAACTCCGGTTTTGTCTTTCATTAGATTTATCTGGATTGTGTTTAAATTCCAGCTGAGAAGTTTTTAACAGTGACCAGGAGGGGGCATTGTTCACTCAGTAGACTGAAAGTATGTCTGAGTTAAAACAGTGGAGAGTTGTGTTTTCCTTTGTGATGGGACCTTGAAGAAGAAGTGGAAGACCCCTTCCCCCATTCCGTACTGCAGGCCGGATGCCACCACATAGGTGGAGAAGATCTCTCTGTTCTGTAAACAGAACCCGCCCAACATTGTCAGTCTCACTCATCCTCTGGAAAGAGAACAGGAACCTTACAGATGAAATGGGAACGCACAGATTTGCCGACTTTCACCACTACTTTCTCCAGGTCGATGTGCTTTTTGAAGCTGGGATGAGCTTTTCTGCAGTAGAAAATCTCATCAGTGAAGGGAAGCTCCGGGTCTTCCTGGGATGGAAAAAGAATAACACAGTGACAAGATTCTCCAGGATAATTACATCCAGATTAGATTAAATATTTAAGCAGGAATGGAGGTAGAGCATAATTAAAAGTGACTTACTGGATCCAGTGGTATACTGTTGGCCCACGTCATCACAGTGGAGATGAGGATAAAGATCTTTGGACTGGTAAAATCCTCTCTGTGATCATGGAGGGCTGTGAATGAAACACAAGAATGAATCCTGCTGGATTTATTGACTATTGCATCAGTTATCGTGAATTAAACTTCGTAGAAGAATGATCTTTATTTTATTTTATCTTTTTTTAGATTTGAATTTGAATGGATGCTAGAGATGTTGGACATCAAGTGTGCAGGAGAGATGGGAAATAGAGAGAAAGGGAGAAGAAAAAACATTTCAATTTTGAGACAATTCTGCTTAAGAAATGTTGGGAAAGTAGTAACGTGGTCACAAAAAGGAAAAATTAAACGCTGCAATTAAATTATTGGAAGAAGTTGCTCCGTCCCACAGCAAGATCTCAGATATTTACCCTTTATCATCAAAATGGTGTAATAATTACTGCGTTAAAATTACATTCATGACACAGCACCACTGTAAATGAAAGGTTACCTTTAACAGCCCAGGAAGCTTCCTCCACCTGATCGGCATCCTGGCTAATGTTGTAGATGATAACTTGACACTCCATCAGCTTTGACAGCAGTTCTTCCTTTCCAGGATGCTTAAGAAAGACCCAATAAAATCAGAATCAGTCAGTGAGGTTCCACCTCGTGAAGCCATCTGACGGGACAGCTTCGGATCAGATTACTTACACAATATTCCTCCAAGATGTGAGGCGGGAGCTCATCAGACAGATTAGAGACAGTTCCAACCACCTGAAAGGCTTGATTCAGGTGACCCTCCTCCCCTTCCTCCTCTTCCTCTTCCTCCTCTTCATCCATGGCGTTTAGAACGGCCTTACATAGGAACTATACAACAGGCAATAATAGACAGAAGAACAAATCCTCCTTACTAATTTTTTAACTATTTTAAAATATATGCTTTTATAGAAAAAGACAATAAGGACATTAAAGTCAAAAGGTCTTCTTTTCACCAAATACTTTTGTTTTTTGCTCTTGAGTCACTTTTTTATACTTGAGTGACATTATTTTAAACAAAGGCTGTCACTATTTGAGAAACACTTCCCTGACTCTTTGAAGTATTTCTGTTTTTTGCAGATTTTAAACTATCTCCTGACCAGATCTGAAATTAACTATTACATATAAAGCCAATTTATCAAAATTGGCAGAACGTAAACCTTAGTGCCTTATTCGGAGACAAAACAGGTTTCCAAGGCGCAGTCGACACTCACAATATGGCGGACAAGCTCACGTATCACTTCTGCTACAACGAAACCAAGCGGCATTTAATCTTCCGTGAACATAAAATAAAGAGAAGCAAACAAAATCTGTCAGTGTTTCAATACCTTGGCGACGTTCCTGGAGGAATACGAGTCGATGTTGTTGATAAAGACCCGTTTAGGAGTCGCTTTGTGCTTATGCGGCATGTTACTTTATAAAGTCGAAGTTTGACTATTACCATGGCAACGAAACGTACGCTAGCGAACGCGCTAACTAGGTGATGGGACTTACGACTCTTTGAAAGGAACCAAAGCTCATGGATCCGATTACTTTAAAGAAACGTTCAAAAAGTCATTCAAATGATCCATTTTTGAGATGTACATCTTTCTAAGGAGGACAGACCATTTTATGCTGGTTGCATCGTAATTATTGTTGCGGGTGAAGTTCAGAAAAAAAAAGTTTAAGGTAAAAAAAAACAACTAAAATTTTAGAAACTAAAAAAAAATCATAACATACCCATGTTTTTCCACAAGTGTTGTATGCTACATGAAACCTGCATCAGTGTAGCAGCCAGGTAACCGTGCTGCCAAAAGTGGCAAAAACTGTGCTCATATGTTCAGCCCCTTTTTGTAGTTTAACTAATAGAATAAAGTAGCTACTACAGTGTGAGACACGAGTCTTATCGTTCATGTTGAAGAGCCGTTCAAAAGAGTTGGATCGTTCGTAGACGTCACATTACGAAAAACTTTGCTAGTTTTTCCCTTAGAACAATCGCTCAAAATAATTACCATTACCGCTTAAGCCAAAGTTAGACTTCCTCAATTTGTTATAAAACAAGAATCAATCGTCTCTTCAAAACAATAAGTTTAAGAAAATTATATTTCAGGGCCCCACATGTTAAGTGTGATGGAAAATCTATTTGTGATTTTTTTTATTTATATTTTAAAAAAATACAATTGTATCAAGAAGGTCTACATTTCCCAAGTCCTTTGTACAATAAATGCCACCTTAGACTTTATTGGGCAAAAATAGACTAACATTTTTTTTTACAGTACATCATTATTAGCAGAAATATATAGAAACAACAACTGCCTTCAATAACACATCTTTCCCAGGGGTGTCAAAGCAGAACTGGATGGATTTCAATAGATAAAATGAAGCTGAAGAGGAAAGAACATGTTGTAGCTTAAGTTGTATAGCTTAAATGGAAATAAAAGTCAAATAAAATGTTAAATTATTTTTTTAATTGCATAATCTCAATATTACAGGTAAAAATATTTAATAAACAAATTCAGGCAAACGTCTTTAAACACCAACAGTGACTTTAATCAGTTAATCCTCCAGAATGAAATGGATTAATCACATTCATTTTGAAACATAATTCATGGTGAGGCAGTTCAGGCAAAAAAATTCCTTAAACACCTCAGTGTAGTCTTTGTGTTCCCTTGAACGTGAAAAAAACCAACATAAAAATCAAAAACAAAAGCAGTGCAAAATTAATTAAGCAGTAAAGCTCAGAGCTCCAGTGTACTTCCTATCATTACGTCCCTCCTGTTCTCTTCTTTTGTACAAACGTCAATCAAGTTTCCAAAGTTTTAAATCAAGAAAGAATAATTTCCCTATTCCATCTTTACTCTGCCAACACATTAAAGTTATCAAACTGAGCCAGTTCAAACGAGTGGGTTCCGATTGCTGCCCAGCCGTTCTTCGGTGAAGAAACTCCGGTGACATTCCACAGCTGCCGTCCGTCCAGCATTCCGGAGGCGCTCTGACCCTGCAGCATGGAAAAAAATTTAATAAAATAAGACAGACATTCAACCATCTGGCATCTGTTTCCCTCCTAAAAAAAAAGCTGTTACATAAAGATCTCATCACAAGTTAAATTATTTTCCCACCTTTACAGAAAGGGACAAGTTGTGCCAATCAAAAGGTCTTGTTCCTGACTGTCCCTCTGCCAGCACCGATTGCCCAGCTGTTAATCAAAGATAGTATTAAAAAAAAAAAGCACATTAAAATCACAGCCTGTGCTTTAGACTCTGTTCTGCACTGACGAATGACAAAACTGACCCAGATCATTGGTAACCTTGTACGATCCATCGGCAAACACCCAGAAGAAGACTCCTTTAGCGCTGCGTACTGACTGGCCCCCTTTATCCACCCGGGCTGCCACGAACACGCCACCGCTTTGTACGTTCTCCATAAATACATCGCAGGTGACCATCATGTTCTGCCTGTCATACAAACATTAGTGGATTCAGTTTCTAGATGCAGGTCTCTGAACTGAGCAGCGGCGATCACAGCGCTGTCTTACCACTGGTAGTCTCCGATGACAGTGACGGTTTGATCGGCGTCCGTTGCCCAGGTGATCGGTCTTTCCGTCACGACCTGCCGTAGGGTGAAGGTATGTGGTCCGGGGTCAGTCAGGTTAATGTAGTACTCAAACACACCGGTTTGGTCGGCGAAGTTAGGGGCCTCAGAAAATGGAGGGTTTCCTGCACAGACGCAAAGTAACAACTATAGAAATGATCTTTAAATCTCTTAAATAGGAAGCTGTAGAGACAATAGTGAATATTTCATTTTAAAGTATAATGATAATATACTTTTAGCTTACTTCTTTTGTCTCAGTGTAAGCTGTTAAAGACACTTCAAGTAATACTTTTTTCTGATTTTTGCATGTCTAAAATATGCTATTTACTTTGAAAACTAACTAGTATCAATTGGAATGCATCACTACAAAAAAAATGTTTCAATGCAAAGACAACATTTGGTGTGAACTGGCATGATGTAAACAAAATTTTATTTTTAAAAAGTTGGAAAAGAGTGCAAATCGTTAATTTTTACTTAAAAAGCTACTTCTATTTGAAATACATCCATATAAGCGTTCTCAAAAATATTGAAGAACTGGATAAAAATATATTATAATATAGTACTCTTTCCTTAGTAAAAACAAGGAAATAAACTGGATAAGTTTTTTGAAGGATACATTTTTATGACTTGGCTAAACTAAAAAAAGGAACTATGTAAGTGATTTAATAACATCCCCCAAAAAACAAAGACACATACAGCTTTCTTTGAAACAAAAATTAATACAAAAAAATAAAAATAAAAAATATAATGGTTCAGTTGCAGTTTCATGGACAAAAATAAAAATGCAAAAATTAACTGAATCGGACAAACATGTAAAACATTAAAGAGGAGTGAATAAAAAAATATGGACATATGGTTTAGCAATAAAATACATATGTATTCTGTTGCTTCTATTTCAAATTTAATGAAATTCTGATATGCAACTCTAACATTTGGGGAAACAATACTAACTTTGTTTTCAAGTGATTCTGGACTTACGAGTATCAAAGTTGTCCTTGTAGGCTTTAGGGAAGCGGGCTGAAGGTGGCGGCTCAGGGAAGCTCCCTTTCTGTCCGGTCCTGATGGTGGTCAGAGTGTAAACTTCATCTTCAGCCAGATTCAGAGTAAATGATCCATCTACAAGCTGCAGGGGGCAGAAACATTTCAGGATACAGGTCGGCCCCAACATCTATTTCTTCACAGCTTTAAAAGCTTGTGTTTGTTAACCTTCACAGGAGGCAGCTTCTCGAACAGCGAGTGCTTCTTCGCCTTTAAGTCAAAGTGCGACCTCCACACCTGCAGCTCTTTGATGGAGGCCTTGGAGAAAGAAAGGCAGCAGAGAGTAAAGGCACCAGCGTCTCTCAGTCAGTTTCATCAGACATAGAAGGAGCTCATTAGAACTTACAAAGGAGCCTTTCAGCTGAAATGTTGCATTCTGGGACGTGACATTGAAGGGAGGGAGAGGAGGTCTGATGCAGATGGAGTGATCATGAGTCTGAGGAAGAAAAATACGATTCATTTTATCTGACTTTGCTTTCCATCCAGAGGATTACACATTCATCGTGTAGGTGCTGATCACTGTAAAGGCCAAGAACTAACTCACCATGGTTTCTATGACAACAGTCAGATTTCCATTCCCGTCTGTCAGGGCCACATAACTTCCCCCCTGAGCGAAGTGTCCGACAGTCTGCAGGTATGTCCATCCAGGCTGAGTGAACTGTGTGCTGTGGGCTGCAAGGAACCAACACTGAAAAGTTGGACTGATTTCTGGAACCTCGTTCCAAATGCTGGAACGCATAAAACTGAACATCTTCAGGAAACGAATGCTGGAAGTTAGGAAAAACCCATCGAACCGCAGCATAATGTTAGACTCAGTACTAGGCCAGATCTGAGAACTGAAGGAAGAATAAGATATGACTGGACAAAACATGGAAGCTCCTTTAGGTCCAGACGCCAAGAATGTTGGATGGATTTTATAGCAAGGTCAAGAACATTTCCATGAGAACAGGGCTGAGATTAGTAGGAATATTTTGGAAATCATTCATAAAATTGAAGGTTAGGGAGCTTGTCTTTTAGGAATGAAAAACCCAAACTCCTCATGTGGGTCTCAGTATCCGACCGTGACACACCTGTGATCCAGATCGGAGATTCCACCACGTAGTTTCCACTCCAAGGTTCCTGAGCCGTCATCAGCCCGTCTCTGCCGAACGGCAGCTCCTGGTAGTAACTGGCCACCAGGTTCCAGGAGATGGTTCTGCAGGACACAGAGTATACTTTTATTTTCATCTGTTAAACCCTGTCACTTGTTCAAAGAGAGAGGGAGGAGCAGCACAGCAACAACCTCAAACTATTCTGATGCAAAACTCCGAGTCAGTGCAATCAGACCTCCTTGCCATCACCCCGATCTTTGTCAGGACTCTGGTTGAGTCATTCCAACCATTAATATCCCAGCAGGAAAACATATGTTGGTAAAATTAAGATATGACTAGAAGACTGGTGTGAACATTTAGGATCGACTGGGCCAATTTTTAAGTGCAAAGTTCCTAACGCTGTTCTTTAAATTCAAAGTCAAAGCGATGACATCTGCAACAAAGTTCCCATTAAATAAAATGCATTCAGTATTCTGTGATGGAAAAAACAAACAATACTGGTCCAAACGCTGCTTGACAGCAGTAATGCAATCCAGTAGAGAGTGGAGGGAATTGCTGCATTCAGGCTTCAGATGCAAGTAGATCATCTGCATAGTACTGACAAAGTTCAGAGTTGCTGCAATAGAAACCTGACTTCATCCCCTCTGACTGAAACCATGAGATGGGACTGGTTTTACTGGATAAACTGAGGCACATTTTCATTTCATACAAACTTTAGATTGAAATGTGTTACTGAGTCTACCAACCAGCAGGTGTTACAATGTCTCAGGAGCTGCCAATGTAGTCAAAACACTCAGCTATTTGTCACATGAATCAGGCTTTGCTCTCATCTCTGGAACATCGCTGGGGTTTTCCGTGTGGCTTACGCAGTCATTTGTCCGTTGACATAGTTCTGGTTGAGAATCCGCGCCCAGCAGCCTCCTCCCACGTCATCGTTGAAGGTGCTGTAGTCCTCCGATGACCACAGCTTTTTCTTTGTGGTCAAGGCCTCTGGCACTGTGGTAGTTCCCGGATAGTGAGCCCTGATTCGGAACAAACAAGATTATTAACAGTAAAATAGAACGAAGCTAAAAAAAAAAAAAAGAGGTTGAGATGATTTCCAGCCTAAACATGTTGAGTAAACTAAAGGAATATGATGGGAATTTCCTTGAGACATTCCACAGAGCTGTCATGCATGTTGGCACGCAGAAGTGAGGTTATTGTTAGAGCAGTCCCTGGAGCGGAAAAGCAGGAACAAATAGGACTACGGCCTACCCTATCACATCTACGGCGCTGCTGAGCTCTGGGTCGAGAGTCAGCGACAAGGTAATGGGCTCCCACAGGTTATCGCTGGCTACGATCCGGACCGACTCCAAGCCAGTCTTGTCCAGAGTGTACCGCAGCAGCTGGTGGAGTTACAGACGGAAAGTAGAGACATTCACACCTCCCTCAGTTTTAAAGATTTGCTGCCGGCATGGAAAACTCATCTCACTTTATGGGGAAAAACAAAGACTGGAAGCAAAAAAATCCCAAAAATAAATGTATCCTTTGAGGGAAAAATGACCATGATAAGAAATACTTGCTTTAACAAAACATACCATCACCACATCTAATGAATCCCTTACAATCACAACAAAATAAGTATACGTTGGTTTTCTGAGTTGATCATAGCATCTCTGAACGTTATCTGTAAGCCATGATTTCCTTTTCTCCATCAACGTAGAAGAAATTTGGATTTGTCTTGAGTGACACATCTGGAAATTGCAGCAAGAAAACTGCTGTTGACCTAAACTTGCCACCATCTACAGTCAAAGCAGTGACTAAAATGTCTAAAACAACTGAAACTGTGGCAAACAAAGCTGGACGAGGAGCTAAATAAAACCAGGCCTCACAAAGAGCAAATAACGGTGTCACCAACATGCCACCAAAAGCCATGGAGTTTCATCAACTCTACAGAGACTTTGACTGGAAAGCCGTGCCTTGATCAGATGAAGGTGAAGCTATTCAGCAACTCTAGTAACACAAGTAAAACTTGTGTTTTACTAATAGATCGATACACTCCTATCTGTATATGCAGCGTGGTTAGGTGAGGCTTTCCAAACTCTGAAATGACCCAATTCTTTTGGTTTATCAAGCTTTTAGTTTTTATGTTACAGATTCAAACAAATTATCTTGAACTTCTTTGTACAGATTATCATCACTCTGTAAAATTCCTGCTGCCAATTTGAGTTGCATTTTAATTTGGTTCTTTCCAGTCTGTTTGTTGAAAAGCCAGGCGAACTACTGATGATTATCAAAACGTGACAGCAAAAGACAGTTGTATGTATTCAGAGATTTCCATGATGGCAGCAAAGAAAGAATGGAGTTTAAGAGCAGAAACATGCTCATGTGATTGTTAGCTTTACGACGTTCAGTCTGTGTTAGTTTCACACAGTCGAGCGGAAAAACAGCCACCGACAGTCAGCTGAGCAGGTGGAATCTCAGAGACAAACCTCCCAAACGAAATTGAGCTTTCCCCTCCAAATGGCATAATTTAGCCAATCCGTCTGAACGAACTCCGAACCGCTGAGTTTACAGGGGGAGTTCTGCGCTACTTACCCAATCACCTGAACTGAGTCATTAAGGTGTGGGTCAGCGATCAGAGATTTAGCGACGCTCCAGTCTCCGTCTGCGGCGACGATGCCGACGTCGGTCAGACCGACGCTGTCCAGCATGTTCCGCAGAACCTTGGCGAGAAGGAAACGTTCTCAGAGGAACTTCACCAAGGTCTCAGCTCAATGCGAGTGGCTGTTCTTCCCATATGGGTGACTGTGGATCGAGCTCATGCACATTTATCACGTGCATGGAGAAATGCTCACCTTGATGTACTTTGAGTTGAACGACCGCTCATTCCAAATCTAAATGGGAAAAAAAAGAGAACATTTTACAGCAACATGACGTTTTGCTAAACAAAATTTCAAAAAAAATGTTTCGGTTTCTGTCAAATTCCTCCTTTTTTTCCCCCTTCAAACCTAGTTTCAACTGAGATCCTAAGAATATGTTTTTTTTTTTTTTAAATTAAATATATTTCAACTGGATCATTTTAACCATCAAAACATTTACAAGCAAAATTTTGTAAAACTTCTAAAAATGTGTGACTGTTTGGGCAGAATCATGTAACTTTAAGTTTTGTGCTGTCAGTTCATATTGCTTTCAGATTTTTGGTCAGATGCAGATTAATTCAATGGAAACAGCTTTATTAGTTTGAAAATTTAATTCATGACAAAAACAAATAATAATCATAATTTCATTATGTGTCAATCTATGGAGTTAGATTTGTTGGTAACACTTTATTTGAAGGGGGGTGAATAAGACTGTCATGACACTTTCATAAACATGACATAACACCTGTCATGAACATGAATAAGGAAAACCAACCAGGAAATCATTACTGTTTAAACTTTACCTTTAATAACTTAAAGTTACCTGATTTTTAAAGTGCAA
>NW_006799993.1:1798312-1800307 GCF_000485575.1 Poecilia formosa
CAACAGTCATAAATATTCATGAAGGCTTATTCATGTTCATGACAGGTGTTATGTCATGTTTATGAAAGTGTCATGACAGTCTTATTCACCCCCCTTCAAATAAAGTGTTACCAATTTGTTTCACAATTATTCAATCAAAAAAAAGTCAAACAAAAAAAAAAATCTTTAAAATATTTTAATCATAAAAATATTTTTTTACGAAACAAAAAAAATAAGATTTTTTATAATTGAAGTCACTAATTTTTGTTTGAAACTTGTTTTTGGTTTAACTCCTTTTCTTGCTTATACAACTTTAATTGCTTTGGGGAAGCTTACATGAACATTCTGGGCGGGGCCTAAGGACGAGCGATGTAAGACGTGTTCCGATTGGTTAGCGCTGACTAAAGCAAATGACTCCCTGAGATCTCAGAACTCTGTCCCGAACTGCAGGGCTTCGGTGACGGGACACAGAATGTGAATGGTAAGTAATCTTAACAAAATTACATCGTTTAGCAGCTACTAAAGTGTCCACCCAGTTTCAAAGAAGAAATTTTTGTCTCGTAAAAAAATTTTATGATTAAAAACATTTTCAGATTATTTTTGTTTGACATGATTTTTTTTTTTGATTGAATACTACGTTTTTGTTTGATATGATTTTTTTGATTGAATAATTGTGAAACAAATCTAATTCCAAGAAATCCTGCTTTTGTTCCAATAATCACTTAAAAGTAGGGTTTGGGCCAGATGTGTTTAAAGGTATCGTCTCTCCATCTCAGCAATAGTCTTCATCACTTTGCAGGAAGGTTCAGCAAATAACACTCCAACTTCAATATCAGTTTTATGTTGATAGATCAGTATTATCTTGATAATCTCCCAACAATCTCTGATCTTCCAAAAAGACCAATTCTGTGAGTATTGACTCTTCACAGAAACTTGATTGATTTGCTTTTCAGTCCAACACAGAAACGGATTAAACCCGAGTCAGGAAACCTTCAGCCATGATTGTATATCTACCTGTGCTGTAATAAGAAGGGATACTCACTCCAATATACTGAATGTCCAAGTCGTGGTATTTCTTGGCTCCTATGACCCAGTTCACCACATACGCTGCAGTGACATCTGGGAAGTCATAAGGCCAGTTCTTCCCACGGCCCACCCAGCCGGGGAACGCCCAGGGTAACGCTGCACCAACACAGAGTTTATCCATGTGTAACACACCGTTTTACACTTCATGAAGTCACTTTTGGGTCATAAATTTGCCCATTTCAGCTCCCAGGTTGGTACATCTGAAACACTTCCCCACCTATGAGCGTTATGTTCGGGTTCCTCTTCTTGGCCTCCTTCATCAGCCACCACTCGTAGCCTCTGAAGAAGTTCTCATCGTTCTCGTAGTGCATGTGTGAAGGCTCCGTTCCATCTGATGAAGCCGTCATTGAAAAAACAAAACGTAATCGCATGCGGTCACTCCAACTGCAAAAATTAAGCAGTTAAACAAGGTACCTGTAGTCTGAGCATCTCCTCCGATCTCCACCTTCAGAATGTGTAAAGAGGCTCCAAAGTTTGGCTGCAGGAACAAAGCAGACAGTATAATGACATAGTAAAGTGACCATTTATTTTACTCAAAAGAAGCCCATTAGGGCCTCCAAAAAGCTGACTGCCAAAGAACTTTCAGGTGAAAATGTGACATCTCTCAGGAATAAGGACACTAAACAAGTGGAGGGCTAAAGATGTCATATCAACCTAAAAAATGTTTACTTTGTCCAGAGTGGTTTAATAGGAACTGTTTTTCTTTCTGCACTTTTGTCTGTAAAATGCCATAAAAGCAAAATTTTCTTTCAACTCTTAATAACAAACCTGACCAGAATGCTGCAAATTGGTGACTGGATGCAGTCTGCTGGGCTTCCTTTGACTGACACTTTTTCAACTATTATGAATAACTATTTGAGCATACTGCCCTGTTTGATAACAACTGGAATGTATACATAATTGAATTTAAATATATATATATATATATTT
>NW_006799993.1:1800367-1852224 GCF_000485575.1 Poecilia formosa
GTGAATCGATGCTGCTGCAGACCGACATGACAGTCAGAAAATGCAGAACTTAATTATTGACCAAACTTAGTAAAGCTCTGTCAAAAGCCTGTACACAAATCCGTATTTTATTACAGTAGCATAATCTTGAATTTTTTTATCTTCACTTAATTAATGTTATTAAATTCAAAGTTGCATTCTTATTTTGTTTAGTGAAAAATGATCCTACTGCAAAAATATATCATTCTTAAGGTTTTGTGCTCATTTTTACCAAGGGGGTCAACCAGTGTGAAAGACTGGTTGTTGCTAAAACAAACTACTTATGGAAAAGATTTAATGGAAATGGGATCGTATTCCAGTCTCACGTTTCCAAACACACTATTTATTACAGTAAAGCCTAAGATAAACGAGGTGGACTTGAAGCAGGAAATGATCATCCTGATTACAGTGAACAAAATCTTCCTGAAGATTTGATTAAGCTTTATGCTTGACATTCATACCCGCCATGCTTGTACAAGATCTATATTTCCCTTAAAAACTCAGAGGTTTATTTAACTACATTTCTCCAGACAAAACCATGTTTTAAAAACTAAACCCTGACTGAAACCAAAAAGAACAACAGCCAGCCTGTTGTAGCAGAAGTTACTCTGCTCCGCACACAAAGTTTACCGATAACTTTGTTTCCCTTTGTTTGTGTAGACCAATCAGCTGATCATTCCTGCAGCTTAACCTCTGACTCTCACCTTAAACAGGTAGTCCAGGATCTGGCTCCGGTACGGCTCAGCATAGTTCACAAGTAACCGGGATGTGGCCTAAAAAAACACACACATTTAAATTAAGAACCTCAAACAGGCGAACTGGGGGAGAATAAAACGAACCAGGAAGCTGCAGATAAAGACTGGACTCACCCCTCCACCGCTCAACCCCCCGATCCCGTCAAACACTCTGCCCAGACCCCCCTCATCAGTCAGCGGGTAGGTCTGCCCGGACGAAGAGTGCACGGTGAGGGAGAGGAGGCACACTGCGGAGGCAAACACCCAGAACACCCGCTGATCCATGCTGTCAGCCTGGACCGAACCCTGCGCGCTCCGACTCACTCCGATAAGCGCGCTTCCGCGTCCGAGGAGTCACATGACTGCCGCCGATCACGTGGTGACAGAGCAGGTGACGATGAGCACGTTTGTTTTTTTGTTTTTTTCTTGATCTAAAAATCATAAAGACTAAAACAAACAAATGTATAATGCAAAACGCGTGGATGCAGAAAAAGGATGACGGCGTGGTAAGGCCTTTGTATGTAGGAAGAAAAGATGGAAATTTTCCTCCGCCAAACAAACTCGAAGTCTTCTAGGAAAATCTATGATTTATGAGCTTGAAAAGTCGAAACGTTTTTTTTAAGACATGTTTGATAAGAACTTTTATAACAACTGAAGTGTGAACTGTGACATAGTTACTTGATTGTGCTATAAAATGGCTCTATGTGGCTAGCAGTCACTGGTCACCTTTATTCCACCTGGCACTGATACAGCAATTCATGCTTTTTAAAGTTATCTATTACCTAAACAAGAAAAAAATTGCAGTCACAAATATGTCTTTAATAGCATATCCTTACAGACAAGGACCAGTTACAACAACAAATCCCAGGGAGATCTTTGTTGATGACTAAAACCGGGAAAGAACATTTTAAATGAACACATTTCCAACGCTATACTTAACAAAAGAATAGTCATTTTAAAATCAATATGAAGCCTAAAATATAAACGACAAAACAGAGAACATGAAATTGTACATTAGCAAGATACATAATCTTGTATATGGAGGATTTTGTGAAGGACTATCAGCTGATCCATGTGATTCACAAAAAATCTAATTTTGCTTTCAAAATGTAGGGGGCACTAATCAGGAGATAACGCAGCTGTTTTTTCCACATCTAAAACTAGTACTCAGACTAAGTTTTAAATCATTTTAACCAGAAATGATTTGGAAAATTACATTGTTCCAAGTTCTGTTAGTCTGTTTTTGCTGTAGGTTTCTAAACATGTCTGATATAATGTGCTTAGGAGTTTTTAAAGTTGGCTTACATTTACACTCTAAAACAAGAATTTACTGAAACCTTTATATTATTGAAGGCTGAAAAATATAACATGATCCTGTCCTGTTTGCATTTACTTCACTCTCAGTCTGTCAAATTGACTTGCACAACCATTTATAACAAGCTAAAGGAAATAATACTTGACAAATATTTATTTTGTGAACAATCCCGGCGCCTTCCAAAAAACAGAAAACACCTTAATGTAACTGAGAATGTTTCCCACAATTCAACACAATTTCAGGTCAAAAACTTCAGTGAAGAAACGGAGGTAAACTCCACACGATGTCGTCCCCAAAAAGCAAGACGAGTTTCTCACTGCACACGACACTTGTTGGGTTTCTTCTTTCGACCCGATGCCGTCATCTCCTGATCCACCTCCATCTTCAACGTGTTCTTCCTCTCCATCTCATTTTTCTTCTGCATCTCCAAAGATCTTCGTTCGCTCCTCTTTGAGGCCTGTTTTGCTCTCCTAAACATCCATTTGGTGTAGTGTTTGCCATGGTTCTCCTGAACCATTTGATCGATTTTCTCCAGCAGCTGGCGGACTTGTTCCTCACTTGCCACTTCGTTGTTGAAGACATGATATCTACCGGAAAAAGCCATGACAAACTCTTCGAGGGCTGAACTCTTTGAAATAAACTCCTCAATAGTTTGTTTCTTCAGTTTGTCTCCATGTGTGAACAACAGCAATGAATATCGGGCAGCCTCAGAACCAAACATCTTCAGAATAATCTTCATGGTTTCTTCCTCCTCCTTGGTGAATCTTCCAAGCTTCTTAACCACCAGAAAGACATGAGGACCCGGAGCACTCAAAGAGATGCATGTTTCAATTTTCTCCAAAACTTTCTTCTCCTGGAAATTGGTGTCAAACAGCCCCGGCGTGTCAACTACTGTAACCTTTCGGCCTAAGACCTCTGCATCAGCCTTCTTACAATCGACTGTCCAGGAAGACGGACACGCCACCGACTGGAACACTTCATTTCCCACTATGGTGTTTCCTGTGGCACTCTTCCCTTCTCCGGTTTTCCCCAGCATTACAATCCGGAGTGTGTCCTTGCTGCTCTCCTTCGATCCTGCAGACAAACACAGCAACAACTTTGGTGTCTTTTTTTTCTTGTGTTGTTGATGATTCTGTATGAGTCTGAAGTCTGAGGAAACAGTTTGATCACTGTACTAAGCAAATGTAACAACATTTTTAATTGGATGGCTCAAATTTAACAAAGACTAGACGCCACTCACACCAATCCCAGTGTGGAAAACCAAAAAGGAAATATCATGGGGACTTAAGCTAAAATAAAATCCCAGTAGAAGCACAGAAAGTCAGTAACATATGATTTCTAGGTTACATAAAAATAATAATAATAATAATAATAATAATAAACATCAGTTTACCATCTGATCTAACCTTTGAAATACTTTTTTTATGACTATAGGTTACAATACATACATGCGATTAAAAGGAAACTGAAAACCAGGATCATCATGATGAAAAACTGATCTTTATTTATGTAAAACAATAAAAAAGAAAGCCAAACTGACCTATAGAAGGAAAACAAAAACATGTCACCAGCAGTCAGTAAATCAGAATAAAAACTACCCATAAAACCTCAAATTAATAAGCCAGTATGCTGAGACCATGAATCAAACTGGTATCATTAATGTGAAATAAATCAGTATGAAAGCTGAATAGTTTTCTATGTTTAAAATAGAAAGAAGACTTTTATTTTCATGTCATTTTTGTCTTTATTTCTAATTTGTAAAATGTCAGAATGTTACAATTGGTAACAAAATCACAATCATTTCATATTAAATAGATGTACATAATAAAACAATGATGTGCTCCCTCGCCAATCTATTTATCACCTGATTGGTGTTTGACTTTATTTCAGAGACAATGTACAGCTTCCCAAGATCTCCAGATTTGGATCCCTTAATATTTAGAGAATCCTCAATATATGGAACAGGATTACATTCAGCTGCAGTACATATAGTTGTAGTTCAACAGTCTTTCAGACAGTTAAAAAAAGATTCATACTCATATATAGCATTTCCTTTCAGGAATAAACAGGAATGTAGCATTTAATTAGACAAATCTATTTTTATCTTATCAAGCATGTTTGTTTACCGACTTAATCTATGCAAAATCAAGTTGACAGAAAAGAAGCTGCTGAAAGCTTTATGTATTTCTACATTAATCAGAGGCAGACTGAGAGCTGAATTTGCCCCTCTAGTGTTATTGAATGTGACAGTTTTTGCTAACTGATATAGTCAAAGCTCCAACAGCAGCTCCGACTGCAGCTCCGGCAGCGATCCCAACTGCCACTCCGATTGGTCCGCCAAACACACCCAGCACACCTCCAATGGCGGCACCGCAGGTCGTGGCCACAGCGATTGTTGGCGCGGCGAGGAATTCGTTTGACTTCTCAGCTCGGGTGCGTGCCTCCTGGTGGTAGTGCATGATCACCTTGGTCTCCTCCCTGCGGTAAACGGCTTCACTGTACTTGGCTCTGAGCTGGTCCAGCTCCCTCTTCTGCTGCTCTTCCATTTCCTTCAGTATTCGCTCCTTTTCCTTCAATATGGCGGCCTCTGCTTTTTCGAACATTGCATTTGTGTAGTACCCTCCGCCATTGGCCTCAACCATCTCTTCAATCTTGTCTAAAAGCAAGTAGGTCTGCTTTGGGTCTTTGATCTCGTTGTTGAAGACGTGGTATCTGCCCTGGCACTTGTCAATCAGGGCTCGCAGGTCTGCGCTCTCTGAAATAAAGTTTTCAATGGTCTGATTCTTCAACTGGTCTCCATGAGTAAAGAGCACCATTGTGTACCTCTGAGCATCTTCTCCAAAGGTGTCCTGGATCATCTTGACGGTATCCTTCTCCTCCTGCGTGAACCTGCCCAACTCAAGAGTCACCAGGAAGGCGTGAGGACCCGGAGCGCACAGAGAGATGCACATCTTGATTTTCTGCAGCACGTCTTCTTGAGTAAAGTTTGTGTCAAACAATCCTGGCGTGTCGATAACGGCCACATTCCGACCGTTAACGACCCCCCGGGCTTTGTGGCATTCTGCCGTCAGAGAAGATGGAGACAGGTCTGACTCAAAAGCCTCCCTCCCAAGGATGGTGTTTCCTGCGGCACTCTTCCCAACTCCAGTCTTCCCGACTAGAATAATTCTCCTCTCCCTTGGATCTATTCCGCTTGTGAACCCTGTTGGATAGAAGTACACCATTCATCATAACAGTGCTGCACTGCTGGCTGCACTGTGCACACACCAGAAGAAAACTGATCTCCAATGAGATAATACTCTGCCAATGTAACACCTGAAATAACATGTTTTATTTAGATGCTGTTTCAAATTCTACATTCATTTATCAAGAGGGTAAAATGTATTCAGACCAACTTGGATACATATATCCAGGTATTATGTTTTTCTTTGCAGGTTTTCTAGCCTTTTCATGTTGACAGGTAGGTTGATTAGTAACAACTTAGGTGCATCAAAGTAAAAATGAATCGTAATTCTGGGTCTTTAAAGGCTGAATTTAAAATAGGATGTATTTTAAATGAGATTCATGAGGTTTGTTTTTCTCTTTATTCCTTCTTCTGTTAAGCTCATTTTATAACAACTTTTGTTGTTTTGGATAAGCCATTGTTTGTTTTTTATCTCTGAGCTGGATCTTCAACTTTCAAATCTCTGAGTCACTGCCACAAAAATGCTGTGTCATACTTAACTCGTGATGTTTTTTTTTTTTTTTTTTTTTTTTTTTTTTAAACAGGAAGAATGTCTAAAAATAGATTAAATTTGGACATTTGACAAAAAAAGGGCTTCACTTTCCTTTCAGGTTTTTTGCTAAAATTTTGAGGTGTGCTCCTGTTTTTCTGTGGTTTTTTCCTTTAAAATCTGGATAAAACATATCTATTTCTCCAAACAAGTGAGTTATGCTCTTTCAGCAAAAACCAAAAAAAAATCTATTTGGAGTTTCAATTAAAACCTTTTTTTTTTTTTTTCCTACAGATGAACTTTAAATTTCAAACAACTGCTAAATTCATCAACTTCCAAAAGATAAATCAGACAGAAATATTTCTTTTGGGTCACCACATGATCTTTAGGTATGTCTGCAGAGCATAGTGTTGGTAAAATGCTCAAACATAAACAATTCATATATTTTTAGATTTACCATTAAACCAACATGATTAATTTCAATAAAAACCCCAACTTCTTTCAAGCTGACATGCTGAAAGTACTGCTGAGATGGATGCATTTGAACAGAAACCGGAAAACACATTCTGAGTTAAGAATGTCAGCCCGACCTCTTAAACCAAAGGCAAAAAAAAAAAAAGTCTTTTCTTACCGGCAAATTTTTTCCCAGACATGTTGAAAGTCCCAGCTGTTCCTACTGTTCTTCGTCTTGTTTTGAATGAGCCTGTCTTCCTCACACCTGAGCTATCTTACCTCCAAGGGGGCGTTCCTTTTGTGTCTTTTTTTAGCTGGAAATATGCACGAATAAGATGAGGTCAAAAGGAAAAAAACAAAACAAACAAACAAACAAAAAAAAAAAAACAAGAGTAATCAGATTTAGATAAAGTTAGAGCTCTAATTTTACACCTAAAACCTGGTGGGTTATGGTTGCCTCAGGTCGGCTCAGACTAAACTGGGCTAAAGGATCGTCTCTTGAACCAAAACTGGATCTGTTGGTTTGTAGCGCTGAAAACATTCCTTTCTACAACCTTAACACAACATGAAAATCAGGTTGAAGCAGATGTTTGTGAACCGTTCAGCTCTGCAAAAACTGAACAGGGAGTCATGCAAAGGTAGGCTCTCCAGCATCTCAATCAGGTTGAGACCTGGACTTTGACTGAACAGTTGCAACACAATGATTATTTGCTTCTTCGGTGATTTGTTTGCACACACCAGTTGACACTCTGGCAGGTTTTTCCACTGTGTTGTTGGTTTGTCTCATGAATCTGATTGGTGCAGCAGCATCCAGCTGCAGAACGCACGCAGTTAAACCTGTTTCTCTTGTCTTCTCTCTGAGGTAAATATCACCATTTGTAGAAGTTGGACATGGAAATTCAGCTTGTTTTCTGAAACAGCACCTGCAACTGTTCCCTTAATTCTGGTCAAGCCACGCCAAAGAACAAAAAAAAAGAAAAAGATTTTGTATTGTTTGACACAGGTGTAGTAGGAGTAGGATGAAGGGAAGAAGAGCTGAAACCACGCAGTTTAGATTAATTCTGCTCAGCTCGGTGCAATACCTGCAAATCGCCACAGGGTGCCAGTATTTGCTCAGGATCAATACACACGTTAAGTTAAAAGTGGTGCTGATTGTCGGTGGTAGATTTGATGAAAGATTTTTTAAAGGAAAATTTTGCATTTGTTTTTTTTTTTTTTACATTTGTTCTTGATGAAACGAATAACAATCACTGACATATTAGAAATTATGATATCTAATTTATGTCATTATTATTCACTTATTTCTTCTTGCTATATGGTAATTTTATTTATTTTCTTATTTATTTATAATCTTATTTATCCATCATTATAAGTATTATTTCACAGAATGTTTCTGTGATGAACATATTTTGTCTACTTTTAATTTCTTTTTTTTATTTACTTTTAAATGTTTATTTTATTTATTTACTATTAAGAATCCATTTCATTCATTTACAGATTTGTTTTTCACTTAATAAATTAGCTTTTAATACATTAGCACTACTGTTCCTCTTTTACATTTACAACCTATGTCATTAAAAACAGTTTATTTCTGCTGTGCCAATTCCCAGCAAATATCATTTCAAGACATTTTATAAAGCAATTTAATCAAGTTCACTTCTAGGAACTTATAATTCAATGATCCAGTTATATAGATTCAGTTGAAGCTTGTGTACCTGTAGCTCCGAGGTAAAACATCAGTCCTGCCCTCTTCCTTTTACTGAATTAATTTTCCCAAGAGATTTTATCCCCAGTGGAAATCAGATCTCCCTGATGAAAGCAATCTAAATGCTGATGGTGTCCTCTTTGCACAGCCTTCCCTTTGCGTAATAAACATTTACTTCACACTAATGAGTTAAAGTATAAGAGGATTTAAATTTAAAGTCCCAAGCATGGAAAAAAAAATCCCCCTCATGGTTTCAGAGTGAACATTGCATTGAGAGCAGCCAGTTATAATAATGAATCATTAGCATACTGTGACATTTCAGAGCAGTTGGTGTGTGTTGGGGGACCTGCCAGAAATCCGAAGGCTTTCAGGCTCACCTTTCACTGTGATTTGTTGTTTTTTTTTTTTTTAGACCTGCACCTCTACTTTTCTTTTGTTTCTATTTTTTCTGACTTTAAATACTGAATCCTTCAGCATGTTATTCTAATGTCAAATTCGGCTCAAATGTCAGGCAGGGTTGACGAGGTAGTTGGCTGAAGTTTTTCCATGGAACCAACCAGAGTCCAGCCGGTTGAATTCAGCTCACTTATATTTGACTTTCCGCTGCTTGACAAGAGCACAGAAGGAGCTGCTAGGCAGTCTGTACATGAAGAAAAGAATCAGCTGTAAAGAACCCACAGGATGTTTCCCCCACCACCTTGCTTTACTGCTTGCCTGATCTTTACACAAAATGGGCTTATTATTAAAACCTTTGTCGAAAAGCAGAGGATTTATTTTTTTGTTTTGCCAAACAAAACGATGAGTCGCACAAAATGAGTCTTATACATGTTGTGCTGTACGTCATCAGATCTTTTCTTGGTAGAGCATCAGTCAGCTCCCTGATGAGGGGTTTACTGAGGCGGAGCCGACTGAAGCACTGCTCCCTCTGGGAGGATGCCGGGGAAGTGAAAATCCTCTGAGGACGGCAGGTTTTTCCACATGATGAGCCCAAGAATGTTTGGTCCGACCTGACGTTCCGCCCTGCCTGAAAGGAGAAACACACTGAGTTTAAAATAACACTCTAAATCTACAAAAACATCAACTTTTTTTATAATTAAGTTTATGAAACTCTGGTTTAAGCAGTTAATCATTTTCAATTCTGAATCGCCACCATCTAACATAATATAGTGATGCTTAAAGAAGTCGTGGTCCTGAGGGACACAGTTTATTTTGAAAAATGAGACGCTGTGTAGATGTTGCAGCTCACGCCTCTAACAACTCAACATGCAAACAACAGAACTGCTGACTTCTGGTACCTGAACAGCAATTCGTATCTTCTGGTCCTCCCAACATGACAGGCACAATCACATGTAAGTGGTCGTCCTTCCAACTACTCCTTTTCATTCAAAACTTTTATTCATATCAACACGTGACATATTCATTTTATTAAACTGTAAGTTAATGAAATAAACAAATGTGACACTTTTCTTATATCTCTTCCTCCCTTCTTATAGTTTTTCCTATTTACAATCCATTTTCGGGTCGTTCTCTCTGATTTGAGTCTATTATGCCAGACTATTCCCCCTGATCTTTCAATACAACCTTATTTTCCACTTCATTCCTCTTCACAGATCCTTATTGTCATGTGTATATAATTATCTCTCTGTATAACACAATGTTTTATCCATTTTATCCTCCTCCTCACTCCTTGAAATCCCCTTTTATCCCAATATAAATCAATATTTATCATTCTTATCATCCCTTTTCTCTCCTCGTTCCTCATACTCATCCTCCTCCAGTCTTGTTTTGATCACATCAGTGTTCTTTACTACATTTATCCCAAACCTTAATATCACTATTTGCTTCCTTCTCTTCAAACCTATTCCTCACATTTGTCTTTCTCGTCTCTCTGATTCAGATGTATTTTAATCACACTAATCATCCTCATTCCTCTTCGTATTTCCTGTTCATCCCAGTCGTTCTCTTCATCCCTTTTTAGAGACCGTTTTCAATATTCATTTTGGCCCTCATTCCTGTTTATTGACCCTCATCATCACATTTGCATTCATCCTTTTTTACGATCAATCTCATAACTATTAATCCCACTTATCCTCTTCATCACCATTTTTACCTCTTCTGATCACATTCTTTCCTCCCATTTCTCATTTTGAGGCTGTTTAATAAACCTAATGCTCCTCGTGCCACAGTGAGGCGCTCTATCATCCCACCCATCCTCATCATCCCTCTTTGTTGTGCTTAATCTAATTGTCTTGTCTACAACCATTTTCATCCCACTCATCTTTTTTATATCAAACATCTCTTCCCTTTATTTCTCATCACTTCCTGTTGTTGAAAGATTTCAGTCATTCCTCTGTAGCGGGTCATTCAGCTGAGCGATCCTCTGACTCCAACCAATATTTTCCACATCGCGGCTCAAATTTATCTCCTGGGCTTTCAGCCCCTTTAAGACTCACCTGTAATGTGTTTACAGAGACACAGATGAGTTCATGTGGATGCGTTATGGATCCATTCCTACCGCTGTAAAGGCCTCAGATTGATTATTGAGTTGTAGCAGAAGGCCAGCAGCAGCTTTCTGTTTGAATCATGTTGGTTGCCTCAGGGGAGCATTAAGTCTTGTTTGCCTCTCAACTTTCTCCACTGCCCCTTCTTTGAATCCTATTGCGCTGGCTGGTTTCTTTTTCTTCTCCTGTGCACTACAACAAGTCAGCTGAAGTTGATGGGCGTCGGACCCGAAGAGGCCAAACAAAGACAATAATCGACGGCACATAGGTGGCAGTTTTGGCTTACAGCATGTCGGTTTTAGCATATGCAAAAAAACAAAATAGAAAGAGCTAAAAATATGCAGAGTAGATACTTAAACCTTTAGATTTTTACAGAATACTGACAAAAGCAGTATAAATTCTGATGCAGAGAACTTACTACAAATTTTGCGTATTTCTATTGAAGAAGTAATTCAGGCTTACTATGTGATTTAAACCATATTGCTATGCCTAGGTAGACTATGAGGTGAGCATTGAACGTTGCTGCTAATTTTCAGACAATATAATCAGAGTAAAGTTTTTGCTAACATCTTTCTTCTCTTTTTTAGAAAGTACAATTCCCTTAAGAAATATTAATATGAATGTGCATATTCCTCCTACAGTTCAAAAATATCTTAAAACTTTTCAAGGACACTGGGGTATTTTTTTGAGAACAGCTCTTAGCTGGACGTGCGTCATCTCGAATGCCCCAGATGGTTCTGCATCAAAAAACCTTCGTTCCTCGAAAGCTGACAGAACCGCATGGAGGGATTACTTCAGGAAATTTAGTCAAGCTCTACATTGCAGAATTACACAGATGCCGCTTCAAACTTCACTGTTAAAAAACAAAAAAAAAAAACAAGCCTTATGTTAACCCTGTTCAGAAGTGGAGTCCACTTCTCTGTGCTCAGAGGGATCCGGGACAAAGCATCACACAGTGGAAAGCAGACTGTGGTCAGACAGATCAGCGTTCCAGATTTTTGTTGGAAGGAACAGAGCGGAGAAGCATCCAGTTTGTATCAGTGGCCTTGGCAAAGCTCACTTCCAATTCAATGTGTCATGGTGGCATTAATAGAGAAAAGTCCAGTAGAGATCGTAGAACAACAAACTCCTTGAGGAACAAATCTTTTCTCCATCATGTAAATGCAATTTCTTTATGCAGGTGGCCACATCTGGCACACATGTCCAAAGGCCTGAGGATGAAAATGACATAAAGATATTTACTTTGTAACTGTTCACTCATTGAGGCATTACTATCCTTGGTTTTCTGAAACCAGGCTTTGTTGGATGGATTCTTTTTTTAATCTCCTCTCAGACTGGTGCACCCTGGACCTTCTCTCACAGTAAAATCAGCAGCTCTAAACGCACACATAACCCTTTGCTACACTTTATGAGGTTAATCGTTGGTGCAACATGTGCATGGGCGTGCTGTAATTAGCAGATTCACAACAGTAACTTCCAGCATGGGCAACAGAAGCATTGAGGCTTCCCTCTGTTCCCCCAGCTCATGCATTCAGCATCCACAAGGAGCTGAGCTTTATTAACCGAGACCATCTCAGTCTGATGTATAAATGCAGAATTAAAGACCCGAGGAATAGTTTCCATGGATGTCAGCTTCTGAAGGGTTTGTGTGAAATTAGGCGCAATTTCACACAAACATTTGAATCCTAAGATTCAAATGAAACAAACCATAATCCTCATTAAACATTAAACCTAATGTGTAGAAAGTGCAAGCAGATTAAAATGTGTATTTAAATAAAGTCAGAACAATGTGATTAATTTTAAGAAGAATGTTTGCCCTACATATTACATGTTAATCCATATGTTCATATAGTGTACATCTGTTGATGTTGGATTTGACTGGGTGATAAATAGGTGAAAATCATGGTTCACATTAGGAGATCATGTCCTGCAATCAGAAAAAAAGACAATTTCATTTGTAATTCATCTCATAAAAATGTTTAAATGTCCTTTGATCCACCATCCATCCATCTATTTCCTTCTGTCTAGCTGAGGTGACATCATAGCAGCTCCAGGTCAGTAAGCCAAGCATCACTCTTCTACACAGGGCGGGTGATTTCCGATCTGACTGCTTGTTAGGAATTAAACATGGCAGCAGGAAAGTCATTTTGTATAGACAGATACATAGATTTAACTACTTTTAAATAGCCTATTAGAATATAAAGTCATTAAAACACAAGACAATGTCGACTGAGAGCCATGTTAAAGCAGGTACGTGAATATATCGGCACATTACTTGTCACAGATTAATGCATGGGACTCCAAATCTCTGTTTTCCCATCTACACACACAGACACAAATAATTCTAAAATCTCCTCTTTGGTGGAAGTTTTTATAAATAATAATTTTTACTGAGTTTTACTGTGGATGAAAGGTCAAAACACATACACATTTATTTGATTTCCTAGATATCTGCCTACGTGTAGATTAAGCTTCAGGTAACTGCTTTCATTCTCTTATTGTTTGCCTCCCTGGTTTAGTTCAACACTCCCCAAACCAACAAAGAAGCAAACCTCAGACCACACTCCCCACCGACCTGGAGCATCCCAGGCCATTCAACTCAAACATCCCTCTCTTCTGCAGCAGCATCTCGCATCCACTGTGGCCTCTGGCCAGAACATACACATAACACTTGCAGTGAGTTCTGGGTTTGTTCCTGGTGCTATTCCCAATGGAGTGTGCTTGGAGAACCTCCAGTAGGCATCCAGGAGCCATTCTGATCACAGTTAATCACCTCAGATGAGGCTCTCTCATAGGATGCAGCTCCTTATCTTCAAGGCAGAGCCCTGCCACCCTGCAGAGGAAGCTCATTTCAGCCACTTCTATCCAGAATCACGCTTCACTCATGATCCATTTCTCATCAACAATGGTGAGGGTCGAACCATAGATGGACTATTGAATCCAGAGCGTCATCTTTCAGCTTGGCTCCTTTTTCACTATGACAGATTGGAGTAACATGCTCATCACTGTAAGATATCCAGAAGAGGAACCATACTAACAAGCAAAATAAAAACTAGAAGAAGTGCAGAGCTGAAACAAACTGAGCCGATGATATTTTAACACTACATTCAATCGCCAAAATTAGCAGTTTTGGCTGGTAAATATGGTAGAAGGGCCAAAACAAAAGAGTAAATTCCATGTTCCCCTGCTGAGACTGAGACAAACAGCGCTGCAGCTATCTGTTCCTTATTGGACCAAATGGACCATAATCAAGACAAATGTGGTCTGCTGCTTCGATTACATCCATATGGCTCCGGGCTTGTGCAGACTCTCATGTTTCAGCTCAATCAAATCAATAAGTTATTTATCGCCACCAACACTCCGATGATGCAGAGAAACGGTGGGGGTGTGGGCAATTCATTTGGCCTCCCAATAATCAGAAGTGTTTTATGGCTTTCCTCTGAACAGCAGAGCATAATTTCCCACTGAGCAGAACTGCTGGGGATCCTTCATAGATCTCAGAGAGGTGAGCTGTTTTACAGGAGTCTCATTGGTCAATTTCATTTTATTTAAAAGAAAATCCATGCTCAAAGCTATTTGAAATAAAACTTTTCCTGGGAAACAAGGCTTCTGTTTTGTCAGTGGAAAATAAACATTAGGTCAACAGCAGTTAGTCAAACAGTTTGGCTTAAGGCGAGCTCCTAACAGGGTGGTAAACCATCTCAGCCCTGATCAGCCTTTGAATTAATGAGAGGAAACAGTAAGAGGAGGGGGGAGCTGTGGAACAGTATGCAAATCTGTTGCTCTGCAGCACAAATTGTTTTCACCCAAAGCTTCACATCCTCTTTTGATCAGAAACCACCTATAACGCTCGCCATGTTTTAGAGTCAGTTACCATGGTGATATGAACAGGTAGCTGCAGATGCAGCTTTTTCAAAAGTATTCCCCTTGAAGTGTGTCACCTTACAACTTCAAAGTATTTTAATGGGACTTTGATTGAGTAATTTAAACTATTAGATTAAAATCTGAATAGTGTGGCATGCGTTTATATTCAGCCCTATTTAATCTGACACTCTTAAATAAAGTCCAAAGCAACCAATTGCCTTCAAAAGTCACCTAACTAGTAAATACCGTACAGTTGTGCGATTTATTTGTAATATAAATCAAGCTTTGTTTGTGAAGGTCTCAAAGGTTGTGTTAGAGGTGATGTGTGACAAATCGCGAAGGAAGTTGTGAAGAGGTTTAAAGGGAAGTAGATCATTAAAACAAGTTTAGGAAATCTGGTGGAGTTTGTGTAAATCATCATCAGAAAAAGAAAAAAAAATCAAGCGTACGAACATGCAGAAGAATTTGTCATGAAACTGTTAATAGTCAGGCATTCTGAAAATCTGACTTTTATGGGGAAGTGGCTAGAAGCCATTAATCATAAATATATACACATCTAGAGCTGCAATGGAGGAAAACACATTAAAGTATTAGAATGGTGTAGTCAAAGTCTTGAGCTAAATCCAATCAGGAATATCTAACAACACTTAAAAAAATATATTCAGCTTGAGGCAGACATATTTCTCAAAAACAAACTGGCAAATATTTCAGTCAGTAGATATGCAGATAAGAACTCCAAAGGTCTTACAGCTGCAACTGCAGCAAACAGTGGTTGTATTGTAAGCAGTTCACCTGAATACTATTTACTGAATAAAATGCATGCCAAACTTTTCAGACCTTTATTTTAAAAAAGCATGTGTGGTTTTCATTCCACCTTGTAATCTTGCTCATTTTTTACTTTACCACCTGCATTTCCAATAAAATAGTTTGTGGTTGGAATGTGTGAAAATGAGGAGACTAAAAGTTTAATGAGCATGACTAGTTCTGGAAGGTTTTACTTCACAGTGTTTGCTCTTGTTGTGATTTAAGTTGTTTGATTAATTTTGCTGACATCCCCCTGACTGAGGCCATTACCTGAAAAATATCAGACTATTTGCTAAGATAAATCTATGGAAACATTTCTGAGGATTCAGAATGTTTAAGCACAGCTAAGTAAGACATAAGCTCTGTATGTTCTGCTACTACATGATATGAATTGTGCCAAAAGTCTTATCACAGACAAAGTAAATGAATGCGCCCTACACCCACCCATCAGTCAGTTGCAGAGCAGATAAAGGTTAAAACCCAGGAGCAACTTGTACAAAGCCAGCGAGCTACAGCATACAAACATGGAGATAACCACGCAGACATCTCAACAAAAAAAACAAAAAAACATCTAATTCACAGATAAAGTTGCATTTTTCTGTAAAAGCATTCTACAAGAAACGGCGAATCCTGTTTACAGTTCAGAGCTTATCAGGATCGAGCACCATTATGGTTGTCAGTGAGTTGTGAAAACGAGAGCAAAGTTCAACTTCAAATGGATGAATGAAGTTTGGACCTTATTTTCTTTACTGCTGACACTTTTCACTAGATAGAAAAACAATATTTAAAATCATCAACACAGTCTTCTTTTAAACTTAAATTGGTTTGTATTCTGTATCCATACATTTGATAAAGCAGATCATATTTAGATCATATTTCTCAAGTAGTTCAGTTTTTTCAAGTTTCTACATCATAATTACTTATGGGGTACCACAGGGTTGGGCAGATGGGCATGGGCATAATTTTTCACTTGAGCAACACTGCCAAAATTAGAGGTGTCCACTCTATGAGTAATGCAAAAAACTCAAACAAAAAAACAAATAAAATAGTTTAGATTACTTTGAGGTTGAACTATTTTAATTCTGTGAAGAAAAAAAAAGTACATGCTAAATCTGGAGGTTTAGAGTCCTTGTCAAATGGCGATTTGACTAAAAACTGGATCTTTTTTTCAAATTCCAATCTTTTTTTGTTAAAATCTCTCTTTTTCTTACCGTTTATTCAATGTCACATGATATAAAGCACTTTGAAATGACTTGCCGCTGACATGTGCTATACAAATAAAATTTGATTGATAAAGCCAATCATAAAATGTTAAAGTACAAACTGCTAAATACTCAAGTTTCAACCATATCAAAGATCTGCTTCTTCCATGTGTTGCAAACAGAGCGCTTCACACCCAAAACTGTTTTCCCAACAAGCAAACTATGAGATTACCAAAGACATTCTAAGCAGTTTTCTTCCCACTGCTAATTTTACGCTCTCAGCTCTACATGTATGCATTATTCACAGCTATTACTGTCATTAACTTGTGTTCTGAGTTTTTCATTATTGGGAGAAATGATGACTCAGTCAATGGAAAACTTTATTTGCTCTTTCTTATGCAAAAACCCCAATATTTAAAGGGTCTGTCAGCTGCAATGACACAGAAAAATCACAGAACTCTCATGCAGGAAGGTGAGGGTGTTATGCTTCCTACAGGACGAAAACTGTAATGAGCAGGTTGAAGGCCATGGAAAATGTGGTCAACATTCCCAGCAAGTAGGAAAGCGCTCTACTGGGCTGGGGAAAGGCCAGGATGTAGGCAAAGCTGTGGAAGATCCGAGAGGCTGTGAATACACGGAAGTGAATCAAAGCGATGGAGAGTTTGGGTCCAGACAGGGCGTAAAGCAGACCGATGAAGAAGAATGGAATGATGTTCTCCAGGTCGTTGTGGTGACACCTGCAGGATTAAAAAAAAAAAGAAAAAAAAAGTGATACATATTTCCAAGATACCAGGTTATTTTCAAGCATTTCATTTACAAAGGGTTTGCATACAGGAGCAAATCTTTTATCATTTCAGGAAGTAGTAGCAGGATCTGGTAATGGCGGTTAATGTCCTTTTTGTCGGAAATGTACTTTTTCTTCAACACTCAGGACAATTTATAAGATGAAATGAACCTTTACAGGAAGACTTCGCCAACATTGCATATTTTCTGGGAGTCTACTGCAAACGGCCGATACCTGATGCGATCTGTAGATGTGACATCTGTGTTTTACTGTCGGAAACTGGTTTGTCAGACACAAACCTGTTCCCCCGAGGGACAAACACAAGCAGAGTGGTGTGTTGTCTGTTTATCAGAGGTGACAACGAGCATGACACACAGTGCCAGCTCCACAGGTCACTGTGAGGCTCTCAAACAGGAAGGAGGAAATCATGTGTTAAACTAGGAACACCAACAGGCAGAGGAGGGTGTCCTCCAACGCTCAGATTTTTAGGAGCTGCCAAATATGTCATTAACACACCTGGTGTGTATGCATTGGCAGGTGTTTTTAATGGCCTGTTGCATAATATAAGAGAGCCATTTTGAAATGGAAGCAGAAAATGCACAAGCTGCTCCCTCTACAAACATCTGCATGAGTCAGCAAAATCAAAGTCACAGTAACTGCAAAAATGATGATTAAAAACAAACTGTCCAAAGGTAAATCTGAAAATACTACACCTGAAATATGTTTTGGAATGATGCAAATGCATCTCATAAGTCACTCATGGTCTAAAAGTATCAGTTTCTCAGTAGTGGCATCTTAATCCCAGTAGGATGCAAACAAATGATCCGAGTATTCTTAAAGTAAATAATCATTCCCGCCTTTCTCTTAATGGAGGTCAGATCACAGAGGCAACATGCTCTGGAGAGAACCCAGCCGTTCCTCTCCACACTCGCACCGTACAGCTCCTCTTGGGGAAACCTGAGGGGTTTCCAGACCAGAAGGGATTTAAAATCCCTCTGTGGAGCTCTGGATGTGCCCTCGGGTGTCCCTCCATTGGGTTTGGAAAACTTCCATGTGGAGGAACATTTTAGGTTCCATTGCCGTAGATAAGGGTTGGAGCACACAGTGGATAGCCGAGAAAAGCAGGAGCTTCACCGTTCAGTTTGGTTTCTTCCTTACCTCAATAAAAAAACAGAGCAATGAAATAATTGCTGCAGAAGAACCCTGATCTGTACATCCATCTCCTGCTCCAATTTAATATCATTCATGGGAAAAAAAATAAATAAATATTGGAACTCTTTTGTTTGAAACTGAGATGCACTTCTACACTGCAGGGAGCTTTCCATCTTCACAGATTTAAAACCTTGGCCTCCCAAATCCTTTAAGCCAAAAACGCTGACACAGCTCATGCTACATTGATCCAGAGACTGAATGGATGGTTCACACTCCTGCAAGAATTCAAAATAAAGTCCCTAAATAATGCTTTTAACCAAATCAGCCATGTTGACCTGATGTCTGCGTGTGCATTTAAAACCATCCAGGTTTTTACCCTGGGATTAAAGCAATCAAAGTATTACAGACACATGATGAAAGGTTTGTTTTATTGACTTTTTTTTTAATGTGTTGGAGTTTTATACAGAAAACATTCCTTCCTCCACCCATTCAACATGAGGGACTTCAAGATTCCAGTCAAGAGCCAAAGCTGGTATAAAAGGTAGAGCGTCTCACCTTTGAGCTCGCTCCACATCTGGATGAGCTCTCAGCATCTTCTTCTTCTTTTCCTCGTTAGTCTCTTTGGCAACATCTTCTTCGTTGGAGAAGGACTGAAAGGAGAGACGACATGTGCACATATTTCAATGAATATATCTGCATTCCAGGAATCCCAGAACCAGCATCAGAAAAACGGGAGAGCGCACTTTGAGTTGAAACTGTTGCAAGAAGGGGCAAAGGAAGTTTGTTATTGGTCTTCAGTTCTGAAACTTTTGCGCTGAATAACTTGTTTGGACACGTTGGACTACAGCAGACTGGACCGACTGGTTTGCAGAAATACTAGTATCATCTCACAAACCATTGTGACCAATCAGTAAGTGCAGATTCCAATGCTAAAACTTGAAACCTTAAAATAAAGAAACTGTTCTAAAAGGACAGTAACCCATTTGTGTTACTTACCCCTCTGGTGAAGCGGAAGTACACGGTCACGGGACCCATTAGCATCATCTTGAGTGTGACAATAGCAGCATAGGAGGCAAAAGCCTTGAATACCTCGTTTTCCATGAGTGTGGCCATTTCTACGGATTAACACCTGGTGAAGGTGGAAAGAGGAGGCAGCAGGGTGTTACTTTCAGCTGTAAAAAGCTGTTGGACTGATAGTTTTTCATGTACTGTCAACACCTCATGCAGCAACATTACCTGCCTTCACACAGCAAATGCAGTCACCAAATGCTTGAAACAAAACAAGCTTCAGTGAACCCACTCCCAGTTATACACTGACCCACATCAAGTTCATAAAAAATACAAAGCAATTAGGGAGCAAACAAGCCAAAAGTCATAAATCATGAAAAAACTTACAGTGTTCCTGCTCTGTTGTCTCTTGGCTGTGACTCTGCAGAAGTGGAGCAGGCTGGACAAGTTGCGTAAGGAAACCTCCCAGTTCACTCAGTGGGTGGGACTCAGTTACACTTCCTGTTTGGAGCCGACCTGCTCAGTTTCTCAGCCAATGAAAACTTCTCTTTGTGCAAAGACACACATTTTGACTTTGAACTTTTAGGTTTTGTGTTTGACTATTGTGTGAGAGTGACCACATAATACATAACAAAGAGTTTTGTCAGTTTAAAAGATTATTTTCTAACTATGCAATCATTTTTACAGTATTTTTCACCCAAACTGATCAGTAAATTGTCTTTTTTTAAACTCTTATCATCAGTGGAGGTATATATCTTTGAAAGTGCCCAGCTGGACCCACAGTATAAATCTAATTAGCAGGCTGGTTGTTATCAAAGAGGGAGAGAAATTACTATCTCCTTGTGTTAGCAGTGCTTAGCTTTAAGACACAACATGCAGCCGTAATGAATTTGCATCAAGCTGGCCTCACATATAAGAAACTCATCCAGTTGATTGGACTGTTTTCGGGATCATCAAGCTGACAGACGTAGCTACATGTTAAAGGACGACCAAGCAGGCAGCGCAAATGCCTGGATCATCTCCCTCCTGACAAGGGTGCTGTAGATAATCATGATGTGGCCACTTCAGAAATTGCTTAGTATTTTGCAGCAAGTGAGTGATGTAATGCCATCTGGACAAGAACTCTAGCAAACTTGTCTAAGATAAACATTGAAGAGAAACTGGAATTCTCCCAGAAATGCAAGGAAGGATTCCAGAAGACTGGTGAAAAGTTATTTTCCAATGAACTTTCTTTGTGATTGTTTGGGACATTTGGAACATCCATCTCATCCAAGAAAGTGGGCTTCCTCTCAAATCTGAAAAATAATGCAAAAAACATCCAGGTTTCCTCTGAACCTGGTAGGTGATGCAGATGAGTTCAAATTTATTCAGTACAGATGAAAGATGGGGCTGCAGTTAAAAAGTCTCTAAGACTTTGGTTTAAATATCTGAAGATACTGATTTACTGACTTCTTCATCCTCACTGGAAAAATTAGACTTTACTATCTGTTTTTTATACTGGTGGCCACCGCGCTTTGATGCTCAATTTCAGTCTTAAACAATTCACGGTTGTGCTCTGATTTTTTTTTCTTTAATGTCTTTTTCCGTGATTCACAATTTCAAACAAAGAATCAAATACAATCATTGTGAGATGCAACGACAAACATAATTGAAATGCAAAAGTTGTAAAAATGATGCCCTTAACGGTGAAGGACGTTCAGAGGAAGACACTCTCCATACTGAACGGCTTCTTGCCCTTTGGGCCAATCAGAGGCCTCCGTCTTGTGATTGATCTCTGAGGCTCTGTGGGAACTAAGGGGAGGGAAAATTGACGTCGTTACTAGTTGTAAGAATGTTCATGCCAAAGGGATCTATTCTTCCAGCCCATTGATTTGACGCCAGCAATGAATTTATTTCTCAGTCTTTGTTGAACTACTTTATCTCATCAGCAAGGATGGATTACCTGCTGGAGCAACACATAGGGTCTCCGACTCTCATTAGTAGATGATAGATGAAGCTGGAGATAACATCTCGTACATTTTTACTACCTTATAAGATCTCTTCAAATCCTGCACCGGGTCTCTAATATGTATAGAGAAAGAATAAAAACAGAAAATTACCTCAAACATGCATTAAAGCAAACATATAAAGTGGTTTGTTTATCTCTCCGAGTCTAAATAAACTGCACTGTATCTTCCTTCGGATTCTGTGCCTCCTCAGCAGCAGGAGGTCTAACAGCCCTGAGATGTTTTGGAGCTCAGACTCTCTGGTCTGTTTCCAGAACCTGCAGCCCCAGAGGCGTTTCACTAAGACAGCAGGACCCAGACAATCCATCAAAATTCGTCCTCCTCTTGTCTTCAGCGCTCAGGGTGTTTTCCAATTGTCACTACAGGATTTAACAGTCTTGCTCCTCTGTGTCTCGCTGCAGATGGGACAGTCTGAATATAACTTGACGCCCTCACAGGGCTTTATTACCTGAATGTGCTCAGACAGCGGAGAGGAGCGCTTCGGATGCTTCGGATTCATTAACGACGGCCCTGTCCCAATACAGTTAATTTAGACATTTCACAGCCCTGTTTATCTGTGTTAGAAACTGGTGTCAGGAACTTTAAATCATTAAAAATAACAGAACAGATTTGCTGTTATAAACCAAATCTGCACAAAAATTTGATGTTGCTCAGGAAATTTGGATTATTCTGAATTTAAAAGATAATAATTGTCTTATTTCAATTACATTTTAACACTATATTACTGAGCTTCCAGTTCAGTAATATTTCACAATAAACAAACAGCAATTTTTAATAATACATCCAGTTATTAAAAATCCATTTCAGTCAACATTCAGGCCGGATTATTCGAGTTATGCATTCAGATTTCCATCCATTCGAAGTCTGATTATGACAGTCGACTGCATCGAGGCATCGGCTTGGCATCAATCTTTCTTTTATTTTGAACAAGCACATGGCAACAGTGAACAGGAACAACTTCCTTTTAACAGAAAGAAGTCAAAACAAGGCTCAGCAGGAGATTCAGCATTTCCCATGACCTGCTAGGAGATGAAATTGCACAGAAGTCCTGAATCAAGAGAATCTAGGAAATATACTACAGATGCACAGTATTGGCAAAAGTTTAAGCGGTGATATTATCATTCAAATTTTCGATATCCACTGTAATTTACCAACATTTTCCTAAATTTTCTCTTTCGTTTCCATCACAAATAATGACCACAACACCTTCCTTTATATTCAACATCTGAGTCACTTACATCTACATCACGTCTGAACATAAAAGACAGTGAACAATACACTTAAAAATAAAAAAAATAAAAAACTGGTGATTACAAACTGTATTCCACTGATAGCTGTAGAGTAGAAAGACTTAATCCAGACCTATTCCACAATCTCAGTAATTCAGCTCATAGCTGCTGCAAAGCTGCAGACTGACATGCTTCCCGGTAGTAACAGCATATTTCACGTCATTGTTCTGTTGTTACATGGGGAGAGACGAACACAGTGAAACCCTGTGAGTGTCTGGTAGAGCCGATTTCCTAAAGAAGGAGGATCAACCTCCATTGAGGAACCTTTAACTTGAAAGGATATTTCAACTTTTCCAAAGATAACACTAACGTCGTAATTAAAATTCCCTTTCTGTCTCATCTGATTGTTTTCATCTCCTCCATCATCACCAGGCAAGGCCACGGCTCCGGGGCCAGGGGAGCCGACTCTGAGGCAAATGAGAAATGGTACTGTAATTGGGAATGAGGTGGAGGTGAAGAAGTGACGCAGCAAGCCAGGAGAGGAGCTCTGGAGACACATAAGAACTGTCAGACCCCAATAATGTCTGGGTTCATTTATTTTAAGACCCTCATTACCTGCTCAGACCCTCACAGGTGTTTGATCTATTAAAGTTGTGAAGGTGCCGAGGATGCGGCTATCCTCTGAGAGCCTGTGGTTTATCAGAGAAGCTCATAACTCCGTCAGAAAGTCTCATTAAAGTCACATTATGAGACAGTTTGACCATTTAAAGTCCCATTACGCTGCTTCTGTGGTTCAGTTTAATATGAAATCTGTAGAAACTAAACAAACAAATGAACATACACCAGCAGCTCCTCTTTAATAAAATGAAGGTCAAACAATGTTCTCACAGAGGAAATTAAAAACTAATTCAGCGGCAAATAACCCAAAGCCATGTCTTGTAGTAGCTCAATTAGGCAGGCAATTTTCTCACTCTGGATCAGTGCACATTCATGCAAAGCAGGTGACATCAGATGACCAGCCACCGTCACGCAGCTTAGGGTTTTATTTATTCTTTGCCTAAAGCAGTTTAGGAAATTGACAGAAATCAGCATCAGTTCTGCTCAGATTTCTCGCCTGCTTTGTTCTGATTGTCCAGCTGCCGCAGCTGTCTGATTTGGTCATTTTCTAAATGAACTGATTGGTCAGAATGAGATTATTTTGTAAGATTATGTTCATCTAACTTGTTCCAGATTTCAGAGTATGTTGTCATGGCGATGAAGACATTTTTAAGGTGCTATGAAGAAGATTTCCATGCTTTGGTATAAGCGTTCTTTCTAAATACATTCTTAACTCTGTCAAGATTCATGACTATAAAAAAACCTCCAAACTCAGAACCAATATTGGCTGAAAAACAAACAATTTCCAGATTGCTAAATCTGAACACATTGCTGACTGATTAGATTTCCTAGATAGCAAATCTAAACAGATTCCCTATTTGAACTCTGAATTGATTTTCTGTCCTGATTTCCTCCAGACTCAAAGTTCTGACTGAAAAAAAAAGATTCCCATTTAAGAACATATCTTCCAACTCTGTACTGTCTCCAGACTCCAATCAATCTGAACTTTAAACAGATTCATGCAAAGGCTCCAGACTGATTTTGAGGAGATTTGAGTCTGAGCAGACAGATTAAGTTTATCTGCATAGGATGATTCATAAACAGTGTCATTTCTGTTTTAAAGGAAGAAGAAATGAGCAGATTCTTAGCTGTAAGCAGCTTCTTTACTCAAACTCCATAAAGATCCTCTAATAATATATTCCACACTCTGAAAAAATTCTGCACAAATTCAAAATTGTTATGTGAAATGTCTTATATATAAACAGATCTGTGACTCTGAGCCGGAGTCTGAACATATTTCTAACTCATTACACAGGTGTCTGAACACATTCCCAGCTCTAAACAGATTCCAAACAATGAACAAAATTCCAGTTCTCAACAGATTCCTGGCACAGAAACTTGGTGCAGATTCCAGACGTCAGTGAGCTCGATACGTTTGAGGAAGTCTTTCAGAACCTTTCTGTTCAAAAGCTGCTTTTCACTCAGCCTCAGTCTTGTTTTTGACCTTCTTAGAAAAATGTTTTCATTATCTAAGCTTCTTAACACAGACATGTAAATTATCTAGGAATAAAATCACTCAACAAGTGTTGTTTAAACATGTAGATTGTTTCCTGCAGACACAATGTCTTCCTCTCTGGTTAAATATGTAAAACATACTAAAGATAAAACAGTTTGACAGAAACTGGGGTGCTGAAAAATGTCACACTCAACTCTTTACCCATGACTGTACATATTTAATTGAATTTTTTACCATAAATTGCTACTGTTTTGCTCCTTTAGGCAGCGAGTTCCCTCTTCCTGTAAACAGACTGAGCTTCACCTGCTGCTTAATAAAACCCAAAGCACACAGCATGAAATGAGCTGTCTGAGTGCTCTGTCTCCACTTGTTAATCCAGCAGCACCAAACTAATTATCAGTCGACATGTTGTTCTGGCCAACAGATAACTGCTGGGAAACATTAGCAGCTCCATCTGTAACGCTCCTTTTACATCAGAGCACACCTACGAGCCGCGCTGCAGATCTGAGCGCGGAGTCCAACCGTCCTGTCCTCCGTGATCGGAGTGCAAACACGCGCTCACATCCAATCACAGGGAAGTAAGACCTTGTCCGGTCCTGACACATAAAGGCCCTGCTGTCTAAATGACTGCAGGATTGTGGGTAAATAGTATTGTCCTGTCCAGGCAGAGAGCGCGACGTCAGCAGGAAACCTTAATCACAGAGGTTGAAGTGTCAGCTTGCAGCTATTAACCACGGCCATCTACAGCGAGGACAGCTTGTTGCCCTCTACTCTTTGTCTCTGAGACGGATCGTCTGTCCTTTCCTTCAGCTTCCGCCCTCATGCTCCACTTCTACGCTCATTTTACCTTCGGATAACACCCTGAGACAGTTTAAACAGGATTAAAAGCCTGCTACAAACCGAGGTGAAGACCATCACCTGAGGCTCTGCGCTGCTTCCATCCCTTTCAGGCCTCACTGGGACGCGATATCACAGCTCCAGACAAGAATTATCCTCCAAAACAAATCGGGATCATGAGGGAATCTTTTAACTCAGACAGACTGGTGATTAATTAGCTTCAGGATCTGCTGCTGCCCTCAGACCTTTGGGGAAGACTTCCCCCTTCCACCAAAGCAGATTTTCTTCCTCTGTCGGAGACCTGAGCTGATCCCCTGACAGAGTCACGCTTGGTCTCATGGTGTCTGTCCTACATTCTTACATGCTTAGTTCTGGACAAGGTGTGAACTGAAGAAAGCTCAGATATTTGTGAAAAACCGGGCTACTTCCTGTCGAGCAGTCATGCACGTGAACATGGACACGTGTTGATGGAAAAGTACAGACTATGGCAGAATAAATCCCAAAACTGAAGATCAAACTTAAGGGGGATTTTTCTAGTTCCAGTCGATTAATAACTGTTTCATAGACAATCATCGGGCTGCTGATTAAGCAGGTGGATCCAAATGTGGTCCTGAAATCTGCATCATTTTCTCAGCAGATTCCCGACCCAGTTCATATATCAAACTCTTCACAAATTATTCACTCTAATATCACTCTTACAAAAGTCTGAATAAATTACCAACTCTAAACAGACTTCTAACTTCGAACACTATCATCCCAAATGTATTACTGATGCTGAACAGAATTCGGACTTATAATAAATCCTAACAAATTCCAGAGAACTTCAAACAGATTTGCAACTTTTAAAAACATTCTCCGACACTTAAAAATGAGCCTCAGTGGGGGTTTTTTCACTGTAAACAATCCTTGACTTCAAAATGATGACTGAACATAAAGAAAACTCTGGAAAGATTCCAGACACAAAAAAGGAACATAGTTACACACAACAGAGAATATAAAAAATAATCTGTTTTATCACTACAGTTCTTCAGGAATAAGATGGATATTAATGTTTTATGAAAATGGTTAGAAAAAAAACTCTGCAGAGGGCTTTTAAACAAAGTTCATATATAGTCAGAAAATAACCTAAATCAGTCCAACTTTCTGAAATGAACAAATCTATACCACATTTAAGCATCTGCTCTGCTGGGACTTCAACCCAAAACCTTTAAAACTCTTCTGCTGAGTTTGAGTCAAACACAACTGTAATGGGCTACTGTACCTAAACAGTTTGCAAAGCCGGATATTTGGATAAAGATGTTCAGAAAGCCCCATTTAAAAGTAAAAAAAAAGAAGTCTGACTAAATAGAAGGAAAGCAACTCACATCCTGAATAACTTACCAATTACATTCCTTGAGTTCAATGGATATATTTAAGTTTTTGTCCCTGAATGCAAAGTGAATGTACAGAGCAGCTCAACCTGATTTTTTTTTTCTGCATCAAAACTGTATGAAAAAAACAAAACAAAAAAAATCCTCTGCACTTCTCTTGTCGAAGCTAAAACTGCCCCTGCTGTTTCCTCCCCCTCCTCCTCCTCCTCCTCCACCTGGAACAATGAGCTCCTGGTCAACTGAAAGAAAGGTAATCAGTGAACAAAATCAAGGCAGGCCCATTCTGCCTCCACTGCACCAGATTCATTACCCGTCCATCACAGGAGGAGTGGGAGGAGGTGACAGCTGAGTTCAGAGGGGTAAAGTGGGGGTAGAGGAGGGCTGGAGGGGGGCTAGAGGAGACCCGGAGGAGTGATTAGCTGCTGGAGAGGAGCGATCAGGCCGTGATGAGCTATCGGACAGGACGGAGGATGGGGCAGAGGCAGATTCTGCAGAGGTTCATTACAGATCGTTCATCTTGTGTTGTGCTGCCTTCGGCTCCATTCCCAGTTAGGTTTACTCGGCAGGATGCCCCAGCTCTTATATGCTGAGGTCTAATCAACCTCTGCTTAACGGGGAAAGCTTTTCACATGCTGGAAGTCTGAAGCAGCAGGCTGATTGTGTGACGGAGCTGACAGGGTTGGGTCAGGCTGAACTTCAGCTCCATGCCAGAACAGTTCTGCTGGAGAAAAAACATTACCAAAAGTTAAAAAAAAAAACAAAAAAAAAGAGAGAAAACCTTCTGGATAAGATGAAATCTTTCAGGATGATGTTGATTTATATATTATTTAACAAAACAAACCAAAGAGAAATTTACAGAGTGAATGTAAAAATGTATTAATTATAAAGTTACATAAACACTTATAAATACTGTATGCAATAGTTACTCATTTTTGGACCAGATCCAACTGTTGATATAAAAGAAGAGTATGCTATGATAGTTTTGGATTTAATTTATTTTTCAACATTTCTGAGTTGTACTATTGCTATGGTTATGCCACATAAATTAATTCCTTTGTTCTTAATCTCTTACTTATTTTCTTTATGTTCGTTCTGTCATTGTTAGGCTTTTTCCTCTTGGTTTGTAGTTACTTTTGTTTCGAGTTCACCTCTCCGTTTTAATAAGTCACTTTCTTTTTCTTCTTCTGTGATGTTTTTTGGCAGTTGGCAAACAATGAAACTGGTACATTGCTGCCCCCGACTAGTACTGAGTTAATTAGTTTCTTTTCCCTCAGCCTTCCTGTTTGTCTCAGCTGTTCCACATTCCCCTGATTAGCTCACCTGGATCAAATGCCACCAGCCACCTTCCCTCAGTATACTGGTTTTCATTCCTTTACTGGTTTCTCCTGGTGTCCTGTCATGCTCCATCTCCTGCTCTCCCTGTGATTTTGTGTAGCATAATATTTACATTTGATTTTATCAGCCAGCTAACATGGCAGAATAACTTTCAGTCAAAATGAGCCTTTATGTGTAAAAACAAGGACCACTATTGCATCTAAAATGCTTGGCTTCTCAAATTTAGCCTCAGAACTGTCTGAATTATTCACTTTGTGAGTGATTTGGTGAAATTAATCCACATTAATTCTCATGCCTCCTATGTTGCCCTTATCAGGGTCAAACATTTTCACCAGCCAAACTTGTATTGCATTATTTTCTTCCTCTGAATGAGAGTTGCTCCAAATTGAGTCAAAATGCAGTTGCCTGAGTGGAAGAAAATGATGGATAACAGACATTAATTCTGGCTTTTAAAGATCATCACATCGAGGACAGGCCTCCCTTCACCAGCCTGAGAAAGAGTTAGGACACACTTCAAATCTCCATCATTTATTTTGACAGAGGCAATAATTCATTTAGGGTTTAAAATAATTAGCATAACCTTGTATCTGGGAATCCCTTAGCTGGGGGGTAATGAACCAAAAATCAGAAAAATGCTGAAAAATCTGTAAAAAATAAAAATAAAACTTCAGAATTTGGAGAACACGGGGTAAATAAATGATTAAACATCAGTTTTTGGGAGTTTATCAAAGGGATGCATTCTGATATTCTCAATGGACTAAGAGGTTTTCTTGTTTCTCATTGCATATTGAGGGTTTGTTGTGCCTTCATTTCTGCTCCTGGCTATAAGCAATATGAACCTGAAGGAAGGATATGACTTTAACAAAAAACTGAACAGGGAAGAAGCTGATTCTCACCAGAACCGGCGCTGCAGCATTTTGAGTTTAAGCAGCACATTAGTTGTGTCCTTATGCAAAGCGTTCAGTCCCATCAGCTAACCGCTGCAGGACAACCGTGATCAATGTGTGTATTATTGAAGCTTCTTCTAACCCGCCTCCTGCAGCTCCTCTCTGCCAACACACCTTTTGTTTAATTGGAACAAATGGTTTTTTAATACCACCCGGGTCAGATGACCTTGGTGCTGTGAGGAAAGAGAGGCTGGTGGCAGCACTGCAGTGTGCATTAACTGGATGTCAGCAGACATTACTCTCCGCCAGCGTACGCTGATCTGAGACCTGCAGCAGTTAATAATGTGCAGCCAACACACCTTCCATCTCTCCTAATAGAGATATTGTCATAGAACTGCCGCCGCCGAGCCCTGCAGAGGCAATGGGGAAATAGATGGCGTCTGCGATCTTCCCCTCCGCTTTGTCCCTCCATTCCCAGGTCATGTTTATTTAAATACAGAGCAAAATTATCACCTCAACAACATTTTGTTTAAACACATTTTTTTGTGTGTGTTCTACGTTTATCCACACACCAAAAATAGAAGATTCTACCTTCAGGTACAAACAGGTATGTTGGTGTCGTTAGTCGGAGTAATGGTGGAAAGAAGAAAGATGTGAATATGACCAATAACAAAAGATTTGGTTCAATTTCTTCAGTTTTGTTGCTCGACTGACTGACAAATGAAGATCCTTCCTGTCCACATCATCACCATCTACAACTCTGGAGATTCTTTGATAATAATAAACTTATGACAACAATTAACTTTCCTTTGGCATTCAGTGTTTTTCAGTTGAGTTTGAATTCAGTTGGGTTATGTTGATTTTTTTTTTAGCTTTTAAGCAAAACATGTGGGCTTAAAAAGTCTATTACACACCTGCTTTAATGTTATTTCCCTAATTCATTTAAATCTACAAGCTTTCCTTTGATAATGAAGCTGATAAGAAATATAGGTATGCAAGGAGTCACATTCAGGTGAGGTCATTTCAAAGCCTTTATTAGCCTAAAACAGGACACTCATTGAGATGTATTGCTTATAATCAACCAGTATCATCATAAAATAATTATTGACATTCACTTTTGTTATTTTATCTTATTTTTTCAGCTTTTGCACCTGTATGAGGCTATGTGAGGCATCTCGTGTTTTTCCTAATAATTTTGTGACATCTTCAGCGTCATGGGCTGGAAAATGTTGGGCTTGAAAAGTTTTTATCTTTGCATAAATCCCACAACTAGAATCAAACCATTCCACCTTACTCCGGGAGACTGACAAGGCTGGTTTCAAGAAGAGACTAAGACCTCACGTAAGACAACTTGACTTTGGCCTCCTTCTCTCCGTGCCAAGATGTCAAAAACAAACCAGGATGTTGACAATCTTTGCAAGGCCTTGTATTGTAGATCCCAGATTGCCTTGCATGCACATAACATCTGTGGCTTATAGCTGGTTAATAGCTGCATATTGGGGTGCTGGGTGCAGCATTGGGAAAAGTGGTAGTGGCATATCCATAAAGTAGAGCTATGAGTTTTCAGAGATGAACTGGCTAAGCAGGCCTCCTGCCAAGCTTTTGCCCCCGTCATCATCTGGCTGGACTAGCAGTGGTCTAACTTATGCTTTACAACAACCCTGGCAGTGCAGCTGTTAAGTTGTTGTGTCCTGTCACACGGACGCCCCTTCCACACATAAAACAGTATGAACCGAACACAACACAGGAGATGAGCTCTGACCGGTAGAGAAAGATGAACTAGACTGCACCCAGACTCATAATGAAAATTGCTGGAAAAGTGACGGAAGAAGCAACTTTTCGACTGCAGGCTGATTGCGAACTCTGTCTTTCTATGAAAGAAAAGTCCTGCTTTAAGATTAACGGATGAAAATGAAGCAGAGGACTGAATACAGAGCAGTGGCACAACCTGTTTCTGTGTTTGGGTTATTTATCAGCGAGACTCAAACAATAAAAAACACCAGATAAATGCCTCGGGAATGATCAGTTCACAGTAAACATTGACCAAACGTGCACACAGCTTGGTGTTTAGTGAGACTGGCTCTTTCAGAGAGCGCCATCAGGCCATGTGCAATGAAACATTAGTTTGCATCAGTTCATTGAAAAAATCCAGGACAAATGGGAATGCACCTTGCTGGAACGGTATCATCCAGCATAAATGGTCATTTTGATAAGTATAGCTACATTCTGGTGAGACTTGGGAGATGTCCAGGGAAGCATTCGATCACAAGTTTATGTGCTATGTCATCAAGTTAATGTGACAGATGTTTAGAGTCTAGAGGAAGTAGAATCTGCAAGACACCCTATTTGGTCCTTAGCCAGAATGTATCAGCAGGCTGATTAATACCACAGTGAGGGAGGTTTTCCAAATAAGCTGAAAGGAGTCCTTGAGAGGAGCTCCTTTCTGGCTGCGACTCCTCACAGAGGAACTCAGGTAAAAACGATATATTTGTGAATTTGTCCTTTCATCAGTCCTTTAGTTGTTCCAGTTGAAAAGAAAACAGTTTTCCCAACTGAAAAAGCATGAAACTAGATGACAAAATGAAAAAAAAATATTTGAATTCAAATTGGTTAGGGAGGTTCTTGCATAAAAGGAGAGTTATTTAACAGGCCGCTTTGCTTTGACGTAATCTAGTTTAACTTTATTTTGCACACTCGTTGATTTTTGTGAAACAAACTTTCTAAAGTCATCTGCAGCATCATTATTCACCGTTAAATTTGGAGCCTTTGTTCTGCATTTATCAGACTGTGTGGTAATGAAGGGTTAAATTCTCTCGCAGAAGGCACAAAGCTGCTGAATCGCCCAATCAGCCTCAGGATAATTTTATTCACAATTTACATTCGAGGCAGCATCTGTGTTTCTCTAATTTCACTGTTGAACGACCTGCCGATAGTAACCCATTTATTTCTGGGCACAGCTGAGTTGCAGCTTTTCTTTCAACAGAACACTGGAAACTGTTTAATGAACATCTCAAAGTAGTTTTCCTCACGATCTTCAGATGGCTGTGATGTGTTTGTGTTGGATAAAAGTAGTTAAAAATGAAACTTTTGGTTGCAGTTCAGGTAAAACAAAAGAAAACTGGTTCCAACTAATCCCACTCTTAGTTTCACCTCTCTGAAGTTTACAATAGTTTTGTCACACACAGTCAAACTCTAAATAACATTCAAGAGGCAGTGCTGAACAAAAATAAAACTATCAGGGAAACTATTTGTTGGGCGGGATGGTCAGTTGGCTGATTTCTCATTTAAGTATCGGTCAATTGCTGATTTCCCACAATTAAGGAAATCAAGGCTGATTTATTGGTGCAGTCCTAATGAATACCAATTGATTAATTTACAGACACAATATTTTATCAAGCTGGAGAGAAATGACTTTGTAGGGGAACAACTGGCAAACGGGCTAATTCATCTAGTCACTCCGCCTACACTAAATTAAAATGATTCATAAATTATAATGCCATTCTCAGACCACACCAGTTTATTTCAGAGATTCACCAAAACAAGAAATCACATTCTTTCTTCTCTGGTTTATGCTCTGTTGGCTTACACACAGCTAACGTAAGCAGCTAATCACATCATTTGAACAACATGCAAAGTTTTACTTTTGTGTAAGCAATGAACTTCTCCTGTATTGGTCCTTCTATTTTTGTTCCATTTAAAAATAAAGTTGGTTTCGGGTTAGTTTCCGGTCTATAAATCACAAGTGTCCTTCATTACAGCTGCCAGACAGGTATTTGTGTTTTATTACATTATTTTCCTATATTTTGTGTAGAAGTTGCTTATTTTATTCTCCTGGTAAACTTTAATCCCTGTTTCTTGAAGTTGCTCTCCAGGTAATAACAGCGATATTAAACTAACGAGCTCTGAGCAACAGCAGGAAAATCAGCAGCTCGGTTTGGATTCATTCAGTTAAACACCGGAGTAATTTGCAAACGTTAAGTCGCGCTGCCGGGCCGGTTCATCCTTGGATGATGAATGAGGTGACGCAGCAACAGAGAAGATAAAGAGCGGAGCTGCAGGGGCAGATGGCCGACGTGTCCTTGTAACGCGGGAGAAAACACCGGTGTTGTCTCATAAACGCTGTCTTGTTTCAATCAGCTCACACGTGCATCACAATGTGGAGACATTAGGCTTCAGTTCGATATCAGCCACCAGCACTAACAAAAGGACCGTCTGGGCATGCCGCTGCTGAAGGCCAACGGCTCTATATGAGCTGACATAACATTTGTGGAACTTTGTGATGAAGCTGTTTGGTTACACAGGAGATCCACTTTGATCCGACACCTGAGATGACAAAACGTCAACTTGTTTCTTATTAGAAACCATCAGTGGGGAAAACTTTCTGGCAGTAGCATCTCGTTCTAATGGGGCTGATCGTCCCTGTCGGTGTTGAAAGTGACAACGGACGCGGACGACAGCAGTTCCTGTGGCTCATTAAAAGTAAGCGCCTGAGCAGCTTCAGGACAGAGCTGATTGGAAGAGGACAGGGGAGGTAATTGAAGAAGAAGACTGTTTCTGCAGATGTCCTGCAGCTAAATGTGTCATGTAGTACCAGGAGTTGCTTTCTTCACATGGTTTACGCAACTCTGATAGGCGTCATATTCTCCACTATAATAATTACTCGGAAAGAAACGACAGGAAGGATGTCTATTAACGCTCTGATAGAAATCGATCCAACTAACTCTCAAGCAATCAAACTCTGGCTTTTGTCGCTTCACTTCCTAACAAAGAGCTCAGTCTTTGGAACACAAGATGGCAGCCACAGAAGACTCACCCACACGGTAACAAACATCTCAGAAGTACGTCGACACCCAGACTGTTCACATTTAAACACTCTGGAACTGAAATAGAAAGACTCGGTGCTTAGTTCTTAGTGCTATCTACAACGGTTTATGTATACTCAGAAAAACATATGTTTTTTACTTGACTGCATACCTGAAAGCATATCTAAAAGAGAAATAAAAAAGTGCATTTTTGGTATTACATGATGACTAAACAAAAAATTCACAGGGAGGCAACAGAGCTCAAGCATGAATAAGCTAAAGTCTAATTTTTACCTGCATATTAAATCCCCCAAAAAAATCTTTCCTTCCCTCGACTGAAACGGCTTTTCCCGAGCATTTTGCATGTGATTACAGTGTTCACTGCCTCCTAACCTTTACCAGTCTTCCATGTGATGCAGCGAGAGCCTTAAATCTTGGCTGGCTAACAGACCTTGCAGCTGGAACACAGTGAGGCGTTTCAAAAAGATGATTATCAAAGACTCCGTCTGACCCATAATGGATGGATGCCAACGCGCTGCCCTTTACTCTCATTATGAGCAACGTTGGACGTCAATAAACCCTGAAAATCACTCACCATCCATCATCAGCTGGAGGTTAGTGAGCACGCTGCCCGGATGAGATGCAGCTTTTGCTCACGCGTTATATTTGGCTGTGACCTCCGTCAACCCCAGAAAAGATGAGCAATCAGAGCTGACGTGACATTTGATGAGGTGAGGCTGAGGAGTCCCCTCAGGTAGACAGATGGATGTCATGCTCTAGCCTGGAGGAGAAATCTGGAGCTTGAAGTTTTGCTTTAGAACATTTTGGCTCCAGCTGAAAGATGCAGAGCTCTTTTCATTGACCCTGTTTTGAAAAGTCACGAGGGTAAGAACACACAGTTGGACTGTGGCTTTGACGGCTCGCTTTGTTCCTTCAGGGACGGAGGAACAGATGTAGGTGCTAAGTGTGTTCACTCCACCAGGCCAAGGCCTATTAAGTTCTTGTTTTGAATCATAATTAAGAGCAGCCAGGAAATTCCCTTCTTCCAGAACAAATTATAGTTAATCTCTTTGATTTTATGTTAATTGAATGCTTTGTTTTAATGCTTTGTGGACTTTTAGAGCATTTAAAAAGAAAAAAAAAAACTATCTTCTCAGTTAGCGAGCATAAAAGGCATTTTCTTAAAAGCACCCCTCTCCAAATTACTCCAAGATCATCTTTGTAAACAGCTGGACAAAAGTCCAAGTCACTCAGCTGCGTCACTAAGAGAAGACTCGACTCCCTCAGATGGCTTTACTGAGCCCTGAACTTTTGAAAAGTTGTAGAGCTAAAAGCCAGGTTGGTGCCAGAAAGTCACCCAATTTTATGAAATTACCAATTCACCAAACTTATCCCAGAAGTTTGATGTGTCCAAAAAAGTAAATCAAGCTTCCAGAGGAACACAGAAAAAAGTATTAAGGCTATATTTAAGTACTGAAGGTTTTATGCACAATTCTTAAACGTTTTGGATTACAGAAAACCCAAAATAAATATCAAACTTGTGCTTCCAGTTGTTTTACAATTACTCCACCTCAAACCCTATCAAACAAAATTACTACCCTTTATGAGTGGGTAAAATCTTTTGACTGGAAGTGTATGTGTGTATGTGTGATGCTGCAGCCATTTCTGCTGAAATGAATGAAATATTTACTTAATAGACGTGATTTATTCCAAGCTTTTGTATTCTTCAGTTGTTTGTTTTCTGACAAACTTAAAGGCTCGTCCTTTGTTGTAAATGTTTTAAATTCCCCAACATTTGCCTGGTAAACCACAATCATCCACTGAGAATACAGCCACGGACGATAAGACTCATTATTTTTACGGACACATTCTGATGCAAAACAGCATGTGCAACATTAGGGAGTAAAATGTCAGGCCTGTCATAACGTCGTGCTGCACAAGCGTATCTCTCAGCCAAAATGCCACACCGAGACTCTGCATACAAAGAATCCTGCCAGAACCGCTTTTGCGTCGTCATGAGTGAACAACATGAACTGCTTCAGAAGATGATTCTGTGTGCGTTTGTACATCCGTGGTGAGTTTCTGCATGTGTAACAGCAAATGAGGCAGAAATTGTTAAGAGTAGAGCTCCAGTTTTGCGGCAGCAGCGGTCGGCTGTTATTAATGACTCATTCCCAGCGGCCCCGGGGCCCTTGGTGTGCAGCCTGCTCAGAGATCACCTCAACCTCCCATAACTCTGTTTGGTCAGGAGAGAAATTATCAGCGGGACGGAGAGAGGAATATGGAACAAAGTCTGCAGAGTGAAGAGATGTATCCTCATTAAATTGCTGCTAATGAACAGTTAGTGATTATTATTGAAGTAATTACTTGGACTTCATTCTGCACAGGGGACAGCGGTGTTTGTACTCTAGTTTACAGAATACAAGTGGTGTACCAACTAGCTTGACATTATCATAAAGAAGATTCTCTGTTATATAGCAGTACAAAATAAATGAATCTAAACATTTCCAATGTACTTTTCTCTTTGGATAAAGTTGCCAATCATACTTTGAAACTTTATGTTCAGATAGAAAATTTGATAAGCAGACTGATTTGCAGTGATGAATTCTGGGTGAACTAAACCTTTAACAACAATAACTGTCGTTTCTCTGACTTTCTGTCTTTGTGGAGGAATTTTGGGCTCTTCGTTTTTGCATCGCTGCTTCGTTGTTTTGATGGTTTTGTTCAGCATTTCGAACAGGTCAGGATTTTGACTTTGCATGGACTATTTTAATGGTTTGATCCTGCTCATTTTTTTGACATTATTTTATGAAAGGTTTTTCTACTTTTTCGGTTAATTTTCTTTTTAATAATCTGGTTTGAGAAAACTTTAGCTGTCACACAAATGGCCTCACATTTGACTCTAGAATGCTTTTGATCCAAAGAGTTTTTATTTGATTTTTTTTCTTTGAGCACAGTGTGACTTTGGGGTGAATTTGTTGGAGTATCAGTTTGTCTGAAGATTAGCAGCTGTTCCTTATATCCCAAAAAATGCTGGTAATGGTCCAATAACCGTTTCCAGAATTGTTGGCCGTAGCAGTTTCTTTTCTGATGTCTTTCCATCTTGGTATTGAGTTACCACACCTACAAGCTCCAAACAGCGATCTCCTCACTTTTACAATGATCCTCACAGTGAAAGCAAAATTTATTCATCACTTTTTTTTTTTTTTTTATCAGAACATCTGGTTGCTGCTTTCTTTTTTTTAAATTCATCGAATTATATAAATAATTTAAAGAAACTACTGTTGGTTGTGTTTGGACTAGAGACATTTTTAAACCCTGCAGGAGCCCTGATCCTGATGGGTGTAGTTTGACACCTGTGAATTAGAATATTATTGAATAGTTTATTATTTCAGTAACTATTCACATAGACACACTATGTAGATTAAATTAAGCACCGACTGGTGTTTTCAAACCTTTATTTCTGCTAATTATGAGGAGGTTTTGCTTTCAGCTAATGAAAATGCTACACTTAAGATTAGAACAATAGATCAGATCAATAAAAACCATGTTTAATACAGAAATGTATTCTTAATAAAGAAAGCACATTAAATACCTGCTTAATGTTTTTTTTTAAAACTGACAAACGAGCCTCATCTGAATAATAATAATAATAATAATAATTTATTGAATATGACTGCTCTTCCTAAGCTAATGGCTCAATGATCTGCTCATCTATTCATCAGGAGAAGCTGCCTTGGGAAATTAACAAGAAATGAACAGCTTGCCTCCAAACCTGCCCGTCTTAGATTTCAACAGTCCATTCTCCTTCAAGTCCTACCTGAGTCATACTAACCAAGATATTTTCCTTCCAGATCACATTAGCAAACCACGGGGACACCAGAGTCCAGCCATTTTTCTTCTTTAAATAAACTATATCCACTGATATGTATAATTAATGACAGAATAAGATGGAAAAGTCTGTTTCGGCTTCATGATTATCACTCATCTCATTGTGGGCGCAAACTAGCTGAATGAAATTGATTTCCTTTAAAGGGTTTTAATGGTAATAGTATTGCTTTAGCTAAAGTCCCAAAGCTGTCAGATTGACACACACCTCTTAAATATTCCGGATTGACATCTAGATGAGTCTGTAAGCACTTGGAGGAGGCGCTGTCAGAAGATGATTGTTCTGCATAAGACCCTGTCATTGATGTGATCTTCATCAACGTTCTGTATGCACAGTGTGCCGTAAGCAAATCCTAGACAGGCGAATCCTCTGAATGGTGATGGAGTCCTCTCATTCACACAGTTTTCATCTAACACCTCTGAGATGGATGAATGAAAAGCAGAATTAAACGTATATACATATCTCACACATCAAAGGTTCTTCTGCCGTATTCATTTTTACTGGGTGACCTTTAATGCGGAGTGGAAGCCTCAACTGCATTTACACTGAGTGCAAAACTACGAAATGGGTCAGGAAAATTGGATGGGAGCAAAGCTATGCATGGAAATATAGGAAGTGATTTGTATTCATGAGATTGCAGAAAGTTTGTTTGAACCTTGTGGAGGAAAACTGCAGACAAGCAAAATTCCTGCCACACCTGTCATGAACAAGAGGGAAATGTATCTTTATTGTGAGAAATTGGTTGTTTTCCATGTTTGTCATATTTATTATCTAATCCAAAGCAATATATTGAGGAGAATCGGATTTATAGTGCATATAATTAGTTTTCTAATAAATTTGATTTGTGACTTTTCGTTTTTTTTTTTTTTTTTTTTTTTTTTCTGGTGATGTGTTAAAGAACTCTAAACAGTATGGTAGTCAGAGTAATCAAATTATAGGAAGAGTCTAAATGAAAGGCAACAAAGCAGCTATAAGAACAACCTTATGCTGAGATTAATTTGCAGCCGACTTTATTACACCGTGTGATCCTCTTAAATTAAGATGAATTAAAGGGCAGCTGGAGCCATAAGATTTAATTAAGATTCAGCGCTCACCTTCTGCTGAGCCACGTTTGCTACTTCATTTAAATTAAACAACGTGGACCTGGCTGGTGGACTGTGAGCAGTACAGTGTACTGATATCCTTGCTTTGCCCTCAATAGCAAATGTATCGTTAGAGAGTGGAAACGAGTTATGGACAAATAACTTCTCAGTGTTAAGATTCCTTGACAAAACAATTTTTATGTTAGATACATTTCATTCTTTTCTCTTTTGGTTACTATTGGGGGACTAAACTAAAAAAAAAAACTAAACATATAGCGTAATATGGTCTATCATGTTTAAATCTCCATAGACTTTAATGGATGAAAGTCATCAGACATCGTATAAATATAAAGGTTGAGTTTTGTATCTTTATGAATAGGCTTTTAAGTATTAAGTAAGAGATAAAAATTGATTCATGATCTGCCCTAATACACCTGTCCCACACATGAATAAGTTTGTTCATGCAATAAGTCATTAACCAAGAGCATAATCCTCTAAAACAGTCGTCTTCTTTTTTGTCAGTATGAGGTTTTTGATCACTTGACTCGTGATGCAAAAAGTGTTTCCATTGCAGTACTGGAAATATCTAAATTCAATACAGCCACAAAACCACCTCATCCTAGAGCAAATACTTTTCTTTTTTTTTAATCAAAAAACATCAAAATGTCAAAATTGGAATGTTTCCTTTAAGCAAATTAATTTTTTCAGTTCCAGTTTGCGCAATGATTTGGTCAGTGGAAAGGCAGCTACTGATGACAGTGAGCAAAATGGAGCAGAGCAAATGATACGCAAACAATCAAACTTTTATAAATATGCAGATGTGATTCGGGACCTCACAGGATTTTTTTCCCCATCAAAATGGGTTCAGTATTTTTGTGGGCTCGTGCTTTTAATTAATTCCATAAAAAAAAAAATAAAAAAAAATGAAATGAGTGTGGTTTTCCACACTCATGGAACCAACCTGGAGCCATCTCATTTTATTACTGTAAACACTGTGTTTTTTAAATGTTTGATCCTCCGTGTGTTTACAGAGTAGGGAGACGGTTTAGCCACACAAATTACATTATTTGTCTGGTTATCCCCACAGACAGATGCCTTAATGTCATCAGTCTAATTTATTAATGCTGTTTTAAACAACAAGTGACATTTGTGAATCTTTCGCGGTCCCCACAGATGATTTCTGATTGATACCATCTGCACTGTTTAATACAGCATTTGCAGCAGGATTTATTATGGGGGTGTTTCAGCAGAAACAATCCCAAACACAGTGCATTAGCTTTGAAAATCATGTCTCATGGGTCTAATTTAGAGTATTGAAGTAGATTTCGTGGGACACCAAGACATCGGATATTTTTTGATATGTTTGTCAGATATGATGCACTCCTGTTCTGGATAATTAGTTTATACAAGAGTCAGCAGTGTGGCTGACTCTTGTATATGAGCACAACTAAATGGATATATAGTTTTTAGGTGTTTCATATCATTCTCATTTGCGTCTGCTTTGTAGAGGTGGGACAAATGTATCATGTGAGGGCAGCCATGGAGAAAAAACAAGATGTCAAAAAAATTCAGCTTAATACCAAAAAAGCCATTTAGTTATTAGCTTTTAGTAGTTTTAGTCTTCAGTTTCTCTTTGCTCAGAGCTGAACCTTACCTCAGCTGCTCTGTGTTCTCTTGGTTGTCCTCACCTGGTTTCTTTGTCACAATCACATCTCCACTGTTCTCACTCTCCTTCTTTCCATCGCAGCTAGATTCTACTGTTGCTGTAAATGTACTTTTTGTTTTCATTAATTCCTCGTCTGGTTCCTGTCTCCATTTTTCCGTCTCCTTTTGCAGTAGAAGGGAAATATATAATAGTGTTTTGTTGGCAATCATAACATTTTGATGGGTTGCTGGGGTCCCTGGCACCAGCGAAAGCACCCTAGCACTTTAGAAATGACAGTTTTGATGCTGAAATACTTTTTCCTGTCTGTTGTGCATTACTTTTTCATGTCTTCAAGTATTTCGCTTTTTTACAACAAACTATTTGGATCAAAATGTTATAGAACATAGTTTATAGCCAGGTCTACTGATAGTAACATAGGTGCTTCATTTCATGATTCAAGAGTAATGTAACTTTTTTTCTGGTGTATAAGTATGTCACTGACTTTCAACAATAAGCATAATCCAAAATGATGAATAATTAATGCACTGGAGGTGTTGCATAGAGCGGTGAAGCACAATCTCAGTATTTCTCAACTACAACTGATGACCCTAGTACTTTAATTTGTGTGTGCACTTTAAAAACTGTTTCTACGAACACATTCACCACTTTTTCTTGCAAGCCAAAGTTCATGAAAGCTTAGCTTGTGACATGTTATTAGTGAAGTTTGATAATTGTTTGTGTAAAGTTTTGTAAAGTCTACAAAGTGGATGTGGGGCAGATTTTTTTATTTTTTATTTAATTGGATGTGTGTCATTAAAGGATTCATCAGCAGTAGCTGAAAATGCATGAAGCCATTTTCTGAGCTGACAGATGCCCTTTGGTTAAGTGACTTTCCCTGCCGAGCGCGCCTCATGCAGCATCTATCAGGCAGCTTTGAAACATCGATAAAATGAGGGCCGCCTACAAATGAACACATTTAGCACTTCACTCGCCTGCCTTACCTTTGCAGGACTGGGCTCCGGGGAACAGGAAGTGGGGTGGGGGGCAGCGCTCTTTGAAGGCTGCTCTGATTGAAATAACAAAAGACTTTGGGCCTGTTTGCTGCATGTGGTGGCCAGCACTTTAAAGCCTGGGAGCAGTGGAGGCGCATTGAGCGCCTCTGCATGAGCCGGCCGACAGGCCTTCATTCTGCTCACGTCTGACGCTCTGGATGTGGGGAAATTTCAATTACACCGCCTTTTATTCCAGGAGGAACCGTCGCAGACTCAGGTCACGGTCTCATCAAACTCTTTGGTTTCATCAGTACACTTGATACTGCTATTTGTTCCATATTTATTGTTTTACTGCATGCAAAGTTAGGAGGAAAATTAGGTTCATCGAGATAATTTAATAGGATTAGACTTGAAAGTCGGGGCATTTAGGATGCAACTGTTGCCGCGCATGAGATTAATAAACTAATTAGGATTTTTCTTCTCCCGATAAACATCTTGATCAGAAGGTTCTAAGCCTTCTCTGCGGCAGAATTTACATCACGCATACAATTCTTACATTCATGCTTTTTATAGGAAAACCTTTTCACTTCACATCTGTGTAAGAATGTGAAATCACGAGTACAGGTGAAGGATCATAATGTTGATTTCCACAGATTTAAGCAAACATTGGATAGCTGTCATGTTTTCTAATAATAAGTGATGATATTACTATGCTTCAGAGATGCAAGCAAACATTTATTTCTTATGTTTTCTGGGACGTGGAGTAAACAGAGAATGGAAACTAAACTAAAAAGATAATTAGTCACATATACCATTGAAGAATCTGATTACAGCAACAGCATCTACAGCTAAAAGGGGCCGTAGAGAACAGGAAATATAATTTTCATGAGAGGTTGTAAATGGTCAAAGTGTCATCCATATGAATGGGGAGACAGAGCAGAACATTGGTCCAATCATCACACATAGGACAAATATCTGCTGCAAATGTCTGTGAACCATTATCGAGGTCTGGAGGAAATTGAGCTACACTAGTTTGCTTATTGAATTTAACTACACAAACCAGCTTTTTGATGTAGTCCCTAAGTGCATCAAAAAGACATGGCCAACAATAACCCTGTACCACTTTCACTTCTATTTGTGATGGATATTGACGGCTGCAGACTGGAAATAGCTAAGAAAAGTTGCAGTTTTGGACATATTTTGTCCAATACGGTCTGGTTCTTGTCAAATCCCTGTACTGGCCCATTCTGATTCTAAGACATTACCTTTGACAATATCTGGCCGTCATGTTTGTGACCTTAAGCTCAAGGTCAATTGGGTTATTCAGCAGGACAATTCTCTGGAACACACTATTTGATCTTTGAATGGCTCAGAAAGTGATTCTGAAACCATTTTGTTGAGTTTTATTTGAAAACTTCATCATACTTACTTTGGCTATATTTGATATTAGAATATGTTTAAACATCTGAAAAAGAAGAAGAGATATGTAGGGAGGCAAATACAATTCCCTGGTACTGTAGCTCATATTGGGGCAACCATCAGCCTCTCTGCATGTGGATTTCCTTTTTGTATCTTTTTCATGGTTAGCTGACATAGATTTTGCTGCACCAAGTTCTTTGAATCACTCCTTGGTTGAGCCCCCCACTGATGGACCAAGCAAAAAAACAATGCTTGTCCCAATTGATGCTGCAACTCCAATCACTCCTCAGAGAAGAAGACCACGTACAAGACGTGGGATGCTTTGTACAAGAAAAGAAAAGGAATCCGAGGACAGGCCTCCTCCAGGGTTGGATCTGGATCTGGATCCTAATTACGTGTCAATCCATATGATTAATTCAAATTAGTTTAAGGTTTTCTACCCACAGGAATTGGTGACAAACCTTAAAATCAGAGATTTTATCAAGCAGTCATTGCGATGCATTCTAGAGTCCACAAAGACAAGGTGGAGCTCAGATGTGGCCTCTTACCTACAAAACTAATTCCTCCGCTGTCACGTTTGTTTATTATCCTCCTCCAAATTGGAGAGGTCAGCGCACAGGTCACCATTACTGACCCGCTGGTGCAGAGGCAGAGCTCATGACCGTCAGGTGTCTCACCCAGGTCGGTCAGCCAATTAGAGAGTTCATGAGCATGCAAATGCAGCAGCACTCATTAACGCAACACTTCAGTTTAACAGAGCCAACACAACTGGAACCTTATCTGAAAACCAGAAATCATTTTGTTTGCTCTGCTGCAACATGTCCTCATTATGCCTTTTTAATTGGTCCAAGTTTGTTGTAGGATCCAATATTGTCAGAGTTCAGTCGGCTTTAGCACAAACGTTTCATCCACGGCTTCTGTCTTCATTAGCTTGTTGGCATGTGTGTTTACACACTTCTTCAGCAAAGTGCATACATTTCACTGGAGGCAGAACAGCAACTGGGTCAGAACACGGTGTCCAATTAAAAAGTGGAGTTTGTTATTCCAGGTTACGCAGCATCAGAGACTCCTGTTTTTAATTTAACTTGTTCTTTTTTAAATATCAGACTATCCACTGGGGAGCAGAGAGAACTCCTTTGACAAAGTTAGTGTTGGTCTGCTTTTTATTGTGGGGATCATTGAACTGGTGACAGACCAACTGGACCATGATAGTTGAACACCAGTTCTTATTTTTTTGCTTTCTTTCTGTCAAATAGGCCAGAATTTCTGGTTTTCTTTTTAACCCTTGTAATGTTTGATAAAGTTAAACACATCTTTATCATTACCGGGTCAAAATTTACTTGCAATTTTACTCAGCCAAATATCTGAACCAGCACCAGCATGAAACAGGAAGAGGCTTGATACATAAAAACAGGGCAGCGCCGTTGTTGCTCAGGTTTGTCCCTAACACATTTACAAGCGTTTAAGTAAGACTTAGGAAAGATACAAAAACTGCGCTAGTTGAAGCGAAATATGAACATTGATGTTCGACTGCATTGTGACGACAGCCTTAAACTGTTGTCACTTATTTGTTGACAGTCTGTCTTTTGGTTACAACATTTTACTGTATAATGAAATGGTTAAAAAACAAGTTTAAAAAATCAGCTTTAATTTAAAAAAGAGGGTCTGCCAGTTTCTGTCATCTGTTGATCTGATTTTCAATAATTTATGACTGAACTGAAGCTTTTACACAGAGGACAGGGAATTAGCTGCACATGGTAAACACTAGTGGCACTTATTAAAAAATAAAAACATTCACATATAACTCTAGTCAGTTTGCTTCTTGGACAGAAAAACCAGAAAACACATATAGAGACAGCAATTTTATTGAAAGTTAGCTGTTAGCACACGATCAACCTGATCAGTTATATCGTTCATTACTGCTCTCTTAATGTGTGTGGTTATATGTTTTTCCTCTGTACTGCTGAAATTGAAAGTTCGGATTTTATTTGGCAAGGATTGTTTCACACTGAATTGTGGCTCCAGTTTATTGATCTCACAGAATCTCTTCACTGTGAGATCAAGAGCCAAGATTAAAGCTCTACTTACAATGTAAAGGAGGAAACAAAGCCAGAAGCAGTCGAGAAAATCAGGTCAAGTGCACTACAGTCAGATCAGAAATGGGAAATGAGGGTTGACCTGAAGAGGAGGCTCCCGTTTCCAGATATTTACGGCCTGATGCAGTTCTGTTCTCCACAGACGCAAGGAAGATTATTGCACTTAAGCCTACAGTGCCTTCAGAAGAGGGATGCAAGAAAGCTTTTAAAAGAAAAACTGACCCCAAACACTCGTCACAGGCACTTCTACACTATAAGAACCAGCCACTCAGTGATCCATTTTGCAGAAATACATCTGTTTTCAAGTTTTCACCAGCTGGAAAACCTTTGGAAGATGATAAAATGGTTCCTTTTTTGAAATATGCGCCAACAATCATGCTCCAAGCTGACTTCCTGATGCTGTTTCATACGGTGAACAGAAACCGACGTCGTTTCTCCATGCAGCGCCATATGGTTTGCTCCACACTGGAGGCGGAGACTGCATATTAAAAGAGAAATTGGAGGCGTAATTCCTCTGACTATATGAATTTATTCATTCCTTGTTTACAACAGTGAGTGTCTTAATGTTCCCTTAATCTGCTTAAAGAGTCAGATATCTGCTCCGTCTTTCCAGAGTCAGAAATCCACACATTACTGGGAATATGATTGGAATCAGAATCTGTTCAGAATTAAAAAACAAAAAAAAATCTGAAGAGGAATTTTATGAAAATCAGAAACCTGATCAGAATCAATCAGGAATGTATTTAATATTTTTAGAGAGAGGAATCTCAATTTGTTCATTTGAATCTGTTGATTGAATGTGAATTTTTTAAAACTAAATCTGTTCCGAGCTTAGAATTTGTTTAGAACCCAGGAACAAATTCAAATTTTAAAACCCGGTCAGCATCTGTCTTAAGACAAGTTCTGCTAATCCTGGTTCTTCTCAGAATATTCAAAGAGGAGAAAAAGGGGATGATGATGCATCATTGTCCCGTAACTCTAGACTGTTAAGTTTCTATCTGATTGACTGAAATCCAAAGCTCCACTTGCACTGCTTTTTTTTTAGAGACTGAACCAAAAATATGAGAACAAACTCAGAAAAGAAAACTTTCAGGACTGAAACAGTGTGGGGGGAAAAAAACAACTAAACATTAGTAACAAACCTGAAGATCAGAAATGAAGTCTTTGCTACTCAAGATATGACAAAATATTTTCCAGCAAGCGGCGATGATTTCTGAAGATCATATGAGTATCGAGAAAGAACAGTATAAACTCAGCGGTGATGCTGCATCTGCAGAGAGAGGCTGTCAAATGGCTGTAGGTTGTCACTGTTTGCTTAAAAATAAACAGTGAATGATGTCTGTTTAGTTCTGAACCTCCATCAACAGAGCACCATATCTGCTTTGTGAAGCAAAGTAATACTACAAAACCCAACTGTGCCGATCTTCTTGTCTTAGCATCCAGTGAAGAAGTGCTAACATTTCTGCACCATCTTGTGTTTACATACACTGAGCTGGTGAGGACCAGAGGATTTATCGTGATGTTCTGATGCATCCAAATCACACAGACGGAGACGAACGTCTGTTTTGTTTTGTTTTATTCAAGCCTGAGATAAAATGTAACGAATTCTTATGAAGTCCAAAAACTCCCAACAAATCCAACAAGAGAAGCTGCAGGAAAAAAAACAAAAAAAAAACGACTAACATCAAACCTTCATCAATATTCAGCAACATCGTCTCAGGAGAACAGCAGGAAATCTGGGAATGCTGAGCAGGTGTGTGTGTGTTTGTGTATACTCAGCTGTAGTTCCCACTGTGAATAAAACATTTGTTGTTGCAGCTTCAGCGAGAGCTAGAAAGTTAAGCTCGCAGCTCCAGCAGTTTGGTCAATGGTAATATGAGTGAAATTTGATGTAATACAACCTCAAACGTTCACTGCAGGTTATTAAAGAGCAGGCAGAACCAGAGAGGATCTGAAGGCTCGTTCCCAGCTTCTCCAAACAAATAATTTCATATTCCTTGCTCTTCTAACACCGAGTTTCCAAGTGGGGTTTAAGCTGCTTTGGATTCATTTTCATCAGCACTTACTCAAGAGGGCCTGAGCTCAGCAGGAAAGCTTTGAAAAACCCGCGTGATCATTAACAAGTTATTGAGTTTAGTATGATTAACACTTATTTGACTTGTAAACATCACCCTTTGTGACTTTATACAGAACAGACTCTGACCTGAACTGTGTAATTTCTTAATAGATGCCAACATTTCCACGTCGGACAAAACTGGAATCTTCAAATGAACAAAACACTCGGTTTGTTAAAATATGTTCAGACTTGTTTTGATAACGCCTTCCACCCTTTTATATCTTTTGGATTTTTTCTTTCTTTTTTGTGTGTTTTATCAGTAAAACAGATTGAGCTTCGGCTAAACTTCAAAAATGAGCCAAAAACTATTTCATTCAAATCGAATTAATAGCCGTGGTGATATGTCAGCGAAACGTAATTGATTCCCCAGTCTGGCATGTGAGAAAGGTCAAATTACACATGTGGTGCCAATTTTGGTTGACAAATGTGATGAATCATCCTTCTGCTGAGATTTATTTTACCTCATATGTATTTGCAGTTACTCATCAGATATTATGCCACAGATTCCTACCACAGGTTTATGATTCAAAGGTGGTTTTCACTCTAAGATGTGTTTTGTTATTTTCACTGCAGATAATTAATTTTTCACTGAGCTCTGGGGAAATTTACTGTGATGGAGTAACAACTATCTTTATTCTGACAACTCTGTTGTAATGTTATAAAGCTTGTGGTTGTGAAGATACCCCAGGTTTGGAGGAAAAGGGGTAAAGAAACAGGCCAACTTGAGAAGCAGCTTAAATGAACAGCCAACGTGCCTTTCTATAAAATGCAGCTTCCTCTTTGGAAACTTCTGTTTTTTGTTCTTGTTTCTGAAAACTCCTCACTGGCCACCTGTGTCGTCTCTTCTTTTTGCTTTAGCTTGACCTGTTAGCATCTACATTTGGTGAATATGCTTATCACTGGTCTAGCGTTAAATGTAATGATTTTGGTTGGATTTCTCTGAACATCTGTGTTATTCCAGAGTTGGACGACAATTTAAGAATTAACATGCTTATAAAAAGAAGTTGTCAAATATTTTTAACATTTCTAGCATGTATCTTAGGGAAACATTAGCCATCAAATAATTGGATTTGTTCATCTCAAGCTTCACAGTAAACTTTTAATGAGATGTTTATGTTCTTATGTATCCTGAATACTGGAAAAGTATGATAATTAAAGCAACTTTTAATAAGTCATACATCATGGCCTGTCTCACTATGTCTTAATGTGGCTTGCTAACTTTAATCCTCTGTAGTTACTGCATCTCCACATCAATCAGCACCAATGTATTTCTCCTCCATTCCTCACACATCCTCTATTTTTAAAATCTTGCTGCTCTCTTCATACCTTCACAGGTATGAAAAGAGCTTATTTGTTTTATTTTGTGCGCTTCCTTATTGACTAATGTCCCTTCACTTTTCAACTTTCTTTTATAGAAGAATACAATAGATTAGAATATCCCTTATTATCTCACGGTTTGGAAATACAGGCGTACCAGTACCAAGTTAAAGGTAAATGGAAGCATGCATATTCACACTAAGGCAGAAAAATAGAAAAAAAGACAATAAGACTGTACTATAGGGGCAAATTTACAACATAATACAAATAATATATCAAAATTTAATCAAAAATAGACTAAAAAATATGTGTAGAAGTTACTAGCAAATAATAAAGACCTGTTTTTTGAACAGTTATTTTCCCTTATTGGGCACTTTACCAAACAAAAACAGCAGACAATGAAACACTGAAAGCAGAAACTGCTCATGCATGACATAGGCCAGTCGAGGTGTTTCACGCTCAATTTAAAGTTTGAAGCTGTAGAACTAACTGGTTTGTTTTGACTCGGGTTCCACACTGCTTGGTCTCTATATGATTATGGAGATTATGTGTATAAAATTGTTCACCTAAAATCAAAGAAATGAAGTGATAGAGTTTCAAAGCTTCCAGAGAGTTATTTTTTATGGAGAAAAAATATAATATTTGCAATGCTGGGAATCAACATGCCTAGATAAAGTCTCTCTGCAGGAGCCGGGTTCATGTAAAGCTGGCTCACTGTGGTTTCTTCAGGCTGAAGCTTTCTCTACCAGGTCCTCCATAGGAGACTGATTGTGACCAAGACAAAAATCCCTGGTTTACTTAATCTATGTAGGACATAAAAACGATGTGAACGTAAACCTCTGTAGTAATCTTTACTTAGTTCTCCCAATGCTCTCTTGCTATTCTCTTTCAAAACCAATTTGAAACCACAGCCATGAGGGTACCAAGCCAAATACACAGAGTAAATTAAAAGAGGAAAAGATTTGGTCTTCAGTTTTTAGAGGGATAATTAACAGACAACTCGTTTCCATGGTGATGTTAGTGAAAAGTGTGAAATAGGCTGACTTGTTTTGTTCTGTGTCCAATGTGATCTTGAATAGTCATTACACAGCTTGTATTGCTTTAAATATTGACTATTTATCTCGTTTCCAAGCTGAGCAGTATTTATTTTGCACCAACAAACAACAGCCTGTCATCAGTTCTTCCTGTTATGTAAGGTGGCGTTTGTTGAAAAGGACGATCCTCTAAGCTCTACTCAGAGAACATCACTGTGCTGCTTAGTTGTTTTTTTCTGTTAGTGGTAGATAATGTAGTGCTCTGGTCATATATCCACATTCACGCTCTTTGTGAACATAATATTAGACGTAAGGATGAGTATGTTCCACAAAACATTGGTTATAGGGTGTTTTTTGCAAGCACGCTAATTCTCTGTCTCTCATTGAGGAACCAAACGGAAAAATAACCTTTATTTTTGAGGTGAATTGATAAAAAGTCGTGCTTATGGTTGCATTATGTAAGAGGGTTTTATTTTTGTTTTTCAACCAGCTTTATGAGTCCAAGTCTGAATCCTGGTTCATCACGTCATGTTTAGGTTGGACTTTGATTGACTTGGAAGCTAATTTGACATAACCTGGTTTTGTCATTGATTAAAATAAAGTCCAAATATACTGAGATGCATCATTTAGACGTATACTAAGGTTTAAAATCAAAGATGAAAATGTCACAAACAGAGTACATTCAAATTCAGCTCCATTCAAAGCAGATTCAGAACTGTAGATGCTATGCAAACCAAAGACAGTGATTTAAACTTTACCGTGAATGAAACCAACTGTATGCAAAACGAATGATTGTTGTTATAAAAAACTCAATAAAATATTTCCACTTCAGGGTTATAAAACTTGGGCTCTTCAGTCAACGCACCACAACCCCGCTTCTCATCCTCAGGCAAGAAGTCTTTCCAATCCGTCAGCCGTCGACTTCAACAGCCTCAGCAGTGAAAGTCTGAGGGAGAAATTATTTAAATGACACCGCTGTCAAGGAGCCCAAAGGACAAACTACAGCAAGCTGGTTAAATCAGAGCTTTTAAAATGAGACACGACATGCATTAAACAGTGCATGGCTGCGGTGACAGCTGGCAGTAATGTATGCATTTTTAAGAATATCATTATTGGAAGCCAGCGCACTGAGATTTGTGACACTGATCTCAATAGACGTGAATTAGATTTAAATGCTATCCTAATAACTGAAGTCTCCAGTGACATGAAAACAGGGAATCCAGCTGCCTCAGCGTCTTAGTATGCTGATTCTCCCCGGCCCACCCCTTTCCCAGACACATGACACACAGGAGGCAGGAAAAAGTCCTGTAATTTACAGACGCATGGGGGATGAAAAAGGCTGCAGAGCTGAGATGCATCACACCCGCTGAGAGATGCTCGATTGTTGGCATAGCAAAGGTTGGTGGGAATATGCATAAAATAATGTTCAGTTTTTAAATCCTCTTTCATAAACTATTTTTTTTTTCTAATTCCTCAGCTAACTCCTGATGCAGAACATTTGCTAACTTCCCAATACGTCTTGATGTATTTAAAATGCAGTAGGACAGTGAAGATGGACCTGCTAACCTTGGATTAGCATGGATTTGCCAGTTCAATCCCGTTCTACCAGGACTCAACCTGTTATCCCTTTTTAAAACAAATTAGATAATTTAATGTTCGTATCATCGCATCACATATGATTGTACCTCAGCCTTTGCTCTAAATCATCTTGTTCCAGCCAGATAATATTATATATCACATATGTTAGCTGCTCTCCAATGCTCTCTGAGTGTTTGTGTTAAGAGTGTGTGAACCACATGAATTAGCATCATGAGTCAAAGGTGACATCAGTGCATTGTTAATGGTGTGAACAGCTCATCACCATTATTTTTTCTTTGTGGATGTGTGTTACTTTTCTAGCTTGCACAGCCAGGTCCTGCTAAACAAATATGTTTCACTAATTGATCATTATCAATGTGGGCATGTCAATAAAAACCTTTGCTTTTTCTTTTAAGAGATTAAACTACAGGAGACGTTTGTGCGTCTCAAACGTCATCCACAGGCCTGTCATAATAATCAATAAATCAATTAATTCTCTTTTTTTCTCTCTTTCTACCAAAACCTGGATGATAAAAGTCTTCAGTTTGGTACTTTCGCCTCAGCTAGCTCTCTTTTGAAGGACCGTTTTGCTTACAAAGACTTATTTATTTTGGATATTTAAAAAGTCTTTCAGTTCCAGTCTTAAATGTTCATTAAAATTTAAAGTTTTTTGATCTTTTAGAACACGTGTCAAACTCAAGGCCCGTGGGCCACATGTGGCCCGCCATGTCATTTTATGTGGCCCGCCCCAGCATTTTATAGGCCGATGATTGACTTAAAATAGGGTTTGAGCACAAATTAACTACAAACTACATCTCCCATAATGCATTCCGATTGTTACCAGCCAACATTACGGC